>NC_025997.2:64458062-64819245 GCF_000442705.2 Elaeis guineensis
GAATTCATACGGAAAGCTATTCTTGATGTAATATAGAAACTTGATACATCTAGTAAATTGTAGAATTTTTCTTAACAAAAAGCTTAAGCTTTCTAGAAGGTTGATTATAATGCACTATATTTACTATCCATCATATTTAGAAGCATCAGGTGAAGTGTTTTTCATTTGTTTGACATTTTATCTAATTAGAACCATTTATAATTTGTCTTCAATAAGGTTTGCTATACCGTACTGAACTAGATAGTATATAGTATAATACCGTATCATACCAGTTCAATACCAGTATGTGGTATGGGGGGCATACCAACACTCAGTATGCCGAACGTACTCTGTACCAACATAGTAATAGATTGGCACCAGTATGGGCCCTGTATTGATGCGGCGAACCTTGGTCTTCATCAATATTTTGTGTTTGGGAACTAGGCCTAGAATTGGTATCTTGTTGGTACTATATAATATGCCTTCTGATGGCATAATTTACTGTTGGAGTCAGCATAGCAAATAGTACCATGTGTTAATATAGAAGGGTATTGAGCCACCATATGAATAACCACACCCTACTAAATTGGTATGGTACACCTCATGCCACCTAGTATGGTTGGCACTAAAATGCCAATCTTCATTCTTCCAAAGCTAAATAACTTTACACCATTGACCTCTAGAGGTTATTTGGTTATTTGGAGTGCATCTAATGTTTAGTCTTGGATTTTCTACTTTGTTTAAAGGCCCGTACTTACAAGTAAGGTGGGCTAAATTGGTATTGGTACCCAGACCAACCGACGACCGATTTAGTACCAATATTTGGTATGGCAGGGTGTGCTAGTCAAACTAGCACCCCATTTTTTTTATTTTCTTTTTTTCTTTGATTCTTAAGATATCTAATCAATTTTTCGTGATTTCTTGAATGATTTTAAGCCTAGATTGATGTTTGTTGATGATGTTATTTGAGGTTTGTATCACTTTGGTACACCGGCGATTAAGCGTGTGATGCAGATTTGAATCTAATATAATGTGATATCAGAGAAGAATAGTATTACAAGTTTCAACATGTAGCCTAGGGATAGCCTTGCAAGGACTTAATATTATTAAACTCTAAAATGCTCTAATCAATAAAAAAATATAAAAAATAAATGATCAATATATATCGAGATTTAGAATCTCATTGAGTGTCGATATCGTTCATAAATGTCTAAATCGATTACATAATCAAGAGGAATATCAATCCATCTCTCTAACCATACAACACTATAGTCCTTTACGCTCATCCCATAAGGTATGCGTGCTGGACATCTCATAAGGTATGCGTGCTGGATTGTAATTTGTCCTGGATCTTTCGGTGAATCTTTGGCTCTGAGAGGTGTCCTTGGGCTAATAGTATGACTATAGAGGGCTCATTTGAATATTATGCTAGCAGCAATATCTAATCTGTAAGATGCTGCAGGTTGTATAGGATAGTAATCGCTGGAAGACGATGCCTTGGGCGCATCATATCCATATCTGCATAGATCATAGGCTGCCTATGGCTGCAGACAAAAGGATCCAGAATACGATGATGAACCTGATACGTCTATGGATCCAACTCCACGTGCGAGGTCATTTGCAACTGCATGGTATCCTGAATGATCTTGAGAAATCCATCATCTATATGTAGTCGTATCCTCACGGATTCTACCAACTCATGCACCATGGTTCCTATCCTGTGGCATGCATAAATTGGGATTCATCAGTGCATTGAAAATCATCCGGCGGTTGCGTCGCATAAATAGTGGTCTCCTCTCTTCCACTACCTCCCTGACTACCAGATCTATGACCATCAGAAGAACTATCATTACCGCTCTATCTGATCTCTGAATTTGAGTGAATTAGGTCAATTGACTGCTCCACCCTCTCTATTAGGGCTGCAACTATCTTTTCTCTCTCTCTTTGTGTTGAGCAGTTGCTTGCTCTCTTGTTATGCCTTGCTCTGTCTGGCTATGTTACGAGGATGGATGTTGTAGTTGATCAGTTGAAAGCCTGTGTGGAATGTCATTGCTTGTCCAGTGCTTCGCATCCATCCCAATCTCGCTAGCTAGAAAATTGGCTGGTCATGGAAGCGATTCTGGCTCATCAAGCTTCGGCTTTTATTACTAGCCCACAAGCCATTTGATCATCGGATTTTCATCAATAAAGTCATTCGCAGTCGGATCCGAAAATTTTAACTCAACTTCCTCTTAAATGCATTTGAGCCTTAATTTCAGATTGTAGTGAGCATATACAAGGTTGTTGAGGCATTTCTGTGTTAGATGATTCCTCTGCTTGCTGCGGATAAGGGCGAAGGTCGATCAATTATGCTCATATCCACTTAAGGAGACTGTTTGAGAGACG
Source organism: Elaeis guineensis (assembly GCF_000442705.2). Taxonomy (NCBI): domain Eukaryota; kingdom Viridiplantae; phylum Streptophyta; class Magnoliopsida; order Arecales; family Arecaceae; genus Elaeis; species Elaeis guineensis. Next base: position 64,460,427 of record NC_025997.2, read on the forward strand.
ATCCGGATGGTAAGTCGCTTCAGATTTCTTGTTTTCAATCCAAAATAGACCCACCATGCAGCTGTAAAAGAGTCATCATCGTGCATATATAATCTATTTGGATTCATCTTTTTTTTGCATATGATCACCACATTGGCTCCAAAGGTTTCAATGCCCCCTCTGAATATTTTTGTCTGTAAAAAATATTTGTTATAATATATGACTAGTTGAAGATATAGCTAAGTTAACAAAAACACCCAATCTAACTTCTTCTAGTCACACAATTGTAATTTTTGGATTGGGCTCCATCTGTATATCATATTTCGTAGGGTTGTCTGAAGCTTGTCATCCATGCCTATCCCAGGTACCATAGTCTATATATTGGAACCTCGGATTCAGATAGTAAGCTGCAGATAAATTTCAGAATGGTTAAGTATATTTGTACAAATACAAGAGTATTCAAATTTTCAGAGCATTTTTGTTTTGTTGCTTGCTAGATGTAAGTCCCTACTCATTTGATAGTCCCATCGATGCTCAATGGTGTGGATGTATTCATGGGCATGTTTCGGATTTGCCAACCTGATATGATCCTTTGCTCTCTCCATCATGTGATATAAGAAGCCCATTTAGGGATATTTTTCGCTGTCCATGGCTTGAAGCACCTCATTCAAAGGCTTGACAACCTTCATTATTTTCTTGGCTTGCTGCCAGAATATCTATCTTGTCACTAAGTTCTCCATATTGCTTCTCTTAGTGCTTATCATGACATATCTACTCTTTTACACCTCAGGACTGACTAACATCTAAGTAGATTTACTTTCTTGGCAATAAGGCTATCAAATGCTATATAATTCATAGCAAATCATGTGACGTCTAGTCTCAATATGTCTTGCAAATCATGTGACGTCTAGTCTCAATATACTTCCGCATCAATGATAGGATCCATGTGTGATTATATGTGAACCTAGTAATAGTCTGTATTGAGTCCACCATTTGCATCCTACTAAGCTTCCCAATGTCCATCAATATTAGGTTAATACAATGTGTAGCACATGGTGCCCAAAATATGTGATTGTTGCTGCATTGAGATCTCCCTCGTGGTCTTATATTGTGGCATATTATTGATAATAACCTGCATGATATTTTGCTTTTCTACCTGATTGATCATCTCATCTATCAATCTGAGGATATATGTGGCATCGTGCACCTGAATCTAAAGCAGAAATAGACTTTTGAAAAAATATTTTTCCATCATAATATGTCAGAAAATTGATGTTCTGTTTGGTAGGACCAATCCAACACATCAGCCACTTATTCTGATGCAATCCATTTCTATAGCTCATCCTTATTGTTGTTAAGAAGTTCATCATAGATGTCCTTCGGTCTTAGAGAATCTATACTTGGATCGACTGCCTGCATGGATGTAATGGCAGAGCGATAATATGTGTTATGTGCCGCATGCGCGGGATATGACTAAAGTGAAACGAGAATGTAATAGCTCGCCACATATCCTTTTTGTCCTTGTTCAGCATATTGTCAACTCTCTGTTGCTTGGAAGTTTTGCTGGAGAAGACATATGGATCCAAATCATGGATAGTGACTCTAGTTGAAATCTCTTTAGAGGATTCTTCCTGCTGTTAGAAGCTCCCAACATGAAAGCAATACGGCTCATGCCTCTACTAACAGGCTCTTTAACTGAGGAAGTCCTCACTAATAAACTCTGACTTTCTTGCTTTGCTCGCAGAGTCCAACTTGATTCATAAACTGACAGTCTAAATGAGCTTTATGCTTTATGCCTGGCCAACCAAGCTGGCACTAATCTTTCAAGCTCGCATTAATGGCAGTTTGGATTTGTCTTCTCATCATTTGGAGTGGATGCTTTCTCTGACTCCTTAGAGTGATAGGAAGGTAGCTGTGTAGCTTAGCGGTCCATCTCTGTCTTCTTTAAAATCTTTTTTTTTGTTGTTTTGAAATCAACGAAGTTTCTTCATCAATTATCGGATTTCTTGTGCATACTTTTAGTACATAGCTCTATCAGGGTAACCACCGGCCAAGTGTTGCTTCAATCAAGTTATCTCTTATTCCTTGAACTCTGTGTTGTACTAATTTTATTATCTAGTATCATCCGTCTGTGGTTCTAATCAATATCACGCTCTGGCTCGTTCTTCCTTAATGGATCCATTCTTAAAAGTTGAACAATCACAGCAGTTCAGTAATTATATAAAAATAGTAAAATACTGTTGTCCTAGTTTTTTATTTTCTAAATTAATTTTATGCTTTTTTTAAATTAAAAATATTATAAAATTCAAAAATTATGAAAAATTAATTTGATCTTAGATTCATGTAGAATCCTACTACGGGTGCTATATATTTTTCTAAGGCAGTATACATGCATGAAATACTAGTTTTTCAATTTCATTCAAATTTAGGCCTAAGCCACTTTATGCATGATGCATCAAAATTTTAATAAAAGGACACCATATTTATGTTGCAAGTAGCTTGCAAGCCACTAAACAATATTTTAATTTTACAATTAATTTTTGAATTTTATTTTTTAATACTTTTTATTTTAAAAATATAATTTAAAAAATTATATACTTAATAAAAATTAATTATTTTGGTACTATTGTATAAATCATCCATTGATCTACAATAATAATGAAATCATACCAAAATAAAAAATTTTGGTATGATCTCCCCTTATTTTTTTTTAATTTCCACGAATTTTCAAGTTGGCGAAAAAAAGAGAGAAAGAGGAGAAAGGGAAGTGGGAAAGAAGCTCACGTACCTCTACTTGATGATTTCTCCTCATGTTGTACCTTGGTTGTATTGTGGAAGGGGGGAGGCATTTTGAAATCGAAAATGAATGCGAAGAGAAATCGGGAGACTTTTCTTCCCACTCATCTCTCTTAAGCCCACCGAACCGAAAAAGAAAAAGACAAATCGGGCCGAATTGGTTTGGTCGAATCGCTTAATTTGGACTGGTTTGGCCCCTTTTTCGAATTTAAGGGCTGAACCGATTTGATTCCGCACCAATTCGGCTCACTACATGCCGAATCGGGCGGTTCGGTTTGGTTCGACGAACCATGCTTATAAATACTTCAAGTGGCAAGCTTTATGAAGCATAGACATGGATAAGACTTGGTAGTAGGCTGGTGTAATGCTGGTATAGTATTGGTTCGCCCAGTATGAGGGTCAATTCAGTGTATCGAGGCTTTGTGTGCCTCACATAGCAAATCTTGGTTTGGTACCGGTATGGTGTAGTACACCCGCTATAGTATTGTATGCATTGGTATGACGAATCTACATATGGCACTATATAGGTTCTCCAATACGACAAATCTTGAAAAAGTGGGATATGATGTATACATTCAGACATACATATGCACATGTAAGTATATGTATACATGTTAAAGGTCACTTGGAGAACATAGCAGGCTATCAAAATAACATACTCCATATAACAACATCAACTACTACAAGTTCATTATTTAGTTACGTTTCAAATCTATAGTTCTCAATCCATACTTTATATTTTAGTTTTAACATTATATATTATAAAATTGATCATTCACCATTAGAAGATGATGTTGGATGGTCTAAAAAGAAGGGAATGTAGAGGGATTTATGGATAAAGCTGTAACCTACTAGATGCTGCAGTTTTATGTTAGGATCTGAGTTTTCAATATAACTAAAATAACAAGGTAATGTTTCTGAAGAAAATAGGTAATGGATGACTACTATCTAACCTAGGGCCTAGGATTCTAGGGTTTATTTTTGAGGTTTTAAGGGTGTATTCCATTGAACAATGGAAATGGAGAGCTCTGGAATTTTCTGGGAGAAGTCTGATGTGTACAGAACTTAGAAGATCCACATGAAATAAATATGCTTTTGATCAAGATGATTAGAAGATAGGTTAAAAAAAGAAGAAATGAAATAAGAGAAAGGGTTAAGGGAAACAATATTGCTAGACTTGCTTTGGGACCTAGGAATTGTACCTGGGGTTTGAAGGTGTCAAACCTTTACCCTCTTTTTGGTACGAAGGATGGATTGGAGGAAGGATGGATGAGGAAGAGGATGGATAAATCTTCCATGCATCCTTCTATGTGTTTGATAAAACATGGAAGTATGGATGGGAATGATTCCCTTCTCTATTTGGCATAAGAGGAATGAAAAAAAGGATAGATGATATTTGTATGACAATTATACTAAACTATCTTTTGATAAGAAAGTATTACTATGATTAATTTATAACACTTATTTATGCTAAACAAGTAGAGAAATATATGAATTATAAGGCTGCAAATGAGTTGGGTTGACCTGTGACCCAACCTGATCGGACCTGCTTCGACCTGATCTGACCTGCTTTAAAGGATCTGTGGGGCCTAGTTGGGTTTTAAAATTAGACCTGTTCTATTTTTCAAGGTGGATCTAGGTTTAGTGAGTTCTGATTTGACCCAACTTGACCTATTTGATTTTTGGATTAATTTTGGATCTTTTACTCTATGACCTGAACTCGGTAATACTAGTAGGACGTGAACTTGTTTGAGCCTTTAAGTTGTGATTTAAAACTTGTATGAGCAATGTCTTTATCATAAAAATAGGTTTAAAATTGTTTTTATATCCTAATTTGTTTTGAGAATAATATTGTTTATTATCCATTTTATGTAGTTAATAGTAGTTGGCTACGTGGCAATTAAAACATAATTGATTATCTTTGACCTGGTCTTGATTCGAACCCAAATTTTTCGGCTTGGGGTTGGGTTATACAGGAATCCGACCTGAATGACCCGTTGGATTGAAAATTTTGACCGTAGACCCGACCCAATCTGACCCGATCTTCTATTGGTTTGGGTTTGGATCCAACTTAGGATTCGATCAAGGAATCGAGTCTGGTCGGGTTCACTTATGACCCAGTCCGATCCGAATCATTTGCACCCCTAATGAATTATAATCTTTATAATTTATAATTATATAAAAAATTATATAACTATTCAATTTTAATTTAATTTAGTTTAATAAATAAAGTTTATAAATTAATTATATATGAATAAATTTATACATATATTAATTATATAAATAGCTAATTATTTTATAATTTAATTTAAATTGTTAAATAATTTGGTACAACTAGTTAACTAAAAAATAGTGAATATAAATAAAAACTAGAAGACAATTCTAATTATTTGCTTCTAATTATGAAAATCATGTGCTAAAATTAAAATAATTGATAATAAAATTTAATAGTATAGGGTAAATAGTATAAGCAAAATAAAAAATGTATATAAATAAAATGAATGAAAAAGTAAAGGAATGTTAGGATTTTATCAAAAAGTTAACAATGGTAATTTTATTAATGTTGAAACCCATCCCTCATGTGCTCCATCTATCCTTTTTTGCATCCTCCCAATTTGGAAGGATGCAAATTGTTAGGCCTAGGTGGATGGGCAATCCTTTCTTTTCATCTATTATACTTAAGATTTTTTTGAAGCAAATGGTGGATGGGCCCCATCTATCTTCCAGTGCCATCCATCTTTGCTCTCCTGACCCCAATGAAACATAGGATTATTGTGGAATTGCACCACAAGAGGGAAAAAAACCGAGACTTCTTTCATGCATATTCTACATAGATCTCTAATTACATATCTCAACTCTTGTAAAGAAAAAGAAAACCCTAAATAGACTATTAGACTTCTTAAAATGCTCTTGCAATGCATGGTTATTGTTCGCATTTACTGCAGCCAAGGTTCTTGGAACTAGTATTGGGTTATTACGGTAAGGCTAGTTAAGTGGAACTATACCGAATTAGTTGGTTTGGGATGTATCAAGCCGACCAATTGATTACTGGCATGGTTCACCCCTTCGAATCGAAATGGTATATATAAACCCACATGCCCTCTCGTTCGAAGTTGACTTTTATTCAAAGCCATCTCTTGTTCGAAACCCTTGTTGGTCATCCTATCGAAGCCCTCATCGCCGTTTGAAGCCATTGACAAATCAGCAAGTCTTGCTCTCCCTCTCTCCCCACTTCTCGCTCTCTCTCCCTCTCTTCCACTCTCTCAGGGTCTCCATCATCAGATCCAAAGCTCTGGGCCTTGGCCTCTCTCTCTCCTCCTCTCTCCCCCCTCTTGTTCTCTCTCCCTCCTTTCCCTTTCCCTTTCCCTTTCCCTTTCCCTCCTCTTGTTGAAGCTTCTCATTGATAAGGCCTCTCTCCCCCCTTCTCTCTCTCTCCCTCCATCTTTTTCCTCTTCCCCTTCTCCCTCTCCCTCTCCCTCCCTCTCTCTCTCTTCCTCCTCTCCATCTCCTTCTCCTTATTTCAGTAAGCCCTGAAATGGCATGGTACTCACCCATATCGTGTCGAATTGTTCACCGGCTGGTATGTGCCCTGGTACTGATTCAGTGAACGTTGTAAGGTATTGTACTATACTATCACAAATGAGGTTGGTGCTCTTTGATTAACTAATTGGGATCTCCGACTCTGGCCATGATGGTCATGGGCAGCTGCAAGTTTTCTAGCAAGGTCTAAGGAGGGAATGATTGTGAAGTGAGGTTTAAGGGAGGGAAGATAGTTGTCATTGGTGTTTTAGTGTCCATGGTTAGGCCAAATAAGAAGTAGGTGTCAATGATGATGATAATACGAACGAGGAGAGTAGTGAGGTAGAGGCAGAGATAAAGTGGGTGTCAGGCAATGATGAGGTCAAGGTGCACGATGCGGTTATAGATGAGAGAGGTTGAGGCTTCAATGCAAAAGGTGGTGGCTTCAATTTAGGTGGCAGTGTCGAAGTGAAGGGGGGGGGGTGAAGAAGGGTTTCAAGGGGAAAGGAGACAAATGGCTGGAGCCTAGGATGGGGTTGCTTGATGCCCTGATCCTTTCATAAGGAGGTTGGTTTGGATGGGCAAACTGAGTTGGTTTGGCTCAATTTCAGTTGGTGTTACCTGTTCACCCTCTGCCGCATTTCAAGTATGCAAATTGTCCCTGATCCTAGCTGGTTAGGTTCGATACACTTGAAACAGGCTGTAACTGCGGCATGAAATCATGAACAGTGCTGCTAGGTAATTAGCCCATTAAGTAGTCAAAGTGTCAAACAAAATTCAAGTTCTTTTTATCTCGACCATTTATTGAAATTTCAATGCTGCCTACTGAAAACTAAACATAACCAGAAATGAAAGGAAAATCCATCAAATTGTCAACTAAAATTAAATTGAAGAAAAGCCTATGTCTCATGGCCTTTCAATGCATCATCAGATGATCCTGGATCTTTGTCGAAAGCTTAACAAAGTAAACACCCTCATGTTTTGAGGGTATCACAAAGTATCTCGAGTGTATTCAGGAAGGATTTGGAGTGTTTTTTTCCTTAATTTTTAAAAATATACGATACTTAACACATATCACAAAATAAATGAGTATCAGTATCGAATATGCATATGCTATTGCCATGTTATGTGATTTGAAGTATCCGTGCTTCCTAGTCTATGTTTGTCACCCGAGTCCATTGATTCCATGATAGTTTGAGTACTGGCATGATTAGTTAGAAGATTTTTCCATAAAGAAGGACATTATGGCATTTTCATTATGAAATTTGGTATTTTACAGCAAAGGACAGTACATGGCTAAGGCCACAAGTATACTTGTTTGGCTTTGATCATATGATGTTTGACTGCAGACAGGCTTTATGGAATGCAATTCAAGATCAAATGATGATTATTCAGATCTACCAAGAAATCATTATGATTCTTCTGGAAGTGCATAAATTCATAGCTTTTATATTGGGGCATCTAACCGCAGCATATCTTGGAACAAATTCAAGATCTGAATGGTTTCCTTCAATCAAAACGTCGGAACAGAACAAAGAGTCTCCCAATATATATGTTAAGCATAATGACTAAGAGATCTACCAATTCTTTTCCCTGCACCTGCAGCTGTTGCTTTCTAATTGCTTCTTTCACACCTACTGCTGCTTTCTGCTCCTCCCTGCTGCTGTTGTTTCAATAGCCTGCTAGTTTCGTTTTTCCCACCACCCGCCTGCTGTTTGTAGATTTATTCTTTTTACCCTTGTTGCCAATACTCTAATGTCCAGGCAGTTTATTTCTTCTTCTTCTTTTTTTTTTTTCCTTGAAATGGACATTGATTGAGGAAAGGAGGAAATGTTCTAGGAAAATTTCTAATGATTTGTTGAATAAGTAGCATATTCATGAGGATACATTTAGAAAGGAGTCTAGGAATTGCTTAAATTCAGAGAATATCCATTCGCAGAAATTAAGAACTTGGTGCTCAAACTCTTGACTTGTTTGTGCAATGGACAATTTCAAAATAAACAATAACTCAGTTACAAAATTATAGATGGATGAGAGTGCCTTCTTAATCAAACTACAGTCTACAACACAATATTTGGGTGAAATAATGGCTGAGTGGGCATTAGAGAAATGCTTCAGATTCTCCTTTGGAAAGCATGGTTATTTATGTAACTAGAGCTAATATGCTGACCGTACTAGAAAAGATTGTATGTGGAGTGGCATCTTATGCTATTCCCTTCAAGTTTGGATGGTGTTTCAACTTGTTTCTGTTAAGTATTATTGTAATTGTTATGCCGTGAGACGCAAATTTACTTGAATCTTGAGATGTTACCATCATGCTTCATCAAGATATTGTTGAAATTTAATATCCTCAAGCTAAAGTATATGATTGAACAAAGTATAGTTGAAATGCAGTAGAGATCATGACTCTTTGATAAAATTCATCTTACAACATTGATATGAGTTTGCAAGTTTTCTAAATTCTTTCTTAGATACATTTAAGGTTATTCAAGCTTTAACGCTTTGGTTGATGGAAATAGCTATCATAATTTATAACTATAGATAGAGCACAAGGACACTGCTTAAAGTGCCTGACACTTGAAACTAAGAGTCTCTTGAATGACATCATCCAAAAAGAAGTGCCAAAATGTTGGTGCTTTTTCTTACATTAGCAGGACACTTCAGTGTGCAATGCCCATCCATGTTGTGCCATGTCCTGCCATGACCAAGTGCCTGAAACTGCTGAGAGATCCAGAAACCTTAAAATTGTAGTGTCCAGGTGACATAGGCTGTGGTATAATTTTACTGCCTTAATTCTGAATAATTCCTGTTCTTTCTTAGCAATTTAGGACAATTTTATCATGCGATTTTACTTAAAAGTTCTTTTCCATGTAGTCTTAGCTGCAAAGCATTATTCCAGGTCTTGTCATTGGAGTAGTATGGCCTTCTATTATACAGAATGTTGTTGGGAACATTTTTAAGTTTGATATCATGGTTAGGCAATCATGTTTTAAACATGCCGAAGTAAAGGCTTATGATGGTTATTTTTCTAATACATAAAATCCTTAACATTCACCTTCGTGAATATGAACAAGAGAAGTTGGCTTTATAGTTTGCAGAATTTAGGTTACTGAGTCACTAAGAATATCAATTTTGACTCATGTATAACAACTTTTAGGTTGAAGGCTTTAGGAAAGGAGGGGGCAACAATAGAAAACTTAGGTAGAATCTATTTGCCAACTAGTTGATGTTTTAAATGTTTTAAAAGATTTTGCTGGGAGTAAATGATAAAGTAACATAAAAGCTAACCTAAGTTGCTTGACAAACCCATTATTTTCATTTAATTTCGGTATCTAAGATTAACTTACACCAAATCATATGATTAATTATTCTTGATAATAATGAGAATGGTAGCTAAGTGTCTTTGTTGCATTTGTGTTTCTTTGTTACAGTATCCGACGGTACTGTAGCTCAGGTACATGTCAAAGGCTGACCAAAGGAGCAAAGGAATTTGACATTAGGTTTGGATTTAACTAATTTGGAAAACTGATACAAGTTGATAAAATAAATCTTAAAGATATGATCAAATATGGCCGATATCATCAAATCTAGCAGATTTGGGAGGATGGCTGATATAATCAAATCTTGGTAGATTATAAAATCTTGAAGATATGATCAAATATGGCTCATATCATTAAATCTAGTAGATTTGGAAGGATGGTTGATGTAATCAAATGCTAGCAGATTACGTGGATGATTTTCTTTCCTTATTTGTAAAAATCTCTTATCCTTTTAATAAGAAACAAATATAAATGCATTCATGGGTAGGTTCAAAGGACCTTGCTAATATAAATAGGGGTGCTTGATCCTTAGAAAAGCAATATGGCGTTGTTATTTCTTATTTCTGAATTAAATATCAGCAATAGCATAATTTTTTCTTCTATCTTTTGTTCTTGGAGGCACTTCTCTCCCTCGAAGTGGAGAAGCCGTTGTTAGGAGCGAAACATCCTATCATTCTTTTTATTTAAGAACTTAAATTTACTAAAATATTCATCTTGCCTCAATTTTTGAGTCTTTGTTTCCTAGATACATCTGATTCACTCCAGGTATGTTGAATCATCCTAAAGCGCTCGATGTGGAGCGTAATGTATTGAATTGGCAGGAACCAGGGTGATTCCATATATCAGTTTTGAAGAGGTGTAGAACTAGTCCAAATTGGTTCAAATCGTGCAGAATCAAACTGTGTGGATGATAGCTTCGCGATGTTGTCGTTAGGACACCGTGATTATCAAATTAATTTCGATTTTTAAAAATTAAAAAAAAACGTAGAAAGTAGCGAGTCGGGTCGAATCCACAGAGAAGGCAGTGCTTTGATTTGATAACTTTGATTTTTATCAAAAAGAAAATAAAATTTTGAGGAAAGCAATTTAAGTCGAAAAGCAGAAATTAAAAGTGCGAAAAATAAATCAGGTACTAAGATCCACTATTTAGATCCTAGCTTTTACTTGCAATAAAAATAAAAGACATGAATATAAAGAGTATAAAAATAAATTAGTACTAAGATCTACTAACTAGATTTTAACATCTACTTGCAATAAAAATAAACAACAAAAATTTAAAGAGCAAAAAAATAAATTTTGCTTTAAATATAAAATTCAAGTATAAGAAATTTAAAAGAACAATAAAATAAATATGTAACAAAGACTCCGAAGTCGATTGATGCAGCCTCGTCGGGAAGGTTAATGACCTTTCCTTTTTTCGTATTCCGTGGAGCGAACTGGCTTCTCTTCTTCTTTCTCTTTGGATCTGATCTTCGAGATGGTATAGGCGAGGAGATGGCGCAGGAACAAAACTCTCTTCTAAGCACCTCTTTCTTAGAAGCCTTCTCTGCAATCCAAAGTTATGCTTGTTGCCCCCTCTCTAAGCCTTTCCCACTCTTGGATGCTTTTTCTCTTATAGCCTAGGATCCCTTAAATAGGTGTTAGGGAGGAGGAGATCTTTTGATTTCATAGTATGGGACTAATAGAATAGTACTAGATGGCATCTCCTATGAAGTATTCGAGTTTTAGTTAAAGACAGTGTTTGAATTCATCTCGAACTTCTTTGCTTTCATGATCGTGCAATGGGCCACGTGAAGCCTCGCATCAAACCGCTTCACATGAAGCCTGTTAGCTGCACCTAGGCATCGCGCTTTCTTTTTATCGCATCTTAGGTAGGCCCACTATCCTCGCTCGCGCACATGCATCCACTTCTCCCTCTTTCGTTTAAATGGTAAAATCTATGCTAACTCAGCTCCGTTTGAAATCCATGTGAACACCCATCTTCATTTGAACCCATGAGCCTAGGCCATTTTTATTCTTTTGCTGCGTCCCATGAATTGCTTCTCCTTTCAGCCCCCAAAAACTTAAGAGCCTGTGGGTCCCATACAAATAGCCACTCAGTCACATGAAATGCCTCTCAAAACTCCCGTGTGAAAGCCCCTTCCGCTGGGTCTCGCATAAAATTATTTTCTTCTTTTTCTTTTTTCTTTTATCTATTGGATCCCTGACGTTATACATCTTTGCGTGTGGTGTATGTAACAGATCTGAATTGGACTCGAGCTTCATCTACACGCGTTGAAGGGCCGTTGCTTGTTATTTTACGATTAAGTCTTCATATTTAATTATTTTTGAAAAAGAGTATAAAAAGTATCAAATTCAAAATAATAGGAATTAAATATCAAGGATTTTAATATTTATTATGACATATTCGATGCATTGATCACATCCTCCAACTTGAACTTTGCTCATCCTCGAGTAAAAAAAAGATTTAGAGTTAAGTACCGTTTAATTTAGAGTTTCGAATTTTACCATACAATTTTCAAAAAGATCACTGATGTTCAGTAGAGCATGAGTGAGGTATGTCATCGGGGTATTAGTACTAATCAAGTGGAAGTTAAGCCAAGATCACTAAATTTTTTCTGAATTTTTTTTAAATTACTTCTATCTTTATCTTCAAATCATTAACCTTCATATGGGCAAATATATTGTTATTTTCGTTCTTCATTTATTGAATTCTTTTTTAATGTTGTACCGCTATGGAGTGTCTTAATCCCTTAAGCTTTCTATGTGATTAATGTAGCGAGTTTTTAGCCAGTGACTTCCGAACCAGATAGCTTTAGGGCATTAGGTATAGAATATCCCTCGGACTTGCTTGCTCAAATCAAACATGCTACGAGTTAAAACTAGCTTTACAACAAAACTTCTTTATCCTTCATATCTTTTGATGCGAAATTCAATGCTTGCTTAGACAAAAAGGTCCGGTTACTCAGCATGAAGTACTTGATAACTTTTTTTCTCTCTTTTTTTATATATGAAGAAACGTATAGTTACCCTACACAAGCCCATAGGAAGTAAACTCTTCTTTGATGCTGATAGAAAAATTTAGAAATGCTCAAGAAAAACTGTTTAAGTTCTAAACTTAACTCTTTATTGGATTTTTTTAATATTTGATCCCTCGATATCTCATAAACTCTCTGGTCTGTGCATCAATTTTCTTTTAAAAATGCTTGGTTTAATTCGATTCCTAAGTATATTCAGGTGCTTAAATGCCAGATACTAACTCAAGGATTTAATTTTTTTTTATTTTTTTTAATTATTATTATTCTCCTTCCCAACTTAATTGATATTGTCCTGAATAGAGTAAGAAAAATAAAGGGTGCATACAAAGAGAGAGAAAAGGAGAGATGTCATCTGATCTAGAAGTCTTTTCAAAATTGGTTCTCCCCCTAACATAACCTACATTGTCTTCAAATCTCTACAAAAGATACTAAGCAAGACTCGATTAACCTAAACAAAATGCAAAAGATATCAAAAAGTAGAAGCTGGGTTACCTCGCAGAAAATGCTAAGTTTACCGTCTTCAGCCAGACCAATATAGATTTTACCTCACCTCATGTCAAATATTGGATTGATAAATTTCAACGATTTTGGATTGCCAATCTTAGGAAGATGGCCTATGATCCCTTTTTTGATAAATTTTAGTATTTTGTTGTCAATCTCCAAAAAATAGTTCACGGCCCCATTCTTTATTTTAGGAAGATAATTTACAAATCCATTCATAGGCCCTTGTTTGTTGAGAATCTCCTATTTGTTTTTCTAAAATACTCATGAATTGAGTTTTTGGGTTAGGAGTTGAGTTTGATACAATGGATACTGGAAGGGTGCTACGTGATTCTAAACATACATACTCAGGTATAACCAAGGATGACTTCAGTTCTAGAGGAGGTGATGATTTCAGAGTGAAAGAACTGACTTTTAGAGCTGAAAAAAATGGGACTCTTGATTTATATGTCTCGAATAACTTATCCGCTCTTTTTTTCTATTTAAATTTCTCACTCAAATTGAAACCAGCATCAGTATCAGTTCCGAGCTTAGGTTTTTCTATGCGATTAGTCTCAATACTAACCTCTTTTAAATTCATATTTTGGCTAGCATCAGTACTAGCTTTTTTCACTTGATTTTGGTATGGGTCCTTAAGAATTTTACCACTTTTAAGCTCAGAGATTACTTTATCATTTTCAGATTGAGGATTCGTAGGTGGGATATTAGATTGATGACTAGATCCAGGTGGTTGGTGGGTGGGTGGGTTGTTTTTGAAATTCGATATTGGTTGGCTCGATAATTGACCAAGTTCTCTCCTCATAGAAGACTTAGCTAACTGACTTATTTGTACTTCTAGTCTAGCGATGGATTGCTGTTGGATCATAATCATTTGTTGAAGTTGGCTAAACCTATCATCGGCTAGAGAGGTCTGTTGAGGATGTGGGTATGAAGGCTGATTGTAATAGGATGGCTAGATAGGCTGACTAGGCTTACCTCTATTATAGGCACAGTTTTGGTACTGGGGTCTATTTTGAAAGTTTTGCACAGGAGGAATTTGAGTCTGAGCCTGAGTCTGTTGAGGTCTCTAAAAAAAATTAGGGTGGTTTCTCCAATCTTGATTATATGTGTTTAAGAATGGGTCATTGACAGGCTTGGAGTAACCTTGAGCGGCTTGAACTTATTCTTGGATGAAAGGTGAAAATTATGTAGCTGTGGGACATTCATTCATATGATAGGCTGGGCTAGCATGGATAGAACAGATCTCTTGATAATTAGGATGTTGTGTGTATTGCGCAGGAAATTGTTGATCTAGAGTTAGAAATTTATTTATAAGAAGGTTGATTTTATCTAATTTTTGGGCTATCAGGTTCAAATCGGCCTTAGAACTAGAGTCTGAATGTTTGATCCCATAGAATGATGAAAACATCGATGGATTATAGGTGGAAGGAATAAAATATTCCTTCATCTGCCTAGGTAGTTCTTCAGGATTTTCAGCCATTTGATTATCAGATTTAACATGGATCAGCCGTTCAATTTCAAAATTGGATTCAACTAGGTCAGAAAAAAAAAATCTTCTACCATGCATAAACTAGCGCAAACCCTAATATGTGTGGTTCAGATTTTGTTTTTAAAGAAGAGGGAGAGAGAAGTTTTAAAGATGAGAACCTTAAGAAAGTCTTAGATCTAGAGGCGATAGATGAGAAGAATTAGTTGTGGTTAAGTATTAATTGCAATCAAGTTAGCAAGCAATTTAAACTTAGAATACCTACAGATTTTTTAGACCTAACAGTTCGATGTAGAGTGGCTTAGCCTAGATGCAAGTTGGGTCTGTTATCACTTCCTTCAACTAGTCAGATAAGATGTGGGGTCGTGGGAGTCTCCTCGTTGCTTGTCTTAGACACCGATTGAATTGGCCAGGTAAGCTAATGAAACCAATTAAATAACCACGAATCCACTTAGACTTAGCCTTTGTAATCTCTTGCTTTAGACACCAGTTTTAGGAGTGAGTCCAAACTTTGAATTTGACTTCACTACAATACTCAAACTGAACTTAATTGATCCAGGGGCCAACGTCTACTTAATTTTAATTAGACTTGGGTTAATGTAGAATGTTGGTTGTTTTTGGGCTAAAAAAGAATGATAAAATCTCCACCTTATCTTGTTGATGGGTGTTGCCCTTCAGTTGATTTGAGATGAGTATGCACAATCAATTTCAAATAAGAGATTCTATGCAACTAAATTATATGTATGAAATTAATTAAACTGGAAAGCTTACCTTGTCTCCAGTGATCACCAAAAGTAAATCTCAGATGATGAATGCTTCTAAATAATTAAGTTTCTACTCTTGTCATGCGATTTTTATTAGGTTTATGTGGGTGAATTTTATGTTAATTTAAAAAAAACGGCAATTAATACTAAAAAAAAGAAAGCAGTTTAGGGTTAGGATTGATTTTACCAACTTGAAGCGTTTCACCCTTCTTTTCTTCTCTCTTTTTTTCTATTTTTTTTAAAAAAAGATAAAAGATTTAAAAAGTTTGTAAGCTATATTCACAAGAAAATCAAAGAAATCAAATGTTAAAATTGGTGTTTTCACCGGCAACGGCATCAAAAATTGATAGCTTTGCGATGTTGTCGTTAGAACACCGTGATTATCAAATTAATTTCGATTTTTAAAAATAAAAAAAAATATAGAAAGTAATAAGTCGGGTTGACTCCATAGAGAAGGCAGTGCTTTGATTTGATAACTTTGATTTTTATTAAAAAAAATAAAATTTTGAAGAAAGCAATTTAAGTTGGAAAATAAAAATTAAAAGTGCGAAAAATAAATCAGGTACTAAGATCCACTATTTAGATCCTAGCTTCTACTTGTAATAAAAATAAAAGATATGAATTTAAAGAGCATAAAAATAAATTGGTACTAAGATCTACTAACTAGATCTTAACATTTACTTGCAATAAAAATAAATAACAGAAATTTAAAGTGCAAGAAAATAAATTTTTGCTTTAAAAATAAAATTAAAGTTTAAGAAATTTAAAAGAACAATAAAATAAAACTATAACAAAAACTCCGAAGTCGATTGGCGCAGCCTCGTCGGGAAGATGGTTGATGACCTCTCCTTCTTCCTTCGTACTTTGTGGA
Source organism: Elaeis guineensis (assembly GCF_000442705.2). Classification (NCBI taxonomy): domain Eukaryota; kingdom Viridiplantae; phylum Streptophyta; class Magnoliopsida; order Arecales; family Arecaceae; genus Elaeis; species Elaeis guineensis. The sequence continues at coordinate 64,476,701 of NC_025997.2, forward strand.
GCGAACTGGCTTCTCTTCTTCTTTCCCTATGGATCTGATTTTCGAGACGGTATAGGCGTGGAGATGGCGTAGGAACAAAACTCTCTTCTAAGCATCTCCTTCTTAGAAGCCTTCTCCGCAACCTAAAGTTATGCTTGCTGCCCCCTCTCTATGCCTCTCCCACTCTTGGATGCTTTTTCTTTTATAGCCTGGGGTCCCTTAAATAGGTGTTAGGGGGGAGGGGATCTTTTGATTTCATGGTATGGGACTAATAGAATAGTACTGCATGGCATCTCCTGTGAAGTATTCAAGTTTTAGTTAAAGACAGTGTTTGAATTTATCTCAAACTTCTTTGCTTTCACGATCGTGCAATAGGCTACATGAAGCTTCGTGTCAAACCGCTTCACATAAAGCTTGTTAGCCGCACCCGCATCGTGCTCTCTTTTTATCGTGTCTTAGGTAGGCCCACTGTCCTCGCTCACGCACATGCATCCGCTTCTCCCTCTTGCGTTTAAATGGCGTGCCTGCCTCCGTTTAAACCTACACTAACTTAGCTCCATTTGAAACCCATGTGAACATCCATCTTCATTTGAACCCATGCGCCCATGCCGTTTTTATTCTTTCGCTGGGTCCCATGAATTGCTTCTCCTCTCAGCCCCCAAAAACTTAAAAGCCTGTGGGTCCCATACAAACAGCCACTCACAGTCACATGAAATGCCTCTCAAAACTCTCGTGTGAAAGCCCTTTCCGCTGGGTCCTGCATAAAATTATTTTCTTCTTTTTTTCTTTTTTCTTTTTTCTTTTATCTATTGGATCCCTGACGTCAGTATATCTTTGTGTGTTGTGCATGTAACAGGTCTGAATTTGGACTCGAGCTTCATCTACACGCGTTGAAGGGCCGTTGCTTGTTATTTTACAATTAAGTCTTCATATTTAATTATTCCTGATAAAGAGTATAACAAGTATCAAATTCAAAATAATAAGAATTAAATATCAAGGATTTTAATACTTGTTATGACATATTCGATGCACTAATCAGTGAAACTGCCTAGTTCTGGTTGGTTCTGATTGTTCGGGGCTGAACCAATCCCTAACATATAACCTCTTGACCCTTCTTGGATCCTCATTCGATTCTTTCTCCCCCCCCTCTCCGCTCCTCTCTCTAGATGAGCCCATGGAGGCTCTTGCCCTTCATCGCCGGAGGCTTTGCCTACTGACCACCCCTAGGTTGAGCAAGCTTTTGCACCTCTCATTGTCCTCATCCACTGGGGCCATGGATAGGATGCCAGCCTTTTCTTCCCCTATGTCCACCAACACCATCTTTTTCGCTACTTTGCTAGTCATTGGTAAAATTTGAGCCAAACCCTAGATGGGCAAACTTGGTACTTGACTAGTACCCTATCGTAAACTGTGTTACTGTGTCAATATGGCATTGTACTGTATCAGCCCAGTCCCTGACCAGTATGAGTCATGGTATTGGTGTTCCAAACCTTCGATTCATTTATTATTTACATCTGTCTTCTCTTGCTTGTGCTATGGGTTTGTTTATTCATTGTGATCTCCCTATTTCTTTGTTCTAATTTCTCCATGGAAAGCTGACTAGCATGTAGGGGTGGCAAAATTTGACTTACACTCGCCAATGCACATGAATCCACCTAGAATACTTGAGTTCGGGTGGATTTTCTTTAAAGTTGAGTTGGTTCTTGGCGACCCGAAGCCAACTTGGTTAAACATTGGTGGGTTTGGATCTAGCCGCTGAACATCTCCTGAAATGATGGGTATTATTTGGCTCCTAGATCCAACATGGGCTTTTGTTCCCTAATTTTTCTGTGTGGTTCAGTTCACTAAAAGATGGATACAGTGGTCCATGAGATTTGGGGATGTAAAAGTTGCATTTTTGTGATTTTCCTGCTTAATTAGTTATGATTGTCATTTATTCTAAATTTCAAGGTTTATTATTATTATGATAATATATTTGAAGATAATTTTGATTTTGTTGTATGTGATCTTGGCATAATGTTTTGCTTTATCTTCTAGTTATATGTATGATTGATGAACAAAACCTCAATAGGTTTGTGGGTGGGTTTGGGTTTATGTAAAAATAAATAAGTTATGTGTTTATATTTTCCAACCAAATTATAAGGAGGTTGGACAGGGTTTGATAGGTTTTTTTTGACCCAAAGCAGCGTTGACTCCCAGCCCGATGCCAACCCTTTGCTACCCTTGCTAGCATGGCTTGCAGATAAATAGTGAAATATATAAACAAAAAAATACTTTTGGTTGGAAATTCTTATTCTATTTTATTTTTAGTTTGCTGGTCTTTAGATGAATGACTAAAATATCTCTGGCTGCGTGCAGTTCTTCCCATTGCTGCTGAAGTTAATTGCTTGGAATGGAGAGAGGTACTATATTCCCTTTACTCTATAGTGTTGGTGTGACATTTGATCTTTTCCATTTGTCTTCTACCATGCCTTTTTGTCCAACAAAGAACATTTCGGTGGATTTATGTTTTGGTGTGACCCGGACGACTTTCCATTTGTATTCCAGAATTACTTGGTCATGCCCATTGTGACTTGCACTAATAAAATCCCTAGCCAATGTTGATACTTGTTTTGCATTGCATTTCCAGATTAGAGAAATCTTTTTTGATGATTCTTCCAGCGATGATGTCTGCTGGGTCATTTCTTCTCCTTTTTCCATCACTCTTGGATCTGCCAAGTAAGTTCATTTTTTCACTTTGAATATAAATGCTTTTCAGTCATTGTTTTGTAATATGAATTGACATCAACTAGGTTTTGAAAGGTATTGTATAAGTATACTGCAACAAGTGTAGCAGTTGGATCATGTTATAATGGTTTACTTGACATGTGCACTTTATTCGTGCTTTCGTATCCTATCCTAGTATTGCAATGCCTTTTTTTTCTGTAGTATTATCGATAATTTATACTATTTTGATATTATAGTTTGACACCTTTATCCGGTTGGCTTTTTACCTTACATGAGCCCTGTATTCCTTTGATATTCATAATGACATTTATTTTGATTCTTCTTAAAAAACCAAGAAGCTTTTGGTCATATTTTGATAAAATTGTAGAAACATTGCTGGTAATATGATTTTACAATAGCCTCAACATAAGTATCTCATGTTTTATTGACATCTTGACCATTGAGAAGTTGGTCATGATTTATGGAGCTTAGATGAATTGAAAATAGAAAAGATACTTGATTAGAAATGGCAGAAACAGACCACAATAGTGAGTATCAATTTTTTGTTCGGAAATAATAGTTATATCTATTATTTGTTTGGTCAAGGTTTGAACAAGAATTTAAGACTCAAGTGTAGCACCAGACTACTTGTATTGTATTGGCTAGTGACCAGCATAAGGGACCTTATTACACCTTGATTTGTAGCGAACTGGGCCCAAATTGCACTGCATCAGGCATACTTGTACGATCAAAGCATACCCTTGGTACATCTTTTATTCCTTTTTGTTGAAGTGAAGAATAAAATCATTATATTAACTTGACCTGAGTTACATATATATAGACATCATATAGGGCCTAAAAGCCCACTCAACATAACTACTAATAAGTAGACTACCTACAGGCCCACATGACCTAAAGCCCAATACATATGTTTTATTCTTAACACTCTCTCTCAAGCTGGAGCATAGATATTAATCATACCCAGCTTGTTACAAATATAATCAATCCTAGCTCGGTTAAGACTCTTTGTAAACAGATCGGTCAGTTGATCCTCTGAGCATATGTAACTGGTGGAAATGAGCTTTTACTGAATCTTCTATTTCACAAAGTGACAATCAACTTCAATGTGCTTCGTCCTCTAATGAAATACTGGGTTTGATGCGATATGCATAGTTGCCTGATTATCACACCACAGCTTTATAGGAGAAGAATTTGTAAAATCAATCTCTTCTAGAAAATGTCGAATCCACATCAATTCACCAATCGTTTGTGCCATGGCCCGGTATTCAGATTCTACACTTGATCAAGACACTATATTTTGCTTCTTACTCTTTCAAGATACTAAATTTGCTCCCATAAATACACAGTATCTTGTTGTAGACTTTCTATTATTAGGCGAACTTGCCTAATCACCATCAGTGAACCTCTCAATCTATATACCACCATGATTTCCATACATAATACCCTTTCTTGGGGCCTCTTTTAAGTACCTCACTATACGGATTAAGGCATCCAATGTACAGTAGTGGGTGCTAATATGAACTGACTCAATATACTCATAGGAAATGCAATATCTGGATGAGTGATTGTGAGGTAGTTGAGTTTTCTAACAAGTCTTCTGTATTTCTTTGGTTCAATAAACATGTCCCCCTCTTCTGCTATAAGTTTGACATTTAGATCCATAGGAATTTCGCAAGGCTTTGCTCCAAGTAGATCATTATCTGTCAAGAGATCTAGAACATACTTTCTTTGAGAAAGAAATATACCTTTCTTCGAGTGAGCTAGTTCAATCTCAAGGAAGTATTTCAGTTGTCTCAAATCTTGTCTGAAACTTTGCCTGAAGAAACTCCTTCAGTAAAGAAATATCCTGTGCGTCACTACTTGTAATCACAATATCATCAACATACACAATCAACAAAATACAACCACTGTCAGTATGTTTGAAAAATATAGTATGATCATATGCACTCCTCTTCATGCCAAACTCTATCACCACATCATCGAACCTATCAAACCAAGCTCTGGGAGACTGCTTCAATCCGTATAATGACCTTTTCAATTTGCACACCCTACCATACTCCGTTTGAGCAACAAACCTAGGGGATTGCTTCATATACACTTCTTCCTGTAAGTTACCATGAAGAAATACATTCTTGACATCTAACTGACACAAGGGCCAACAACAAGTAGCAGCTAAGGAAATAAATAGGTGAATAGATGTCATCTTAGCCACAGGAGAGAAAGTATCAGTATAATCCACACTATAAGTTCGGGCATATCTTTTAGCTACTAAACGAGCTTTCAATCTATCAACAGAACTATCAGTCTTCATCTTCACCACTTATACCCACTTCCACCCAATAGTACGCTTACCTGATGGGAGAGAAACCAAGTTCCAAATGCCATTAGCCTTAAGAGCCGATATTTCTTCCTCCATAGCTATTTTCCAGCCATTGTGTGACAACGCCTTATCTAGTGTCTTAGGAATAGTCATAGAATCAAGAGAGATAACAAAGGAGTGGATTGATTGTGATAAATAGTTATAGAAAACAAAGGATGAAATAGGATGGGTACAATTGCTTTTATTTTTTCTGAGAGCAATAGGCAGATCAAGATCAGAATCAGACGATGTGGAAGCCAGTAGGGATGAGGTAGCCACTAGTAGATCTGTTGGTTGAGGACCTACAACATCTGACTAGGGAGGTTTATCTCGGCGGGTGTAGACATGAGTAATAGGAGGACGAGGTGGATCAGATGAAACAGTAGAGGTGGGATAACTGACTTTGTAGATCAGGAAGTCCTCCATAGACTCCATCTCAGAAGTAGAAGGAGAGGGAGTAGCAAAGAAAGGACTCGATTCAAAGAAAGTGACATCTCAAGATATAAGGTATCGATCTAACACAGGAAAATAACATCGGTACCCCTTTTGTGTACGGGAGTACCCAAGAAAGACACACTTTAGTGATCGAGGGTCCAACTTACTGATCTGAAATCTCATATCCTGTATAAAACAAGTGCAGCCAAATATCTTAGGAGGAATAGAAAACAATGACGGAGTAGGGAACAAAACTGGATAAGGTGCACGGCCATTAAGAACAGAGGATGGCATGCGGTTTATAAGAAATGCAACAGTGTGAATTGCATCCGCCCAAAACAGTTTAGGTACTCATTTGAAACATTAAGGCTTTAGTAACTTCCATAAAATGATGGTTCTTTCTCTCAGCTATCTCATTTTGTTGAGGGGTAATAACACACGATGATTCATGGATAATGTCATTCTGTATCATATAGATGTTAAATTGATCAGAAAAATATTTTTTGGCATTATCACTATGAAGAATACGAACATTATAATTATATTGAGTATGAACTTTGGAATAAAAAATAGAGAGCATAAAACAACTCAGATCAAGATTTCATTAGATATAACCAAGTACTTGAATAATCATCAACAAAAATTACAAAATATTGAATGCCAGACTTGGAAGTAACAAGACATGGATCCCAGACATCTGAGTGTACCAGATCAAAAGGAGATAAGGCTCGTTTATTCACTCTTGGAGGTTATGATATCCGATGGTGTTTGGCAAACTCACATGACTCACAAGACAAATTAGTTACTAAATTTAACTCAAGACACATTTTCTTCAAGATGTCGAGGGATGGATGATCAAGACGACAATGAAGTTGGAATGAAGAGATGTTAGAACTGATGGTCGATGCAACAATAGATGGGATAGTAGTAGCAATCTTATCTAGCAAATACAACCCATTTGACTTGCTTCCCTACCAAGGATCTTCCGAGTCGATAGATCCTGAAACAAGCAGTAACCAGAAAAAAATGTAAAAGCAATATAAGACTTTAGTGATTTGGCTCATAGATATCAATTTAAAAAAAATTTAGAAAGATATAAAACAGAACACAAGGGTAATGAAGAGGTAGTGGAGATAATATAAAATAGAACACAAGGGTAATGAAGAGGTAATGGATGTATCTCCACTACCTAAGACTTTGGTAGTGGATCTATTTGCTAGTGCTACATTAAAAAACTCATCAGATAGTTTATAATGGGATAAGATACCTTGATCACCTGTCATGTGGTCGGTGGCACCTGAGTTAAGGACCCAATGTCGGGATGAGGATGAAAGGTAGGCGACGGGGTTACCTGTCTTGACTAGAGTAGCTTTCGAGGATGTCGACTGCTAAGATCAAGATTTCAGGAATCGATATCGAGACCCATATCGGTTCTTGATCGGCATGGTACCGTACGTACCATATGGTACCATACTGTATCGATGATAAAAAAATTAAAAAAATCCTACCTAATAACATTAAAAAAAAGAAAAAATTGACCCGAACTGGATCGAACCGGCCCTGAACCGTATCGAACCGACCCAAACCATCTGGTTTCCGACGGTTCGACCTTGAATTGTACTGAATTGACTGGTACGGTGCGGTTCGGGGTGTATTCCAAAAAATCAGCATGAATCGGATCGATTTTTCACTGGTACAGTATGGTATGGAATGTACCAGTCAGTTCGGACTGGTATGGAATACCATGACTGAGACTACTGAAACTGGGTATACCTAGTAAACTCTTCATCAGATATTACTATGGTGCGGCGCTTGGGGTGATGAGTAATTGAATCAACTGAATGTGATACAGCATGAGCAAATTTGGGTGCCTGATACTGAGACCGCATCTGCTGTGCCTATGGTGGTTTAGGACACTGATGACGAAAATGTCTTGGTTCTCTATAGTTATAGCACATTCTCTCGGTCCCGCGACTACCATATCCTCTTCCACCACGTCCTCTAATATCACCCGGTCCATCTTATCTTTTTCTCTATATCCACCACCACCATTATTCTGAGATACAAGGGCAGATCCATCAGACATATCTTTAGTACGTAAGGTACTCTCTAGGGCTGCATTGAGTACAGTAGTAACAACATCGAACAAAGAATCTACATCCTTGTTGGCTAACAACTGTGATCGAATCACCTCGTACTCTGTATTCAATCTAGACAACCGACCAAATACAAATAGTCTCTCACGCTGCTCCATCATAGCTACATCAGTGGAGATCGGCATTGCCGTACAAAAGTCTTCTGTGACTCGTTTATACTCATAGTAATACTTCAGGATACTTCACCCATTCTGATTTGGACGACTCACCTCTTGAGCCAAACTATATAGTCGTTTCATATTTCTAATCTCAAAAAAATACTGATGCAATAACTCCCATAGCTCTTTCACTATCGTAACATACTGCATTGAGAGAGCTATCTTTCTATCAATGCAATTTACAATCTGAGAAAACAGTCTCTTATCTTCAGCCAACCACAGTTTGGCTTCCTTTTCTCCCTCGTTACATAACTCAGTAAGGTGTACTTCCTTGCCAAGTCCTCCAAGATTAACCTTGATAAGGAAATGCCATTCCACAAAATTGGATCCATCACTAGCTAGCATCACATCAATTAATTTCTGGTGTGAGGACACCACTTCAATACTCTTAGGGCCCTCTCCTGACACCATTACTTAAAACACTACACTATTTCAATCAATCCAAATAGTAACACAACAAACTACACCCTCACACCTTCACAACTCGCATCATGCTACCACAAACAACCTGGGATCAGCCCAATCATCTCTGCTTGAGACTCCTAATCCATGAGTCATCATCACACAACCTACAACCCATCAAAACAAACTCTACAATCACTGCAAGAGATTTGAACTGAGAGGCACAAACCAGTAAACACATAAAGACATAGGTAGTAGGTTGTAAAAGGACAGATCTGGATGGCGGTATGGCAGATTCGGACTAAAATCGAGTTCTGGGTGGTCGGCAAGGGCTACTAGGTGTGTAGGATGTTGCGGCAAGGGCTGGAAAGATGGGATCTTCCTTGATCTCCCCTTGGAGTGTGGCGATCTTGAAACCAGCAACAAGGGCTGTGGAGGCGTTGAAACACAAGAGGTTTCAGCAGAAATTTTGAGCACCAACCTTCTTATAACTTCCCTTAATCTTTTTTCCAATCCTTTTAAGATTGCTGAGAAACGCCAATCATAACTTCTAGAGAGGCAAGGAGATCAGGAGCAGCAGCAGATAGGGATGGGGTTTTGGCGGACCGAAGATGATGGGAGGCGATAAGGAGATGGTGGCTGGACAGAGAAAGGGGTGGCAGCAGCTTGCTTAAGATTAGGGTTTTGGCTAGGGTTAGGGTTTTGGCTCTGATATCATGTTAAAGTGAAGAATAAAATCATCATATTAACTTGACCTGAGTTCCATATATATAGACATCATATAGGGCCTAAAGGTCCACTCAACATAACTACTAATAAGTAGACTATTTACAGGCCCACATGACCTAAAGCCAATACATATGTTTTATTCTTAACACTTTTCACTTTTTTGCTTATTTATAGCAAGGCATACAAACCTGTATGGCATGTTTATCATGTAATAAGTGGTTCATGAGTGGTATAGGTCAATGCCGTGACATCTAAATACTTCTTGAAGCATCGATGGGTACCATATCATATTTCATCGATGGGTACCATATCATATTGTATGATGCCATTTTTGTCAAGGTGTCATCAACATATTACACATGCTTCGTATATAGGGTTTTAACTTGTACCAGTTGGTGCCACTTTGTAATATATTGGTTCAAGTCTTTCAACCAAGGTACTATGATATGATGATCTTGTAGAGCTTATATGACAGCTCAACCATAGATATGTCTATTGGAATAGAATTCTAGTTATGATCATTTTTTTCATATTTATGATTTTAATCCCAACTGTATCATTTAAGGGCTGTAAGTTAAAACATAGGCATCCATTTTAGCTACATCTATTCTAATTTAGACACCTAGGATGAGACCTCACTTTTTTATCCCACTGTAATTATGCTAGTGTACCATGTGATGACTTCATATTTGTAAAATATCCCCCTATTTTCAAAAAGTTGCCCTTGCAGGATATCCTTATAAAAAAATTGTTCTCTCCCCATCTTTTTTGATCTGTCTACCTTTTTTTAAGTTCTAAATGAACTTAAACACTCGAAGCCGTTGGTGCAAGGTAAGGGTCTCTTCCAGGCTACAAAGCTTTAACATGTTAAACATGGCTTTGTAGTGTTAAGTTACCAAGATCTTTAAGTTTTATTATTTTATGAGGATTCTTCAAACATGAGCAAGGTTAGCCGACTCAAAATCGGACTCCATGTCGGCCAGCCGGCTGTACAGATTGGTATGCCCCCATATCAGACCGTATTGGGTCCGAACTGACATGGAAATGAAAGCGGTGGAGAGGGAGAATCGAAGAGGAAGAGAGAGGGGTGAGGGAGGGAGGGAAGGAAAAGGAAGCCGATGGTGGCCATCGGAGGGTCGTGGAGGCACTCGGATGATCGAATCATGGAGGAAGAGATAGAGAGAGGGGAAAGGGAGGTGTTAGGACCGTCGTGCACCTGTATAGATCTGAGGACACCTGCGACAAAGCTCTCTGCAAGAGTCCATGGCGATCCAGACTCTTTTAGGACAGCAAACATCATACCCTAGATCGCTGCGCATCAAATACCCTACAGCAGCGACCTAGTTCGCGTCTTCCCCATTTTTCGAGACCTAGGATGTGCCTTCAGATCTGATCTTTTACTCTCAAGACTCTTGGAACCAGGACTAGGGACGTGAATCCTTGGGGCTAGCAGATCTGGACAAATCTGGATCAGATTTCTTGGATAAGGAGAGTCTCTGTATGATAGGAACTATATGGCAGAAATTTCAACCTGCGTGCTTCCAACTTGTGTTCCTCGTCTCTCACCTTTCTGATCTCTTTTAGATGATCTATCAAGACATTAAAGATATTTGATTGAGCCCTCCTTACTGTTTTAACCAGAGCATAAAACCCGATCCAGGTGGGAAGAAAATTTCTTGTCCAACAAGGACTACCAACGCACACCCTGACAGCAACCTATAAAGCCTTTGCCCGTGCTTATCACCTTATGCACTTTCTCCACTCATGCCCACCTCCGAAGCCTCCTTCCACATCCTCCTCTAATCCCTGATCAGATCAGATGGCTTCTTGGGTGTGGAGACTCCCTGGGCATGGAGTCTTTAGCAGCCACACAAGGAGGGATGCCCACATGATGGGGCGCCCCCCTTCTAGGATTTCCTCTTGCTACCTAGGGTGGCGTGCAAATCAGAGAGAGGGAGAAGTTAAGAAGAAAAGTCGTATATTGATCACTTAATAAACTGTTATAATATATGGGTTTATATACCCTAGGGTTTTTATATGAACCTTAAATCCTAGCTCAAAAACTCCAATAGCTAACCCACATGAGATTACGCTCACCTAAGCCTATGTACACTTATGACTTGATCCAATCTCACCCTTAGATCCAAACCTGGCCCAATACAAGTTAGCCTCTTAAGGCGCAAAATTTCTGAACTTCAAGATCCTGAAGGCTGACAGTCTTCACCCTAAGATCCAAATTGGTTCTAGAATCCTGAAACTAAGCCCATGGCTCCTCTCATGGCCTCCTAAGGCTTGGAAGCAGTACACATGTGTCAACAATCTTCATTTTGGTGCCCCTAAGCCCTGGCAAACCTCCGCACGATCCATCTGCACGATCCTGCTATCGCTGCACGTCCGACAGCTTTCTGTGCAAACCTCCATCATCGATGCCAATCTTCTTCAGCTTCTGTGCATGCTTGGAGATCTTTGGGATGATCGTCTCTATAGCTGAAGACCCTTGCTTGTTTCTTGGCACCATCTTGGAATTTGTAGGCTTCTTTCTGCTTGGCAACTGCATCATTCGTCCTGGACTTTTTTAGAGAAATCGCAGCATTCCTAAACCGGCACTCATTGCTACTAAAACCCTCTTCACCTGTGAAGCCACCTCTGCTCGGTGCTCCACCTGAATCCGAATTCCATCTGATGCCGCAGAAGTCGATTCTGTAATCGAGTCATCCGAGACCAACCATCCAATGCTGCCCTGCTGGGTCTGCTGCTGCATCTTGATCACCATCGCTACCCCTTCAAACCCTCTGTACTCCACAGACCCCTCCGAAGCCATCTCGGATACATCGCATCTTGCAGGCACCTTCGAAATTCAAGAGCTCATCTAACTCTTCAAATCCAGTGACTGTACCTAGGAAATTCCATCCTAGCACTTTATCCTCTTCTATTCCGACACCAACTGTCGCTTCAACATCATCTGGAGTAATTGTAGCTCAAACCCTATCTTGGGCTCAGACCCACCTATCTCAATCCGAGGCTCGCCACAGTCTCCTCATAGATATCTATATCTTTTCTTGTTGCAAGCAAATCCGTCTAACATGGTCTCCCTAGAGCCTCGATCCACGATGCCTGTAATTCTGCATAAATCCATGCAATGTGTCAATGCCGCTGGTGCTGGAATCAGACACCTATCTTTGCACCTCTTGGCTCTAGACTTATGCCAAACCATCCTCCACATGTGGAGGCACCTTTGGCTGATGCTCCATCTGAATCGCGACCCCTCCTGATGCCCCTATAGAAGACAAAATCTGATCCGAGATCAACCGTTTAGCACTGTCCTGTCAGACCTCTTGCTGAACCTCTACCGTCGCTGCTGTCGTTTTGGATCTTTCGCACTCCGCAGACACCTACGAAACCATCAGAGGACCTCCTCCTCTGAACCAGCTACGATACTCTATGGATCACCCATCTTCATCACCCCAACGTCCGGAAATCCATGCTCTGGTTGAACTGCTGAATGCACCCTGACTACTTCCCCGTCTCTCCGCATACGAAGGCTGTATAGTCGCTTCTTCAGCTCCACCTCAGCCATTACCCCTTGGAGAACCCCTCCTCCAGCATGCTAAACCTGCCAATCACTTGTTCATCAAACAGCCCCCTACTGCCCATCTTCCCTAGAGAATTCTATCGCCTAACCATCACACCCTCTAGCCTTTCTTCCTCTAAGGCCGGATTCAACCGAAATTGGACCAAAAAATCTACCACCCAAACCTTCCACCTGGAAAAACTTCCCTTCCCGTCAATCCCCTCAATCTCCACCTTCAACCCATTGCTCTTGGTTGGCCAAACCATAGCAAAAACAAAGATGGATCCAAGATATACTGTGGAATAGGTGTGCAGATTTCAGCAAACAGCCTCTTGTTGACGCCTCCTAATGCTCTCAGGATTAGATCGGTCCATAATTAAAATAGTAGATATGTGGTGTCCCCGCCTCCGACCCGAGATTGTGAATCGAGGGTCATGGCAACCGCCGCATATTCATAAAAAACTCTTCCCATAAGCATGCAAGGTATCTTATCATGCTATCCTAAAACAACAGCGGAATAATTAGACAATAATTTAAATCCAAAATATAACGATCTAAATTTTTCTTTAATATCTCAATAAATTCAACAACGATTCATAGGCTTTACATCAAATTTAATAAGCCTTTCAACCTAAAATGAAAATATGAAGATTCTGCTTCTGATCTCTCTTCCATTCATATCTTGTATCATCTTAATTTCTCAACATCTGTAAAAACAGTAAAATAGGAGGTAATGAGCTAGACAGCCCAGTAAGCAATGATCACTTTTCAACAGATTTCATCAGACATTTAAGTAAATAATCATTTATAGAAAATAAGCATATAGAGTTCATCAATTCGAAATCAATTTCAATTATGCAACATAATTCATGCCAAATTCATTTCTTTTTCGAAAATTCAAGTTTCTTTTCAGATTTCAATTTCTTTCGTTCTTAAATTTTTTTCGTCAACCATGAGCTATGACCACATTTTTCCTGTGGCAGGGTCATAACACCGCGTATCTTCTTGCGGTGAGCTGCGAATCATCTGGCAGCAAAGTCCTTCGGAACCGCTGGTCTCTCTGGCGGTTTGTCGCTGGTCTCTCTGGCGACGAAAACCCTCAGGACAAATCAATTGCCAATGTATATGCCCCCATTGGCGGGGTCCTTTACATAGTCAGGTTGTCAATTCATATTGTTTCTTATATCATAATTCTTCATAAATTATATTTCATATTTTAATTTCGATAATAAAATATATAATCATGTAGTATCGAAATCAATCAATATAATGCATCATGAAATCAATATGTTCAATCATGCTTCATCGTAACATTTCAAATAAGATATTTTCATAACAAAATACCATTCATCCAATTCATGCATCGTTTCACAAATCATATCAGAAAAATACATTATAATTTATCGATAAATCTAGAAAAAGTAAAACATTACTTATCTCGAACGCATTCCAATAAATCCACATAATTCTATAAATTTTCTTCCAAAAATTCTGTTCGTAGATCATATCGCGATATCCTATAATCAAACATCCACAATCCTATACAGAATCAATTTCAATAATTACAAAGAATACGAATACTATATTTCAATGGTTTAGATTGGATCTGATCATCTAATTTCATCTAATCAAAATCTAATTAGGATCTAAACGATCCAAAGTTTGACTATCAGTTCAAATCGGATTCGAAGTGATGGGATCGAGGTTTCTTCATCGATTTCATAAAATCAAGTAGAGAGACAATTAGAGGAGAGAGAATTTATGAGGTACAATTCGAATTGATCAGGTGACATAATCCAATATTATGATTGGTTCAATATCTCGATTGGTGAAATCAACATGATCAAATCAAGTCATGGCTAGATCGGGATCATGGATGATCAAATCTAAAGATTCATGGTCTGATCAAGGTGGGTGCCAGTACGCTGTCTGACAATCATGGATCAGAATTCTTCATTAGATCAGAAATATTAAAAGAATTTTCTCATTGATAAATCGATCAAGAGAGAGAAATCGATCGAGAGAGAAATGGTTTTAGAGAGAGAAAATTTTAGAGAGAGAAAATTCATCTTGGACTCCTTGGACGATATGATTCAACAAATCCGATCGATCAAATCAAATCATGCTGAAATTATCATGTGGATAATTTAATAAAATTATAAAAATTAAAATCTAAAAAATATCTAATTTGATCAAAGTGGATGCCGGTGTACCGTCCGGCGATCGTAGATCAAAAAAACCCATCACTAAGATTATTTAAATTCATCATCATTCTTCTCAAAATTCTAGAAAATCTTAGGAGAGAGAAAAACCTAGAGAGAGAATTTCAGAGAGAGAAAGTTCAATTTTAGAGAGAGAAAATACTAGTTCAAGCTGAAAGAAGAAAGGGAAGAGAGAGAAACTCTCTTTCTCATATTTTATTATTTATATCATTATTTATTAATTAATTTATTTTATTTTTCTTTCTTCTTTTCTTTCTTTTTTTCTTTTTCTTCACGAAAGAGAGGAGAGAAAATCCTGTTTATTATTATTATATTATTATTATTTTATTTTTTTCTTCTTTTTTTTTCTTTTCTTTTTTTCTTTTCTTTTTTTTTTTTCTTTTTCTTTTCTTTTTTCCTTCTTCTTCTCGGTTTTAACTTGGGCCGAAACAGGGGACGAGGTGGTCCCCTCCTTTGCTCGGCCGACCAAGGGCCGCAGCCGGCATGGCGGTGGCCGGCGACAAGGGCTGACGATCCCATGGCCCGATGGGACCAAACTGGTGGTCGGCGGTGACCACCGACATCGAAAAATCGAAGAAAAACGGCAAAAATAAAGGTTTCTTCCGCAACAAAATCCGACGACTCCGGTCGCCGGCGAGCGTGCACACAGACATGGGAAGGAAAGGAGAGAAGAGGGGAAGGGGAGGAGGCTTACCTCCGACGCCGGCGAGGCTTTTCCGACGAGCAATTGGACGGGCACAGGGATGGGTCTCCGCGGTGGTTTTCCGGCGATTGCCGCCGACTGGATCTCGGGTCTTTAGTGGAAGGGAGAGAGGAGGAGAAAGAGCCAGAGGGGGCTCTTTTCCGACTCCGATTGGGAGCCGGCGAGAGGAAGAAGAAGACTCCCAAAGGGAGTCTTCTCCTTTGTTTTTCTTTTTTGTTTGGGCTTTGGTGGGCTTGGATTCGTTACTCGGGCCGGGCCATCACATGCGGTTAACCCAAGAACTTACTATTTTAATGTCAAAAATATTTAAAACTTGGGCGTTAAGAAACAGCTCTACGAACACGAGGTGTTCAGGATCCTCTGCAGCGGATTTCTGGTTTCATCTTGTGTGACTTCTCCTTCGCTTCCATGCTTTACCAAGCTGTGATATCAATTGTTAGGATCGCTGTGCATCTACGTGGACCTGAGCAGACCTGCGACAGAGCCCTCTGTAAGAGTCCATGGTGATCTGAACTCTCTAAGGGTAGCAAATACTATGCCCTAGATTTTTGCGCACCAAGAACCCTACAGCAGCGACCTAGTTCGCATCTTCCCCGCTTTCCGAGACTAGACACGCACCTTCAAATCTGATCTTCCACTCTCAAGATCCTTGGAATCAGGGCTAGGGATGTGAATCCTTGGGGCTAGCAGATCCGAATGAATTTGGACCAGATTTCTTAGAAGAGAAGAGTCCTTATACGACAGGGACTCCTTGACAGAAATTTCAGCCTGTGCGCTTCCAATTTGTGTGCCTCGTCTCCCACCTTTCTGATCTCTTTTGGATGATCTATCAAGACATTAAAGACATTTGATAGAGTCCTCCCTATTGTTTTAACCAGAGCATAAAATCCGATCTAGGTGGAAAGAAAATTCCTTGTCCAACAGGGACTACTAGCGCACACCCTGATAGCAACCTACGCAGCCTTTGCCCGTGCTCATCATCTCGTGCACTTCCTCCACTCATGCCCACCTTCGAAGCCTTCTTTCATGTTCTCTTTTAATCCCTGATCAGATTAGATGGCTTCTTGGGCGTGGAGACTCCCTGGGCATGGAGTCTTAGGCGGCCACACAAGGAGGGACGCCCTCATGATGGGGTGCCCACACGATGGGGTGCCTCAATCTTCCAAACCCTATGGTGGCTAGGGCTTGAGGGAGGCGCCCCCATCTAGGGTTTCCTCTTGCTGCCTAGGTGGCGTGCAAACCAGAGAGAGTGAGAAGTTAAAGAGAAAAGCCGTATATTGATCACTTAACAAACTGTTACAATATATGGATTTATATATCTTAGGGTTTTCATATGAATCCTAATAAATCTTAGCTCAAAAACTCCCATGGCTAACCCACATGAGATTGCGCTCATCCAAGCCGATGTACACCTATGACTTGACCCAATCTTATCCTTGGATCCAAACCCGGCCCATTACAAGTTAGCCCTTTGAGGCTCAAAACCCCTGAACTTTAAGACCCTGAAAGCTGACAGCTTTCATCCTAGGACCCAAACTGGTCCTAGAATTCTGGAACCAAACCTATGGCTTCTCTCATGGCCTCCTAAGGCTTGGGAGCACCACACATGCGCCAACAGGAGTTTGATGGTGGTCGCTGAAGGGCAGCTGTGGCCCCCCGGAGGGCCGGAATCTCTCTCATGACTTTCGTTGGTTTGAAATAGGTGTGATCCGATGGCTTCCCCCTCCTTCCATTTCTGTCTCTCTCTCTCTATCTTTTTTCTTCTATTTGGACTTGGGCTGAGATCTGGTGGCCTCTACAGGCCACCGACGGGCACCATTGGATTTTTGTTCTCCTCCCCCCCTTCTTTCTCTCTCTTCCTTTCTTTCCTCCTCCCTCCCTTCGTTTTCACAGGCATTCTGAATTGAATATCTAAACTGCACCAGTAGGCCGCCGGTATAGTTCGGGAGGCCCTGAATCGCCTAGTTCAGGGTGGTTCGGCAAATGTGGAACATGATCTTGATAGTCAAAATCTATTATGAAGGTTTTAAGTGGGCCTGCAAGATATGTAGGATCTAACAATCCTTATGGACTATTAAGATTAAGCAAGAGGGTATTCAAAACAGGTGGTTTAGGATACAATGATGAGGGGAGTGCTTCTTCTATATCCAACTGATTTTCCAATAGTAGTATTGATACACATAAAATGAGCCCCTTTTTTAACATTATCTCAACATGTAGGGTTGAGAAAATCAATGTCTTCAAGAGTAACTATTGATATGGGGCTCCCCAATATGACCCGCATAGGTGATCCACCAGAACCCCTTATGTGACCCACCTCACAATGCTTGACCATTGAATTTTACATTTTAATCTAGTTAATTCCTGGCTCTATATCGACAAGAGAAGGCCACTCACAAATCCTTTATTGATCTTATAGAAGAACAGAGAAAAATGTTATAAACTTAAAAAGCATATGTAATATCTGCTTAAAAATAGGTAGGATTGCAGACCTCTTGATAATAAAGGATGCTTCTTTTAGTTAAAGGGAATACTTGTAAACAGAGTACAAGAATCACATAGCAAGAGTAAAGAGGGGGGTCGCAGCCAGTCTGACCATCATATGGGTGAGATTACAGGTGAAAAAGGAGAGCATAAGCATAAGCTACAGTAAACGTAGGTTGGAGGCAATGCTTTTGTTAAATGATAGTATAAATATTTCTTTGTTTACTTGTACTTCAGCTGCAAATTTTAACATATTTATCTTTTAAATGTACTTTGAGTTGCAAGTTATGTGATGTTATGTGGTATTTGTGCATGTTAATGACTCAGCACACGTGTAAGACCTTGACTAGGGCATTTAGCTCAGTCCTCCCATCTTATTTCTTCCAAAAGTACATATATTTAGACAAGGAAATGAGATAAAAAGCCCAAGCCCAAAACCAGAATTTAGAGGCCAAAGAAGGCTGCCACAATGGTTTATGGCCTGAGTCTATGCATTCCCATTGATATCCTTTGTTAGCATGATCCTTGATATGGAGGTGCTTTGCCTATCCTTGGTTCATACGGCACCAATTCTTGGTATTACATACTGTAAAAGCTAGCAAGTTACAACTTTTTAATCATGTCATCAATGTGACAGAAGGTTTTTATTGTTTGAAATTTGCATGTGGTTTTAAAGATTTTCTTTTACAACATGTTTAAAATTTAAAAGTCCTTTATTCATACCTGTTTTTAATCAATCACATTATTAAACACAAACATTTGTGCATGAAATTAGGTTTGCTTTTAGTATTGCATTTTTTTAAAAGTTATTCTCAAGAATCACTTTCATTTAAGTTCTTGAATTAAAAGCACTTTTTTGTGTATTTGGTGTTTGGTAATCACATATTATAGAACTAACTTTTAGAGATGGTCTTACTACATTTGAAAGACAAGAAGCAAGATCATAAGAGCAGAAGCTAGAAACTAGTTTCTCTAACTTATCTTAAAAGCCACATTTTGACTCTTGCTTCTTCAAGAAGCACTTGCTAAAATGGTACCAAAGACTCACATTTTTAGAAAGATTTTTTTTCCCTTTGAAGCCTTAGGACTTCAGCAAAGGAACATCAAATATACCCTTAGGCCTTAACTGCTTTACTGAAAGGGTAGTTATTCTGCAAGGCCACGGGGTCAAGTGTCTTGGGAAAATGCAAATTGGTTCTGAATGTCCATATAATTTTGAAGGAAGCTAGAATGTGGTCCTAGATAATAATTCTCCCTACATGATCAGTCAATGTGCCTTCAGCTGGCATTCAGAAGTTGAACAAGTTTGGCTAAATTTTTGGTTCACCTTTTGGGTAGGAAAACTTTGATCCAATTATTAATTTAGGGCTGTTGTATTACTTCTGTTTCCCAGTTTTGTTTTGGAAAATTGAAGAAGAAATTTTAACAAGACCGAACAAGATGTATGGTGAAATACCTTTGTTTTTTAAAATTGTTTGTAAAATCTTTAGGGCTTTTAGCAGCAAAGATTTATTGCTTTTAGAAAAGAGTGAAAATAAAAGCAAGGAATAGCAGAAGCTTTGTGCAAATTCAGTCTTCAACATCAATCTCCATTTGGTATTTCACTAATATGTCAAGAAAGCAGAAACATAACAATGATGTCAAACAGGCCCTTTGTTTTTCATAAGATAAATATAAATTTCTTTAATATATTCCACATCGACTATATTTTTGTAATATGCTTGCGCTTTCTGATACATTTTTCCCTTTCTCAAAACAGTACTAGTAGTGGCATTAGAAAAGGTCGAAAGAAGCTCAGGAACTCTCGTTGGCAGTAGCATAGCTTCTATCCAGAAGAGTACAGCTCCTGAGGTTATATTTGAAATTCTTGAAGTTTATGTGATGAAAGGTACCTCACTTATATGTGTGTCAGGATTATTTGATATATTTACAATTTTATTGCAGATGCTACTTGCACTGATGGATGAAGCTTATACTGGATCAGCCATAGAAGATCGGGGAGCTGATTCTGGTTCTGATGATAATAATACTATAGATGTTGCCGACCCGGTTTTTCTTGACCTTCTAAAAGATGAGAATGATGGGCTTGCTGTAAGTCTATTCATGTACACTGAATGACTAATAGTAGGTTATGTGCAAGGACTCAGTATTTTTTGCTGCGTTTCGCTGTGATCTTGTTATCAGATAAGTATCCGAGTCTCTAATGTGTGTTTAACATGAACTGGTATCCTTGGAGCTGGTCCGAATGTCCATGTAACATAGCCTTTAGAGTATTGGATAAATGTGACATTGGATAGTACCAACAAATTTCAGAAAACATCAGAAAGCATTGAGCGTATGTTGTTGTTAGACCAAAAAAAACATGAAAAAAGCAAGAAAACATTGGTTTTGGTTAATTTTGGCTGAAACTGCCGAATGTGTGTGAAATTGCCAAAAACTGTCTAGAATGACCTAAACTGAAAATTTTGATCAGTTTCAGACCAGTCTGGGCTGAAATGAATCTGTTTCGGCTGAAACTTTAGGCTTTGGTTTTTGGTCTAGTTTGCAGAATTGCTGAAACATGTTTTGTGTTCCTGTTGAGGTTGTTGATTCTAGTGGTCCAATGAATCTAACGATTTTCATCTGATCGGTTGATCTCAGCTTCTGATGGCTAATGCATCATCCTTCTTATTTTTTGTTCTCCCAGTACTCATATTGATATACATATAAAGATTCCAATTTTCCAACACTATAAAGGCAAGCTTAAATTTAAATACATGGTATGTAAACTAGTGTTATATTCTATTCTGTGCCAGCATGTAGTAGGTGTCATATTTCCGTTGGCATGACCACCCTCAAAATATGACACATGGAATCCCATTTTCCTGAGTCATCGAGAGGGAGTAGCTTTGCTGGGAGGTGCAATTTTTGCACTGGGTAATGATAAAGTGCTCAATACATTTTAGGATGCTATGATGGTTGATGTGTTTGTCACAACTGGAAATTCTTTGATAAGTAATGGTATATTGGAAATTTAGGGAGGCAGGGCAAAACAATTTCTACCATGTCAGTTATTGGAAAGCTTGTACAAATACTTGATGACAGGTTAGTTGCAATTTAGTATGTGAGTGAAAGAGGAGAAATGTAGTGAAAATGGTCATGCTAATGCTGGGTTAGGACCTAGTGTAAGGCCTATGATCGGCAGGTTGGGAGTTTGTCAAGTGTAAAATATACTGGAAACCTGCAATATAAATAGATTATTGTGAAATCACAAAAAAGCTGTCAAAATGTCAAATGATTGGTGACTGCAAGCCATAAAGATTACCAAGTTTTAATGGTTACACATTTTTAAAGACCACAACTACAAATTCTTTAGGGCCTGTTCTTTTGAGGGTAAAAATTTACCCAAGAATCTATATTTTTCTGGATAAGTATTGCTTAGGCAACATTTAGATAGAAAGATAATTTATCCATGTTCTTTTATGCTTTGGAAAATAGCTTGGGAATTTGTTATTCATGTTCTTTTGCATTACTAGTTTCTTGGATTAGTTGCTAAGATCTATCCATATTTCCTATGATACCCTTTATTATATAAATATTATTATATATAATAGTATAATATAATATATTATATTGTAATATATTATTATATTTTATTATATTGTTATATTAATATATTAATATATTATATTATTTTATTGTTATATATTATTATATTATTATAATATATTATTATATTATATTTTATTAATACCTTATATTAATACAATATAATATATATTATCTATTATTATTATATATAATAATATAGTATAATCTATTATATTATATTAGTATATATTATTATATATAAAGCATATTATGTTATTATATTATTATTGTAGTATTATATAAATAATATAATATAATATAATATAATATAATATAATATATTGTTATATTATTATATTATTATAGTAATATATTATTATGACATATTATAATAATATAGTATATTTTATTATAATAATATATTATATAAATATTATTATATATAATAATATAATATTATTATGATATATTATTATATTATATTATATTATTATTATTATTATAAGTTTAAGGATATATTATGAATGAATTAAAAAGATTATTTTTTCGGATGATGGAAAAATAATTTAGCCACCCCCTAGATGGGCAAGATTTTCCTCTATTCATGGGTAAATGCTACTTATGGGAAGATAACTTACCCATTGTGAAAAGTATGAGAACATGGGTAAGTTGGTCAATGGAAAAGTTGATTGAGAATATGGGTAAGTTGGTCAATGAAAAAGTTGACCAACTTTCTCATGGTATTTACCTACAAAAGAACAGGCCCTTGGGTATTTCCTAGTGAAAAATATATTTATATTGAAAGAGGTAATAGAAATAAAGACAATTTCCTAGCATGCAAAAATTTCTTTATAAATTCTATAGCATAGGTACCTTTTGTTTTTTCAAAAAAAAGGAAGGAGAGAAGCCACCCAATATTATTAATAGATAAGGAATGTACACAAAGAGGGAAAATACTGGTCCTGGTGAATCATTGAATACCAATTTTTTATTTATTTGGGCTTCATGTTTTGGGAAGTCCTAAGATATTTTTGCTAAGCTCTCCTTGAATTCTTGCTTAGTTTGCTAACAAAAGTGCAGATGACATATGTAGAATTCTCATCTTTGTGGAATTTGAAGGACAATGAAATTCTAGAGATTGTTTATCAAGGTTTTAAATCTCGTGCCTGGTGAATTATTGGGATTACCAATTTTGTATTTTATTTTTTTGTTCTTTGTTGTTTATTATAATTTATGAAAGTTTTCATAGTGACATAATGGTTAAAAAGGCTGGCATGGAAACACTAGGTTTGTGAGACAATTCTAGCATAGAGGATGCTGAATTTGAGCACTTCTGCTCCCTTTCTTTCTCTTCTCTCATCTCTCTTGCCACCCTTATATGCTCGTCTATCTACTCATGGTTTGTCGATTTGGAGCAAGTTGGCTTTTGGCATGTAAGAGTATGTAAGTACTATATATCATGGTATGGTTGGTTTTCAAAACATGAGGATGTAACTAGTGAGAAATTTAATCTAATTCAATTACAATAAATTAAGTTGTAATTTATTACTAAATCACATTTGTTTATTAGTTCATGTTAACAACAATCTGACTCCTATACTAATATTAATTAACATGCATTAGGCCATGTTTTTTTTTTTGGTCAAGAAAAAACTTTAGGAAACTATTTTTAATATGAAGTATCATTATAAGTTGTATTTATGTTCAACACATTTATTCCATTTGGAATTGATAATTCAATACTTCAAGCTCTAACAAAATGATATATTTTCCCTTGAAAAGGTTTGGCGGGTCGTTGTTGAGCATCATATATTTCCTCAGAAATCACGATGACTTAGTTTGGGTAGTTTGGTCCCAATATCCAACCATTGAAAATTATGACTGGATCAAGGATGATATGGATTTCTTATGTCAGGGACATGAAACCAATGAATGTGAGCTACATCCTCCTTTGAGATTTTCAATTGGGTTCTTGCTTGAGTTAACTAATCGACAATCTCTTGTCAGATCCATGAGCTGATGCAGAATCACTAATTGGATCTTTTGAGTCATCATTACCATCTTATTGTCACCAACTCACAATGCATTAATGACAATTCCATAAAAGGATCACCTAAAGTCATCCATAGCTTAAACAGTTTCAGTCAACAAAGTGAAAACCTATTCTCTGTCAGCTGATGCGGAATTACCATGAGGTGATGTGAAATAAATATTTGGATGCTTGAATCATTCTTACGATCTTATTATCACCAACTCAACATGCATTAATGATAGTTCTATAAGTGGATCACCCAAAATCACGATTCGCCATCTCAGTATTGGATCCCATACCGGTCCCATCATGTTATATAGTGTCGGTATGTAGTACGGTATGAGATGATGAGATGTACCAAGTATCAGTATATGTTATTGTGTCAGTATGTAGTACAGTATGAGATGATGATGTGTGCCAAGTATCAGTATGATATGTTAGTGGTATGATATGGCACACCCGGTATAGTATGGCACCAATTGGTACAGCAAATCTTGCCCAAACTCATCCACAGCTATAACAATTTTAGGTGTAGCAAACTGAAAAGCTTGACCTCAAAAGGTTAAACTGATGGGGAATGAGCCAATAATGTGTATCTCTTAATAAATGGTAGATGTTGCACATGTACGTCATGTTAGATATCAGATGCTGATGATAGTAGAAAGGAATTCATAACATGCGAGCACTCGTCTCATGAATTTTCTGGAATGCAACAGATGAAAGATAATGATGCTGTATTATGGTGCCAAATCCAACGTTGTATCTCATAAAGTGCTTCTTAGGTGAATGATTCGATTTGTCCTATATGAGGAACTAGAACAAAGCCAAAAGATAGGAAACCTGGTCACAACATTGCCCCATTTATTTGTTTGCATGTCTGGAAGAAGAAGTGTAGCCAGTTCCGTTGTAATAGCTAGACTTTTTATACAATTTGTTGATTTTAATTTAGCTTCATGGTAACTATTAGGCATTCAAAATGTGTAGATTTTTATTTTGCATACTTGGGCACTGAACCTTTCCTCTAGTTGATGCATACTTTGGAATCCTTCATGTGGAAGATTTGGCGAATCAGAAATGCGGATTAATCAAAGGTCTTTTCTGGACAATAACATCAATGAAAGCTTTGAAGGAAACATTTTTAGTTTGCATGTTATTGTGCCACGTTAGTCACTTCCATATAGATATTACAACTGCATGCCATATGGTCTTGTTTACATGTATGTGTCATGTATAAGTGAAAAGAAAGCAAAAGCAATAGCAAATAGGCTCTTAGTTATTATTGAAATCCAATATTTGTTGTTATCCTCTTACCAATGCAAGATTATTAGGGTAAGATATTTTCATTTGAGATCTCATTGTCAAAGGTCACATGAATATCTTTAGTTGTCAGAGCTGCATTCCAGCAGTTCAGTGGCCCGGCATTGGCATGATTCATGAACTGCTGTGCTGTGCCTGTGCCTGGCATGCACTGCATCAATATGCAGTCATACCATGTTGCAGTAAGGTATCTATGTTGGTTGAGATAGATGGAAGTATGGAGCTTTAATCCTCGAATATGTGTTCTTTTTCACCAGCTAAGTAGCTAGGTCTTGATTTAGGACCAACATTAAGTTTGAGAGGGGTAACTGGCGTTGGTTTCATGCTAAATCTTGACTTGAATATCATAACTTTTCTCCAAGTAGGTTTCCTAATTGCAGCCTGCCACTCAACCTCCCATCCCCAAACATGTAAATAACATAAAAAAGTCATTTTCAAATTGACCTTGAAGGATGAAAGCTTAACCGTTGATCTGATTTTTCCCCCATTTCAAGAAGTTATCTCTCCCATCCACCTTAAAGTTAACCATGGAAATTCAATTTGTAATCTTTTCTTGAAGGATAAAGTGCTAATTGTTGATATTTTTTTTTTTGTTGCATTTCAGTTACGCCATTGGACTTCTCCTTCGATGGTTTCATTATTGCAAGCTGCTATCAACACCTCTCAGTCTGATAGACTGAGGCAAGCACTTCATATGACACCTCGGTTTCTTGCTCTATATTTTACAACAGCATTGAGAGATGTCAATGACTGTAGGTTGCATGTCCTATTTTATCCTATGTTGTTTCATCTTAAATTGTACTCATGGTACAATGATCTTTCTATGTGAATATTGCAGCAATGTTATGTGCATTACTTCCACTTCTTATGTCGAGATATGATACAATGTTCCCGGACAAGGTTTTCTCCTTTGAGGTAGGTGAATGACGAGCATGAATTGCAAAATTTCTTTGTTGTTTTGACTTGATATTCTGATCATTAATTAAGTTGTATTCTTATATATATATATATATATATATATATATATATATATCGATGGATGGATGGATGTATCGATATATATATGGAATTTATGGAGTTCAAAAGTTGTTTGGCTGATGAGGTGAATTAATATCTAATTGATTTTCAGTCTTAAAAAAAGCAGCTGATTTTAAACTATGAAATAGTTAAACAGCATTCAGAATTTAATTAGATGTATATTCTATGTTTTTGTTATATTTTTATAGTATCTTGATTGTTGATACTAGACCAAACGTATGTCTAGTTGCCACATCATTATGGTCTGAAAATATTTCCTGCTTAGATTTATTTATAGATTTGGTTATTCATTGAAATTCCCTTTGTATTCCTATAATGTGGTTAGGTATCAAATACTGGATGGCAAACCCATGATTGAAGGTCCACAAAACCTGTACCTAGAACTGTATGGTACATTACCGTTTAGATGTGGTGCGTTGGTGCTGTATGCTATGGTACGCACCTCATACGAAGGCAGGCTTCTAACATTTTTTTTTTTTTAAAATCACTCCCAGCCATGAAACAGGGTGGTATAGGTAGGTACCGGTGGTATGGAGTGATTCCGCTCGGTTTGGACTGTTACAGACTGTTTTGTCTCATATACCAAACTGAACCTTGATAGCTGGTACTTGACAGGTACCTTACCATTAAGTGCGGTATGATTGGTATAGGACGGTATGAGTCGGTATGGTAGACCTTGACTGTAGAAATATTTTAGATGTGTCAGCAACCCCAAACCTTGATAGGCAAACTCTTCAACCCAGACTGCCCCATCTGTTTTTAAAATTGTTTTAAGCTTCCCCACGCTTTTCCATTATGCTGATTCTGGTAAAAAGGCCTTCAAACCACTCCTTGGCTTTTTGATGACTGTGAAATCAGGAACATATGTTTAATAGTTTCAAAGTAGGTCAATTTTTAAGAAAATAGTCAAAATACATTAAGCTCTCTCTTATCTGTTAATTTATGCTTTGTAGGTTCGAAAGAGGCTTTCAGATTTTATGCTAGCTGCATTTCAACAGTCACCTGATTTTATTGCACTGTTGAAGGTACATCATTTACTAGTTTTTATACAATAAATTGAGGTTAGCTTTGCAAATTCTTGCAAGATTGCGACCATTAATTATGGCTATATATGTTTGGCACTGAATTTTATTCATGTTGAGGATTTTATTTTAATTTTAGATCCACTTTATATAACAACTTTTGGTATCTTCTTCATTGTGTAAACTAAGGGTATCTTTTGAAGGGATGGGATTCACTCAAATCCCATTGGATTTTCTTAATCTAAAAATCCTTGGTGAAGATTGACTGTTTGGAAGTTGCATGTGTGGAGTAAAATGCCTGCAGAATAGTGCAGATCTGACAGTATAAAAAGAAAAGTCCTAGGCATACTTTTTCTGTCCTGCATTCATCGGGATGGTGCCTATCTCCCCTTTGCTTCTTGTCCTTGTCTGCCCCAGCTGAAAGATAGCAGACATTATCTGCAATATCACCCTGAAGACCATCCCCTCTGCATCTGAGATGGAACTTTCCATGTTTCTATAGCTTAGATGGAAATTCTTTGTACAGTGCACTCGGTGTACAAAAAATGCACTGCCCCACTTTATTGGGCTACGTAGCCACCGCTTTCCAACATGCATTTAATGTCTACAGTTCTGCTTTTTCGTTTGAAATTTTGAATGACAAAAATCTCTCATTTTTTAAAAAAATTATGACATCCTGTGGTCATATTATGACAGATTTTTTACACAGAATGTCATAATTTGGTCGTAGGATGTCATGAGGGGTATTTTCATCATTTAAAAATTTCATAAAATTTCAATGACGAAATAGCCGTTCCTTCTTTATAAATTTTGGAAGAAAAATTATGACATCCTATGTAGGTAGTTATAATTTGACCGCAGAATGTCATAATATGGCCACAGAATGTCATAATTTTTTCAGAAAATGGGGGCATTTTCATCATTCAAAATTTCAAACGACAAAGCAGAATTACAGGCATTAAATGCAGATTGGAAAGTGGTGGCTCCGTGGCTCAATCAGGTGGGGTGGTGCATTTTTCCTACACCGAGTGCAGTGTACAAAGAATTTCTCATAGCTTAGATCTTGTCAAGGCATCCACCTTGGTATTGATTGAGCGAGAATGGTGGGAAGCAGCATGATAGCAGTGGTAGGATGAATAAGAAGGCTGTGGAGTATGGTAATTTATGTGTCATGCTGCTTTACTTTTTTTTCCAATGATTTTTGAATGTCATTAGTAGAGATAACTATTCAAGTCACTATGTGTTTTGTCGGATTTTAATGTGGTTTTTGGGGTATGGTTCAATAGAACAGTGCACATTGGTTGTTGTGATAGTGTACCTGGACGTGGTTGTCTAAGCTAGAGTTTGTGAACCTAAAATTTTTTAAGTGATAAGCTTTTTAATAACTACTGGATTAGAATAGTTAGAACTTAGATTATTGTAGTTCAGTTGTTGAAGTTTAGGTAGCAGGGTGGTTGTCTGATGTCCTTGTAAAAAAAGGGTTTTACAGAGACGTCACATTGGATAGTCTTGTCTTAGCTTAAGATACAGATTTTGGAGTATTGAGTAAGGAGATAGCTGTTAGAGGCTGAAAGGAAAAACCTAGAGCTGATTATGAGCCATTATTTTAAGCTTTTCCTACTCTTTCATAGATATTTTTTTTGGCATTTTAATTGATATACATGAATTTAGCTGTGAATGTTTTGAAGATTCCAGATCTCTTCTTGCTAAACATATGTAACTTTGAAATTGCTAGACATGCAAACAGTGATGGAAGTGGGTTATGGGTGTGATTTTCTGTGGCTGAAGTCATTGGTTTTGCTAATGAAGTAATACTTCATATCAAACGCCATATTTCATGTTTTACCTTTTTAATCTTTTATTTTGTATTTCCTCAAGTAGTCATTTTTAGGTTTTGTATAAATGCTACTGTTATACATTTCATATATATAAAGAACCTCCCTCTGTCACAAAGTAGTCTTTAATTCACCTTTCTTTGCTAGAGTATCCTGTATGAGAAAAAAAATCCAGAACAAAGAACCTCTACTCTTTTTGTTCTTCAATATTATATGTTTTAAAGGGGCATACAGGCAATTACATGCTGTCTATTCGAAGCATTACCGACCTTTATTCATACACGGAAGGCTGATCCATGGCAGATTATGGATGTATCCCATGAGTATAGTAGTATATCAATCTTGGTGCACAAGGGGCTCAATCTAGTTCAAAGGAAGTGCTGCAGAAATGCCTCCAATACCCAAGCCACATCTGAACCATATTTTCTATTATATATTCTTCCTGATCTGATTTAATTATGAATAAATCCTTTGTGTCCACTAACATGACTTTTTCCCATCACTGATATGTTGTTTTGTTCTCATTTGGTTGAGTAGAAAATAGACGGGATGATGATTTTCATATTGGTCCTCTTTTAAAGAGTGAAGTACATTTGGTCTTTTTTTTTTTGGGCAAATAAGTTTAATTTTGAAGCTCATGGATTTGAGGGCCTTGGCACAACAGTAAAGTTGCTTTATTGTGACCTGGGTGTCACGGGTTCAAAACATGGAGACAACTCTCCACATATAGGGGTAAGGCTGCATGCATCTGACCGTTCCCAGGCTCTGCAATGGCAGGAGCCTCGTGCACTATGATGTCCTTTTTATTTGAAATTTGTAGATTTATTTCTCCTCTATGCCCACATGATAGATAGGATTTAGGTGTCTATAGGATTTTCCACCCATTGGATAGCTGGTCATTTACTACAAAGATGAAAATCTAAATCCGTAAATTCCTATCCATGGTATAAATATTGTAACTGCCCAAATGTGTCCTCAATGTAGTATCTGACTAAGAGCTTAAAATATGAGAAACTTTTGTAATTATAATCATCAAAGATAACCACTTCAAAATACCATAATTTTGTCATGGTAAACTTAAATGAGAGTGATCATAGTTTCAAGTTGAAGTTTATATTAGTGAGGTAACCCCTACCAAAGCATGATTTGGAAAAACCCCTAGTGTAAGATTTGTTTTAATAGTGTGACTAAAAAATAGAAGAAAACAATAGATGGGCTTTTTTCTTTTTTACGTTTGGAGTGTTATTGATTGTAAGATTGGGCAATATATTTTCCTGATCAACTGGAAATGCAATTGCAGAAGCCTATCACAGACAGACTCGGGGAAGCGTATGACAGTCCTGCAAAGGTAAGAACATCCCCTCTGTCCATGTATGTCCTTTATGTTCCTTTATTTAAAAGATATTGGAGCTTATAATGTAAGATTAATATCTTAGTTTCTTCCTCTCTGGTTTTGTTTTGCTATTTATTATGTTCCAAGATCATGAGGAGTGAGAATATTAATCCTGCAGTTTTGTGCTGAGCTTATAAGTCCTATTTGTCTAGATTTTAACATAAATAATCTGCAGGCAATTTTTTGGTAGGTTCAAGATGCTGTGTGAGGTTTGTCCTTGATTTTTCTAAAATATATGATGATGTGTTTTTAAAAAAATATACTAATGTTTTCTCTGAGGTAGTGTGTCTGGTAGATATAGAAGCAATTAACTCCAATACTTTGCTCCCTCACTATATTTTTATTCCTTCATATATTATCTGAAGGTGTTGAAAAATGATCATGAACATTTGTCATTTTTATGGTTGATGGCATACAGTTAGCCTATTTTGTGTCCTTACCTATTTAACCAGATCTAACTTTTGTGTATTATTAGTCTTGGGTATACTCAAATGAAAATTGCTTTCACCATATCAGTGGTTTTCATGGTTAGTAATACTGGAATTATGTTAGATCCATATGCACCAGCCAAATGGTGGGTGTATGTTGGCTCTGTGAGATTATACCAGACAAGACATTGGCGCATGTGTGGTGCTCCCAAGCATTGAGAGACCAGGAGAGGAACTATGGGCTCGGCTCTAGGATTCTAGGACTGGTTTGGGTCCAAGGGCTAGAACCGGTTTGGTCCTAGGGTGGAGGGGTCATGAGGCCTTGATTTGTGGGTCTCATAGGGGCTAATCCAAGTTTGGACCGGGTTTGGGTCTATGGGGTTGAGTGCATGATCAAATCATGGGTGTACATGGGTTTGGGTGAGTGCATTCGGATTGGATTAGTCTAGAAAATTTTTGGGCTAGAGCTTTGGTCCATGTAATCGGTATATATACTTGTATACTGTAAATCCTAAAGGATGAGAATCAAAGGAAGCTTTTCTCCCTAACCTCTCCTTTTTCTCTCTCTGGTTTTGCACGCCACCTAAGGAGCAGCAAGGAAGGCTTCACGTGCATCCTCTTGGAAAGGGGGCGTGGCATGAGAAGACTAGCGCTAGCACTAGGAGAGAGTCCAATTTGCCTGGGACTCTCTCCTAGCGGGATCTAGGTTGCCCAGAGCCCCACGCCTCTATAGAAGGGCGTGGAGAGTTGTTCCATGCGCGGTAGAGGGGTTTCTTATGGAGAGAAATCAGGAAGAGACGTGCCACAATGTGGAGAAGGGAGATCGTGCGAGCAAGTTACTGTTTTGGTGCGTTGGAAGTCCCTGTTGCACAGGGACTCTCTCACCATCTGGATCTCGATTTGTGTGCTGGTTAAAACAGTAGGGAGGGCTTGATATAGAGAACTTAATGTCTTGATTGATCGTCCAAAAGATCAGGATAGGAGGAGATGAGCCGCACAAGATAAAGGTTGCGCAGGAGGAGAAAGGCTGTCATGGAGTCCTATTCCAATAAGGACTCCTCATCAATGGTTTCTTTCCAGATCTGATAGTCCCAAGATATCACATCCTTAGTCCTGGTTCTTAGGGTCTTGGGAGTGGAAGATCAGATCTGGAGGTCGCCCCACATCTCTGGAAGCAAGGGAGATGCGAACTAGGTCGCTGCTGTAGAGTTTTTGGTACATAGCGATCTAGGGCATGGTGTTTGCTGTCCCTAAAGAGTCCGGATTGCCATGGACTCTTGCAGAGGGTTTTGTCATAGGTCTCCTCAGATCCATGCAGGTGCACGGTGGTCCTAACAATTGGTATTAGTGCATGATAGAGTGTGGAAGCGAAGGAGACATCATACGGGTTAAAGCTAAAATCTGCACACCTTTTCTACGGTATGTCTCGGATCTACATTTGTTATTGTTTTGGTTTGGCCAACCAGGAGCAGCGGGTTGAAGGTGGAGGTTGAGAGGCTTGATGGAAAGTTTTTTAGGGTGGAAGGTTTTGGTGCATGTTTTGCTGGTCTAACTTTGGTTGGATGCGATCTTGGAGGAAAGATCGGGGTGTATGACGACAGACGATGGAGTTCGCTGGTTCGGAGGGCATGCTCATGTGTTAGGGGCTGTTTGGTGGATGAAGAATGATTGGCAGGTTTGGCATGCTTGAGGAGAGATTTTCAAGGGGTAATGGTTGAGGTGGAGCTGAAGAAGCGACTATATAGTCAGATGCAAGAAGGCGGGAAAGTAGTGGGGGTGCATTCTGCGGTTCGATCAAAGTATAGATTTATGGAGCCTTGGGATGATGGAGATGGTTGATCCACAGTGTCACAGTTGGTTCAGAGGAGGTCCTCTGGTAGTTTTGTAGGGGTCCGTGGAGTATGGAAGGTCCGAAACGGCAATTGTGATGGTGGAGGTTCAGCAGGAGGTCCAGCAAGGTAGCGTTGGGCAGCTGATCTCGGATCAAATTTTGTCTTCTGCAGGGGCATCAGGAGTCTGTTCTTTAGGTGGAGCACCGGTCAGAGGTACCTCCAGAGGTTTCGAGCCGAGGGGTGCAGGGATAGGAGCCAGATTCCAGCACTAGCGGTGATGATATACAGCATGGTTCTATGCGGGATGTGTGAACACCGGAGAGCCGTGGCTCTGGAGAGATCGTGTCAGATGGTTCGTTTGTAGTAAGAGAGGACCTGGATACCTATGAGAAGGCTGAGGCGAGCCTCGGGATGAGATAGGTGGATCTGAGCCCAGATAGGGTTTGAGCTGTAGTCCTTCTAAGAGAAGTTGAAGCAACAGTTGGTGCAGGTGTGAAGAGAAAGACACCGACAAATCACAGGAGGGTGATCGGCTACAAGCAAGGAACTTTAGTCCAGGTGGAGGCGGTCGTCTTAGAGGCCTCTAGGGGAGCTCCAGGGCTGAAGGGTTTGGCATCGACGATGGAGGTTTGCATAGGGAGCTGTCAGGGCGCGCAGCAGCACCAGGATCGTGCAGACGGATCGTGCGGAGGTTTTTCAAAGCTTGGGGGTACCAAGGTGGAGATTATTGGTGCATGTGTGGTGCTCTCAAGTCTTAGGAGACCAGGAGAGGAGCCATGGGCTTGGCTCCAGGATTCTAGGACTGGTTTGGGTCCAAGGGCTAGGACTGGTTTGGTCCTAGGGTGGAGGTTCAGCCCTCCATGGTCATGAGGCCTTGGTTTGTGGGTCTCATGGGGGCTAATCCAAGTTTGGACCAGATTTGGGTCCATGGGGTTGAGTGCATGATCAGACCATGGGTGTACATGGGTTTGGATGAGTGCATTCAGATTGGATTAGCCTAAGGAGTTTTTGGGCTAGGGCATTAGTCCATGTAATAGGTATATATATTTGTGTATTGTAAATTCTAAATGATGAGAATCAAAGGAAGCTTTTCTCCCTAATCTCTCCCTCTCTCTGGTTTCGCATTTCGCCCAAGGAGCAGTAAGGAAGGCTTCATGCGTGCCCCCCTCGGAAAGATGGTGCGCGGTATAAGAAGACTAGCGCTAGGAGAGAGTCCAACTTGCTTGGGACTCTCTCCTAGCAGGATCTAGGTGGCCCAAAGCCCCATGCCTCTAGAGAAGGGCGTGGAGAGTTGTCTCATACGCGTTAGAGCAGTTTCTCATTGAGAGAAACCAGGAAGAGGCGTGCCACAATGTGGAGAAGGGAGATCGTGCGGGCAGGTTGTTGTTTTGGTGTGTCGGGAGTCTCTGTGCAACAGCTACTCCCTCACCACCTGGATCTCGGTTTGTGTGCTGGTTAAAACAGTAAGGAGGGCTTGATCTGGAGACTTTAATGTCTTGATTGATCGCCCAAAAGATCAGGATAGGTGGAGATGAGCCGCACAAGATAAAGGCTGCGCAGGAGTAAGGCTGTCATGGAGTCCTAGTCTAATAAGGACTCCTTAACAATGGTTTCTATCCAGATTTGATAGCCCCAAGGTATCACATCCCTAGTCCTAGTTCTTAGGGCCTTGGGAGTAGAAGATCAGATCTGGAGATGCGTCTCAGGTCCTTGGAAGCGGGGGAGATACGAACTAGATCGCTGCTGCTGAGTTCTTGGTGCGCAACGATCTAGGGCATAGTGTTTGCTGTCCCTAAAGAGTCCGGATCATCATGGACTCTTGCAGAGGGTATTGTCGCAGGTCTCCTCAGGTTCACGCAGGTGCACGGCGGTCCTAACAATGAGGTGGGGGAGAGGTGGGGGGACTTGTGCAGCTAACTTCATTTATTGATATGGAAGTATAAGTGTTAGTTCTAAATGAGGATTAGGTGTAGGTCTAAAATTCCATGCACAAATTGTGATGACCCAAAATTTCCTAAGATGTGACCATTATAATCAATCAAAACTTCATTAAAGTTAAAATCCTCAAATGGAGGAACCATGACATCCAACAATATATAACTAAAATTATAAGTCAGAACATTTAAGACAAAATTCACTTTACAACTTGAATAGATCCTCTAATACACAATATCATACCTTCAATGATATCAACAAAACATGAAAACTATGTTTCGGTGTCGCTTCCATAATCACTATATTCAAATATTAACTTCAAATATCAAGTCCACCTTAAATAGGTCAACTAAGGCTCTCACTAATCATTCTAAAAAAATTGTATAAGAGACAAAAGTGAGCTACAAAGCTCAGCAAGGAAACTTCTATAATGGTCAAGAATTTAAGTTTTCATTGAAAAACATGACTCCTAATCATAAAGCAGATCAAACTGTCACTAAAAGTCCAAGTGTCGGCTCACTGAAATAATGTAAAATCAGAAGTTTCAATAAGGAAACACAATTGCATTGAGAGAGCCAAAGCATATGATTATCAAGAAGAGTTCAGATAATTTATACTAGATCACCAGTCTTATATTCTCCAAAAGTTCAGGTGAAGGTTCAATGAATCACTTCGAAAATGTAAATTCCAGAAATTAAAATCCACAAATAGGGAAACAAAACAACACATTTTCTTCAAATTTTAATATCTTATGTAGTTTCACATTATCTTGTCAAGTTATATCCTCGAGGCCATTCAATATCCTTGTTGCTAGTGCAAATGAGGCCATTCATATCATCAGAGTTCACTCATACCACTTGGCCGAGGGTCCACTTATGCCACCTCACTAGACATTCCTTATCAATAATTCAAGTGAGACCATTCATGTACCACCTGGCTTAGGATCTTTATAAATTCTTATTGGTAATCCAAATGAGACCTTAAGTACCATCCAGGTAGAGGTTCTTCAAAGAAAGTCAAGTAAGGCCTCTCATGTTCTTCGATTAACACTTATTTTATATTTGAAAATGCTAAAAAAATATTGGATGGAATGTTTATTAGATGCTCCAGAAATAAACACATGTAAGAGAATTTCTAGTGAGAAGCGAATCTAAAGTCAATCATGAGTCTAACATATTGATTGAGGATTCATAAATTTTTCATAATTTCGTATAGAAACTAGAACATGATTTTAAGGTAGCATAGGTCCATGAACAATTTCAAAGTCATCAAAACAGAATACAGCTTTAGAAACTAAATCAATTATAGTGTCAAAAATTCAAGAAAACCCTAGGTTTACAATGTGGCTAGTGGCCCAAGGTATCAAAATAATATTTGATCTGGAAGGATTTGATGAACTGATTTATCTCAAAATTCAGATGCAAATCATACTTAGACTCCAGGGTTTCAAAGAATTTCAAAACCATTCAGCTTAATACTGATTATGGGATTCACAGATATTAATCAAATCAGAACTTCAATAAAAGCATGGAGGAGGTTACAAGGAAAATCATGTTATTTTGGAAAGAGCAATGCATCTAAGTATTTCAAAATCATGAATGAGCTTAAAATCAACTAAGAGATTTGAAAGGAACACTAATCTGAGAAAAATCTAAATCAAAAGCCATTGAGAAAGTTACTTAACTAATGAGGACAATGAAACACATATCATATCCAAGCTTCATAATCATCTACTTCTTCTTCTTCTTCCTCCACCTCTCTAGAAAGCCCATCCATTCCTTTCCCCCTCCCTAAGTTGCCTCCTATCAAGTTATAGAGTTGGAAGGCGGTTTAGAAGGTGGGGCCCACTATGTCGGTTCCTCTAAGTATGTGGATCAGGTTGGTTGGCTGACAGAGCAGGTGGGTTAAGATGTGGCTTAGCAGGCAGTCCACCTAGGACAGCCAAGCAACTAGACTGACAGACCTATTATATGCATCACTAACTTAAAGGCATTACATATAAAAAGGAAAGTGCCCCTTTCTGGAATTTGACTAAAATACTTAAAATTTTAATTCTTCAAGAGGAGAAAGTTAATTCCCCAAATTTAAGTTCACAGCTCTGATTTTGGCTTCAAGACAAAATTGTCTTTTAAATGCAATGGTATTTCTCGAACCTTATAGTTTCATAAACTTTTGTCTAAATATGACTAAAAACTCAAAACTCTGGTTAGAAGTTAGTCTCTCAGGCATATGACCTAAAATGATGCTTGACAACGCAAAGCGCATCCCATAGTTTCATGCATCATACATATAGGCATATTTGTATATTATCTAGTTGCAAATCTGTTCGTGACTCATGTATGTAAATCTATTTTATATTTGAGTTATGTAACATAAAATTTTATGTGAGCCCTTCTGGAAGAAATATCTCGTACAGGCTGAGTTGGCATTGCATTTGTGTTGGGCCATTGGAGAGCATGGAGCTGGTGGCATAACTCACAAGGATGTGGCTCGTGAGCTATTTGAGAGCTTAGAATTGCTTTTATATGAGAATCTTTCCTCTAGGTTGGTCCATAGAGTAGCAAAAAATTAAGTTTTCTGAAACTGAAAGTGGAGATCTGTTTTTAATGTTGTTTTATCTTCTCCTGGGAAGTCGTTTGGGCTTGAGCCAGGAGTCAGCTGTTGACTCAAATATTGCAGCTTTTAGAAAATCTTCGCAAGCTAGGCTTCTTTGCTTTGTGGTGACAGCAATCGCGAAACTTGCAACATGCCACAATGAGCTACTTCCAAGGGCTCGAGTGTCATTAGCTAAGGTCTGTATATATTCTAGACCTATTTAGGAATTATAAATGGCAGCTTCATAAGCCTATCATTAGTCTAGCAAATCAATATATTGGAGGAACTTTTGTATTTTGTTTGTCAGGTGGCTCGTTCTCAAAACTCAGACAGGAGGGTCTGGAGACGTGCTAGTGATTATTTGGGACTAATGAGTGAACCAGCAATCTGCTTGTCTGTTTTGGGGTCCTCAACAAGGCATGTCAATGGTCCTGGAATTGTCAATTGGAGTGAAGGAGGATCAAAGATGATTGCTCATATTCCATTTTACATTCTTAATGAACAAGAAGGTTAGTATATTTATTTTTAAGTTATTTCAGCTATCCTGCAGTGCTTCTTAAGAAATAAACAGGAATGCCTGACACCTGAATTAAGGGTTGGATATCTTGTTGAAAATCAGCTGTTCTACATGTAAACATTCAAATCTTTGAAAATTTTATTAAGTTTTATTACAAATAGGGAAAGCCAAATTGCCCAAGCAATAAAATGCCTTCCAAATGGATACCTAATGGTGTGCAAAAGAAATCATAGTCAATCTTATACAGGTTTTCCTTCCTTTACTTGTGTAACTGTTTGTTATATTATAGTTATATTGCTTCTGAGCCATTCTAGAGTTCTCCAAGGCATAGTTTGAACTTTGAAGTATATGGTAATGGTTTAACTGGATTCCAGCTACACATTTATATTGGCCTTTAGACAATGTTATCTTTTTGCAGTACCACCCACCATTTCTTTTAACTACACAATATTTTTTTTAAGTATTTTTTAAATTTGATTTTGATAAAGTGGACTTGTCAGGAAGCTTGGTTACCTAGAATGTGTAGTAGGCTGAAGGCACTTTGTTAAACATTTACAGTTTTACACTACTACGAATTTTAGATGTAGGGGTTCTGGTCACATAAGCAGCTATTTTAAAAATAATATGATGTGAAACAACCCCAGGATACCCTTTTAATGTCATAGCACGAATATTTAATTAAGTCCTAATTTCTATATGTGCAAGCTTAATTATAATGCTATAGGATAACAAATATAGTAATCTTTATTGCTAGTATTGCATTAGAAATAAGATTTGTGTAAAAGCTAGGATTTTATTACATGTGCATGGCGTTGTGTGAATTCCTTGGGGTTGTTTGCATCGTAAGATCTCTCGTAGTCCATAGATATTGTTTCAAGTTTCAACTGTTTCTCAAATTTCAATTCTTAATAGTTTAGGTGGAAGATATTGTTTTAGTACAAGTTAGTTTGTGTTTGATATCTACTTTGTACTTTAGGTTAAATACATGGTAGTTTCTTAATTATGAATAGAGTTCTTTAGTTAGATGTATGTCTAATAACACTCTTTTAGGATTTAAAGTTTGCAAAATTTATGTGAGTTGCCATATGGAGAGTTAAGAAAAGGGCATCCAAGTGAATGAAGCTCCCATCACTACAAGGTCGCAGGGGTGGGGGGGGTGTCAAATTCAAGGTTCGCTAAACTGATATTTGTGGTCGTATCGGTGAGCTACTGGCTCAATATGGTATGGGTTTGTACTGGGAGAAGGGAAAGAGGGAAAAAAGGAGAGAGGAAGAGGGAGGGAGGTAGGAAGGAGGGTTGAGGGAAATCCTAACCCTAACCCTAATGGAATGAGAAAGAAAGAGAGGGAGGAAGGGGGTGGGCCAAGGAAACCCTAACCCTAACCTAAGAGAGAGAGAGAGAGGAAGTTGGGGGAACTTATCAAAGTTCTCAAGTGGTGGGGTCAGATTGTTTAATAAGCGAACCAGGGCATTTTACCCTAAATTGGCATCGTCTTGAAATTATAGGTTGAACCATGTCAGTCCCCAACTAGTCCGATTCAATATGTCTTGAGTAGGTCTAGTTTAGTCATCCATGGTCAGATATACATAACCTCAATCCCACTCGGGGATTGGCTGTTCTCGTGTTTCAAACTTATGACACCTAGTTCATAATAGAGCAACCTTATCTTTGCTCCAATGCCTGCCCTCTGGATGCTATAAGGAGAGCTACACATAAAAAAATGATAATTTAAATACTATAGATCTTATCTTTGCTATGTTTGGATTTAATTTCTTATCATCCTAATATTTTCTTCATTAAATTTGAGTAAGTACTAAAGAGAGATCAAAGGCCCAAGTTGCCATTGCATAGCTCTAAAAGTGTTATTCTTAGTCCCATAAGCTCTAAGGTGTTTGTTCATAGTAGCATTAAGGAAAATGGGAATATGGAAAGCTGTGTAAGGTGGTAGGGCTATGCCATGTGTTCATGCTAGATTTTTTTCGATTGTCAAAATTTTTGAAATAAGTTGAAAATTTTTATAAACTATTTTGCAAAAGGCAAAACTACTCTTGACGTATTATAGTCTGTATTATATGGTAACACGAACCGACTTGGCTAAACTCTACTAGATCTCTATTTAGATTTGCTCCGATCAATGTGGGTTCGACATCGATGATCCGAGCTGTTAAATATGATCTACTATCTTTAAATTGCTTACATACTAAAAGTCGTGATTTAGGGGACTTCTAGCCAATGCTTCAAGTAGTAAACAAATTGGACAATCTAAATAATATTAAATAATATGTTTTTTTGATCATTTGATGCATATGCTAGAAGTCTTCAAATCATATGATTTTTAGTGTCAAGCAGTTTAGGGACAATAGATTACATCCAACAGCTCAAATCATCGATACAGGTAGGATATGTGTTGTCTAATGTAGACTTGACCAAATCCATTGGAGTGTACTCAAATCTAGCACATGACAATGTTAATATTTTAATATTGTATCAATAATATAGAATAAAATTGCATATTATATATTATATATTTTAGAGTAAATTATAAAACCCCCTGAGGTTTGCATTTATTACACTTTCTCTTGATAGTTTGAAAAACCTACACTTACACGCTTGAGATATAATGGCATTACTGAAAAAATTTCAGAATTATAAAATGATCAAATTACCTCATAATAATCCTGGTGAAAAAGAAGCAAGTATGCTTCCTTTCGCCATCTTATATGGTATATTTGTCAATTCAGGCTTTCCATCGGGATAAGAAAAAGGCAGATTATGGGAGCTAGTTGGCCTAATTGCTTGAGTCAGCTAGGCGGATGAAATGAGAAGAAATCCAAAATGTAGTCATCCATTTCATGATTTTCTATCTCATGGTGTGGGGGAAGGGCTGGGCAGCGGGGAAGAAGTTGCCATAGGAGTAGCAGCAGGAGTGGAGGCAAGAGTTCAAGGCCAGTGGTATAGCGAAGGAGGGAGGGGATGGAGCAGAGGGTTGGGTGGTGCCGTAGGTCTTGAGGATGATCTTGTGCGGATAGAGGAAAAGGCTGGACTCAGACAGCACGTAGGCGTCGAAAGAATGATTGCCGGCGATGGAGATGATGCTACACTGAACGACATTGAGCACCTGTTGGAGATTGTCAATCGATGGGCGACGGAGGCCGAAGGGGTTATATCCAGAGAAGTGGAGCTCTAGGCACTTCTCAAAGCCCTCAAACCTGGAGACAGTCATGTTGAGCTAGTAGGAATGATGGGAATTGAGTTGGAATAGTGGGAATAAAATGGGAGCTAAGTGGGAATAGTTGGAATAGTGGTAACAGTGGAGGTTGGAGGGGAGAGGGTGAGACACGTGGGAGGGGGAGAATGGGGAGGGAGGGGGGATTTATAGAGTGGGGGAAGGGGAAGTGGAGGAAGGTGGGGAGCGGAGGGATGCACGTGAGGCAACCAAGAATAATGATTGCAAGCATAATGAGGGAGAGGGTGAGATTATATTTGGGGAGATCTTTATGAGAGGAAAGACAACGAATAGAAACAAGAATTTAGCCCATGCGCAGGCTATAGTGGAGGGAGCTCATATCCAAATCCAAAATGTATTTCAGACTTTTGCTAGACGACGATTCTTGGTAGAGGTGGTCATTGTGTGAAATGATGTGGAAGCTTAGATAGTTCTTGAGAGGATTTGCTGTCATGGTATTCATGAGGTTTCAGCCAACTATGGAGTTTTACTTTTCATAGTGGCCAATGTGTTGGTGTGGGACTACTTAGTGACAAGTTAGACAAACTTGTGTGTAATGATAGCCTTGTGGCAGCCTGCCTTCACCTTATCCCTAGACTTTTTCATGATGTCTAGATTCAGTGGAAGCTATGCGAACCCCGCCCAGAGGATCCTCACCCACCACTATTTGTAAGTCTCGAGCATCTCCACCCTTTCCAAGCCTTCACAGGAGATGACATCAAGAGCCTCCCGTTCGAAGAGGTCCCTTTTGATCAGCTGCCTCTGAGCATCTTCTCGTGGTGCATTCATTTCGAGCATATCAAACAAGGCCGAGAAGTGGAACAATGCTTCCTGAAAGCGTGTGACAAAGAAGGGAGCATTGTACGAGCCGTTCATGATCCCATTGATGAATACCTCTAGATTTATCTTCCTGACAATATTTCTTGGGCTATCCACCACCATAGGCTCATCCATCTGATCCCTTAATCGGAACAGACAGCTCACAAGGAGCACCTTGTCTTTATCAATGTTGACATCCTCCACTCGGATGGTCTCCTATTGGGCTGCAATAGTGTTGTATTCGAAGGGAACATCGAAGCTCTGACAGTAATCAGCTAATCGACGCT
Source organism: Elaeis guineensis (assembly GCF_000442705.2). Lineage (NCBI taxonomy): Eukaryota > Viridiplantae > Streptophyta > Magnoliopsida > Arecales > Arecaceae > Elaeis > Elaeis guineensis. The sequence continues at coordinate 64,518,472 of NC_025997.2, forward strand.
CCATCTCCTCAATCCGCTCCATCGGACGGAAACCTGGCTGGGGCACATCAACACCAGTGATCCGAAGCCTTGGGGGCCCACCAAGCCTAGAAGAGAGGTATTGGAGAAAGAGGAAATCTAGGTTCCTAAAAAAGAGAGAGAGCTTATAACAAACTTGGAAGAAGAAGTCGGTGGGGACTCGTAGAGACTTGATAGTCCAGTATGCCATCTTGTTTAGCAATGCGTCAAAACACGTTGTTTCTTTTGATCGATGCTCAGATCCACTTTATATGTCTCCCACGACTACTCAATTATTTTTTTATAAGAAAAATCATGAATATCAATTTCTAGAATTCAAGTATAACTAAGAAAAAAGAGAAAAAAGAAAAAGAAAAAGAATTGCTTAATTACTTACCCTAAAGCAGGACCACTTCCACTCGGTACCATCCTCCTTGATGAGCTTGTTGTTGTCGATACCCCAATAGCTCGCGATCACCTTTTGCTTACTGGGAGGGGCCGCGAAGGCCTCCTTGGGGGCGGCAGATTTGGACTCTGTGCCTTTGACCGTCGGAGTTGCCACCATGGTGTTGGCCATCCGCACCGAGAACAGCCACAGCAACACGACCGCAGAGACTTCGCCGTCACATGGCTAGTAGATCCGATCAAGAGGAGCATGCATGAAGGCTCACTGGTGGTAGAAGAGAGGTGGGGCCCCAGGTGCTGGAGGAGGGCGGATGTGGCCTCTCCTACCTCTCTGCCTTGACCTCGACCAATTTATTCTCTTGCTTCGGTTCTTTCCAAGGTAAAGAGAGAGCGAAGAACATTGGAGTAGAAGGCTGTTGTCGGAGAGGAAAATAATGAAGCTAGAGGGATCTTAAAGGGGAGATCGGATTTTATAGAAGGGATGGTTCCCAGTTCATTTTTTTAATCCTTCATTCGAGGCTATTTTGGTCATTTCAAAAAATTATAATGACGTGGCAATTAGGTCTAAGTTAACATTAATGGACAGTCTAATGGTATGAATTTGACTGTAGGGTTGAATAAAATGTTAAGAATGTAACTATAGATTTTAGAAACTACTAGGTGTAACTGTAATTTTGGCCTATTCTCAGGGAGGTTTTTGTAATTTATCTTATATTTTAATAATACAAAGTTATGGCATGTATTTATAATCAATGTTAATTTTTAAATTCAAGTTCAATATTAAAGAATAATATTGTAAACATATACTATAATATTATAGTATTAAGTATATTATATTATTTAACAACCACATAAAATATGTATTATATAGTCATATTGTATATTGTAATATTAATGCTATAGTCTATAGTACTATATTAGTTTTAAATAATAATATTATAGGATTGTTAGAAATATTGTAATTTATTGTATTAATGATATCTAGATAGGCTGTTTTTATGTTTGAAACCTGTTACACCTAGGTCACAATGAGAAACCTTAGTGTTATGCCAAATCCCACCCTCTATTATACAATATGCTAGAAATGTCATATATAATATGTTAGTAATGCCATATATAATATATTTTGATGGTCTGCTATAATATTTGCATAATATAATAGATAATATAAAATTAATTTTAAATGTACAATCAAAAAGGATGATGTGCATAAAGAATGGGGGTAGGCCTAATCCACATTAGACATGGAATAGCTTATGCCTAAAATCTAAACATGAGATGGTTTGATCGGGTATAGCATGTTCCAAGTTCGTGCCCATTTTGCAAATAGTGTTGGCTGGCATAGGGCATTAGTCCAAGTCTTGCTCTTGAATGTAACACCACTTAGAAGATTTCTCCAATAGTTGCCTGTGATAGGCCCTCCGATACATATTTTCTCTATTGGGTAGCCAATATATAGATTATTCTCCTAAAATGACTACACGGATTTTAAGTCATGAGAATTTTGTTAAGGGAATAATTTTGAAGCTTTAGATATTATTAGTGAATTTTATTTAAGTATGCAAACATTACATATATGTGTTTCTTTCTGAACTCAACTTCTTAATGCAATGTTTGTTAGGCTTTGTTTGGTTGGGGGTAATTTGACATGAGAAAATAAATCCCATGTCTGATTACCATGTTTGGTATAAAAAGAGGATGAGAGAAATGGTAAAATAAATGTCCTATTTTCTTGAGAGAAGGTAAAACTAATACCACTGAGGGATGGTATTTTTGTTCCCATGCCATAACATCGAGTGGAGTTAATATGAAATTATCATGGCTTGATCGAAATGCCCCTACTATTTTTGTTGAAACTCACAAATGCCCCCTTTTAATATGGTCATTCCTAAGGTTTTAAATCTTGCAGGACAAAGGTGTCCCAGTTTCTCCATGGAACGGAACGTCCGTCCCGTCCTGACAGCAGTTTCGGTCATGCATCCTGGTGGATATCCTCTATCTTTTTTTTCTTTTTTCTTTTCTTTTTTCTTTTTTCTTTTTTCTTTCTTCCTTCTTTTCTTTCTTTTCCTTTACCTTCATTTCTTTCCTTTCTTCTCCCTTCCTTTTTCTTCTCCCTTCCTTTCTTTTTTCATTTTTGTTCTTGTTAACTTTCATTTTGTCTTTTTCTTCATCTTTCCTTCTTTTTCTAATTTTCTTTTTCTTCTTCTCTCTCTCTGTGTGTGGATGGGTTTCAGAGTTCCGAGTCCATCTTGATCCCATTTTCTCATAAGAATAGGATGGGATGGCCGAGACACCTGTTCCGTCAGGATGTAAAACCTTAGTTTGGAGTACCAGATAGAGAAATTTCGGAAAGTCAAAAGCATGTAGAATGTGGACTGGGTTTAGGAAGCCTGAGACCTCTAGATGATACTTATAACTTGCATATCATAATTAATTTATTTGGTCATACGTGCAATGCATAGAACAATATGCACTAGGACTCAGTGTGCTTCTCGATCTTTCACCGTGTACTTGTTCTAATGTTTGAATAGGATGAGTATGAAGCTCGAAGGTCATATGAAGTATACACGTGCACAGCCTACTTATGCTGATGAAACTTGGTTCTAGAAGGAAATGAGTATTCTAAATTGGCTCCAAACTTAACACACCATTCACATTAGTTTGATGCGTTTTAAGTTCTGATAATTTTAAAAAGTTTAATCATGTGTCCTGGAATATTGGCTTGGAACTCTTCTTTGCAAGTCGGTTTTTGTTTAGATAGCCCACTAGTCACCCTCCAAGACATGATCCCAACTCCATGGGCATGATAAATCATCATAGTTTTAACTGAGAATAATATCTGTAGACATTATGCGTGTACAATTTGAGTTCTTTCTTAATTGCTATGGATGATGACTTACATTTGGTCATCCTTTTTTCCTCTTTTTCTCTTTTAATATATAGTGTGATGCAGTTGTCTTCTAAATTGTCTTTTTCAGGTCCACCCTTTCATGACTTTTCCTTCTTTGATGTTTTTCCAAGAGTATGAGATGTAATGTTCTGGAAAGGTGTCAGTAAATATGTGTATGACCTTGAGTTGGTGAGGGGCTAGAACTGAGAGTGGACTCCATCTGCAAATTATGATAGCAGAAACAAGGTTGAGAATTTTACGGTGTTTGTAGGAGATAGAAATAGCAAAGCACAAATATGACAAGATGTCCTTTACAATCTTCCAGAGAGACAATTTTCATTCACAAGAAATTAAGGCAGGCTCCTCTGAAATAACTATATGCATTATTCACTCTTCTTGGAATGGCAATCTTGAAGTCATATTTGCTTTGTCCCATTGTGTACAAGGTGTTTGGCATGACCCTGTATCTTCCCATAAATGATGTTTATTTGAGGCAACTAAAGCATGGTTGCAGAATGAGAAAGGAGCTCCAGAAACTATACAAAAGGATCAATAAGTCAAAATGGCCTTGGTGTCGGTAGATTTTTTTTCTTTTTTTGGTAACTTTGGTCATTAGATCCTTGAATAGGGAAAAAAATGTGTGACATGCAAAATAGATTGCAATGTCTTTATAAAAATAAAGCTTCTGGGAGACCGAAATAAAATGCAAGCATCTGTATTCTTATCATATTCAATATATTAAGATTTTTGTTGACATCATTTGTATAAACATTTGATATTGCAATGTTTGGCTAGCGGCCATTATTGATTTAATCTGTTTCAACGTTAAAGAATCAGTGCCTCTTATTGGTTCTGAATGACAGGTTCAGTTTGATGATGAACATTGAATTCTTTGTTATCCCATAACATTTCCTTAATTCATTTGAATGACGAACTTTAGTCTGTCAAACAAGCTTTTGCATATTGTCGAGAAATGCTGCATGGTCTTATATTCTACCTTGCAGAATATTCTGAGGTGTGATGTTTGCGATTAGATCATCTGAGTTTATGTGGGAAATTTTCTGTGATCTTTGGTAGTGAAGATGTGGTAGCAAAGTTGACGGAGTACAATTCACAAAATAAATAGTGTACTGTTTGAATGGGATCATCGTGCTACAAGGACGCACTGTTTGGAGATCAGCTCTTCAATAGAAAAATAAATAAGCAAATGGAAGCATATGATATAGCTGAGCAGAGGAGAAAGCGTAGCATAGTAAAACGTTGGCGCATGATAAGAAAGTATCCATGCATATCACGTTCTTTAAAACCAAGGAAAAAGAAAGAAAATCGCAGGCTGAAGCTACCAAACCCCTTGTCCAACACTATCTAGGCTGGAACTAGGCTGCTGGGTACACCTAGGTTGAGCTCATGGAATCAGGTCTTACATTAAGTTGGGGCCAAAATGTGGGCCAACACTCAAGATCAAACAACAAACATCTCTTTAAAAGGTGAGAGATAATACCACCAAGGTAAAGGAGTGTGGTGTCCATGCATGTTATATCATCCTGTATAAGAATGAGGTTTGATTGGAAACTAGGAACCGCATCCTGTTCAACTTGGAGGAGGTTCTGTGATCGAAATATGGTAGGCGGTTCATAAACGTCTCACATAGGTAGTGCTTGCATCGTTTTGATGAAACTACTCTGTTTTCGAAAAGGATTTAAAATTGGCTTACCACAAAAAAGATTTGGAATTGCATTTACTTGATAGTTTACTACTCTAGTTAGTATAATTGCTTGTTTGTTAGTGTTTTGTTTGGTTTGAAAATTCACGTTATTCCAACTGAAGGAATAGTCAAAATGTGGCAAAAGTTAAACTGAAATGCTCATCGTCACATTGTACAAGGTCTGTAGATAAAATTTTGAGTGTTAACAAGTGCTAGTGTAATGGTGGTTGGTTCAAATTCCAGCTTCTTCAAATTCTGCCAACTAATTAATCCTTTGGGTAGCAATTCAGCCTCAATTAGTAGTGTTACTGTGACAATAGTCTTATTGCAAGTGATCTTCTCTTTTGGGGATTATACCTCTGTATACTGTGGATAGGTATGCAGAACACAAAAGATGGATATTAAATGTGTCAAGGGATATAATATTAATACTATGTCAAAGGATTGGAGGTGCAAATTGGTTGGCAGGACCCAACCGATCCAATTTCGAACAAATCCACTTCTAAACTTTAAATTCATGGAAGCAAGTCCAATCAGGTGGGCGGACCTCAGATAAAGGATTCACCTCACAATAGGCTTCTTGCAGATTTAGGTGAACTGGAACTCAATGCGTTAGTGATCTCTCCTCCACGGTTTGATGGATGTCTAGCTGCATGGTTCTCCTGTTCAACTGGGCCTGGACAGGGAGACCTGCTGTCTCCCTAGTCTTTTTATCATTGGATCAGAGGTGCTCACCATGATGCTCAACATTAACGTGATGGACGGCCAAAATATGCCTCTTTTGAGTTCAAACATTTATTGTCTGCATAGTTATTAAGGAAGTCTGTGGGACTGTGCTCCAAGATATCAGTTATTTACTTCACCTCGTCTTGGTACAAGACCAATTTGCGTAAATCTTATGCTCAACCCTCTCCATGTCTTCCTCAACAATGTCAAGTCAACCTGTAGAAGATGTGAATTCATGTCAAGAAAGGAGCCAAGTTTGTCTAATTACCTCAACAGTATCAAGTTATCTTGGTGCAATCAGTCTGATTTGCTGTATCAATTCACTAATTGCCATCCGGTTGGATTTCAATCCGTCAGCGATCCAGAACGGAGGTTCAGAAACTTTCTAGGAATAATAACATCCACATATCCTATCCTCCACTGAAATCACCCTCCTCTAAGTAAAGCATCTTCTCTTCCTCCATTCTCCACATAAGCTATGGGCTCCAGCATCGGTACTTATCATCAAATTACAAGCTATGCTATAGAATATTTGGAAGGCTAGGAATGAACTTGTTTCTAGCGGACATTTTGACTTTAACATATTGTCATCTGCAATCATAGACATGGCAAATGAGTATCTCAGCTGTTGTTTTTTTTTTTGGTAGAAGTATCTCAGCTGTTGTTAACCGTGTAATTTGACATGTTGATGGATAGACGGAGCCTCCACCATGATAATTGATGCAAGTGACTGCATGTCTCCATATAGTCTATGCTATATCGTTTGGAGACTTGTCTTAAGGGATGTAGTACCAGGGTCCAAGTTCGTAGCACTATGTGAGTCTTTATGCCAGACCCTGCAAGCTGTAGCCTTCTATAATGTGCTTCATGTTATAATGCAGGCGTCACTTGTTATAGTCATGAGATTTAGAAGAACAATCAAGGGCCAATTCGATATATGCAACTTGATCGAATTGTTTACCGCTGACTGCTTGAAATAATAGGCCGAGTCAAGCCATCTTAATATTAAAAAAGGAACAAAAATTGTCCGGCAACTCGTTCTTCCTTTCTGCATCATGCACTACATTTTCTCTCCTCTCAACTCTATGAGCAACTTGGTTACACCCACAAACACACACACTCACATACATATGCATGCACCCACACACACACATACATATGCATGCATGCATGCGTATATGTATAGACTTCCTTAAACCCTACTATTCAAATACACTAACTCAATTACTACGTATTGTTGAGTATCATACATTTTGTCTTAGTTTACCCTATATGGAGTAGGAGTAGGAGTTTACAGACAGGTAATGTATATGTGTTTTGAGTTGGATTTCTCTCCATCTGAATGGATTTCAGTATGGTCACGAATGAAAAGATTTTCTAATAGTCAATGCTTTCGTGTTGACTATAACCTTTCGCAACCAGTCTTGCCTTATAGGTCTCTATTTGACCATCCGACTCAATTTTTCTTTTATAGATCTATTTACACCCAATAAGTATAATATCCTCAGGTGGATTTACTAAGATCCAAATCTGGTTGGAATGTATAGAGTCAATTTCTGACTTTATCGTTTCTATCTTTAGGAAGATAAAAGCAATATCTCATGGATTCCTTAGGATACCCTATAAAGTGAGCCCTAAAAGATCTAGCCTCTAATATGTCAGCCTGCTATTGCTTGATATGGGTGGGACATCTTCAAATCTTGAGATAACCAAGAGTTGGCTTCTTATTATGCCATAACTCTTATGGTATAGTAGGAATGGATTTAGAGAAAATCCGATTTAAAAGATGAATTATAGAAAGTAATGTATGTCCCCAGAGAAAGATAAAAAGATCTGTGAAGCTCATTATCGAACCATATCTAATAGGATTCGATTCCTCCTTTCGGATATCCTATTGAGCTGAGGTGTCTTTGGAGATATCTACTGTGAGACAATACCGTTATCCTTGAGATAGGTCCGAAATTTTTCACTAGATATTCCTCCTCAATCTGATCGAAGAATCTTTATGAATTTTTTAGTCTGCTTTTCTACTTCGTGTCTGAACTCTTTAAACTTTTCAAAGGCTTCAGACTTACGATGCATCAAATACATAAATCTATATCGTGAATAATCATCGATAAAAGTTATAAAATAGACATAGCCATTCCTGACTTGTACATCGAATGGACCGTACATGTCAGTGTGCACCAGGCTAATATCTCAGTGGCCCTTTCTCCTTGTCCCACAAAGGGTAGCTTAGCCATTTTTTTTTGAAGATAGGACTCATAAATCGGATAGGACTCAGAAGTCAATGGTCTGAGAAGGCCATCTTTCTCTAGTTTGTTGAGTCTGTCCTCTCCTATATCGCTTAGCCTAAGATGCCATAGATACTTTTGGCTAATTCTATCTCTAAGTCTCTTAGACTCTACGATATTCATAGTTTGCTTGTTAATATTAACACTCGCATCTACATATAAATGATAAAGACTGTCAATTAAGAAAGTTCATGCAATAATTTTATTTCTAAATAAATTATATATAAATAATTTTATTGAAAAAAAATTATAGTTATTCTATGTTAGCATAGATACAGAAATCAGATTTCTACTGACTACAGTTACAAAATAGTAGTCTTTCAAAATTAAACTAATTCCTAATGGTAGTTACGAAGGACGGCCACAACAGTAACTCTTACTCCATTACTGATCCGGAGAGTGATCTCGTCTTCCCTTAGCCCTCTAATTTTTTTCAGACCCTGCATAAAAGTACACAAGTGAGTATTTGAATCAGAATCTAAAACCCAACTAGAAGAAAAGGAAACCGTTAGATTAGTTTCAATTATGAGCAAATCAGATGTACCTTCAGAAAGTCCATCATTCTTCTTATTTTTCACGATCGCCAGGTAGGCCGGACAGTTCCTTCTCCAATGGCCAGCGACATTGTAGTGGAAATATTTTTCTTTATCGCTGGCTTTCTATGGAACCTTCTTCTTGGGCTTGGTCTCATTTTTTTGCTTCTTCACAGGTTTTTTCTTCTTCTTGAAAAAAGACTTTCTCTTAGAGGAAGCCCACTCCACAGTTAGAATCGTGCCCTTTGAACCTTTCAAGGTGCCCTTAGCTGTCATCAATATGTTCAGTAATTTAGGCAAAGTACTATCAATCTTATTCATATGGTAGTTCATGATGAACTGTCCAAATGAATCAAAAAGAGATTGGAGAATCAAATCCACCTGTAACTTCTTATCCATATTCATCCCGAGCTTTTGAAGTTTCTCGATATCTTTGATCATTGTCAAACAATGATCATTGACAGATTGTCTATCACGCATTTGAAGAAAAAATAGATAGTTCAAAGCATGTATTTTTAAAATTTTACAGCAGAATAATAAAAGATTAAACATTTTAATCTTCTAAACATGCCTTAGATCAGATTTAAACTACCATTAAGGATCTATGACATAAAAATTTATATATAAAATCTAAAAAAAAATAAAAAACTGTATCGATCACATCGATGCTTTGAATATGATCTAACTTTTAGATTATGTTGGTGGAGTTCTGAACTCATCATCTTTTCATAGATCGATGATCTCCACTACTGATAAGCATGGTACAAAGCTCTCACTGATGTCGAGCAGCCACACAGGTTGTCCAGCCTCTACAGATCGTCCACTCGAAGCTCTGATCAGATCTTCATTCGTGGGAAGGCTAGCTCGCATCGAAGGCTCGGATGGCTGATCCAAGCTTCTTTCTTCGGATCTTCTGGACTTCTTTGGATCAGAAGATGAAGCTTTATGAGGAGATGATAGTGTGGAAGATTGGACAAGACTCACTCTTATATTTTTCTTCTCACAAAATCTAGAGATGAAAGCTTAGAACCCACAGCTCACGTCCGAGAGGAGGAACACTTTCTCTATTTCTCACACATGGAAGCCCACCCACTCTCAACTTTTTACATCCCCTCTCTTAGGTTTCTCATGCCAAAAATCACTTCTAATATCGTACAAAACTGATCCCCTTTTAAAGTTGGCATTCCATGGAAGATAAGGATAAGAATAAGATAGTTTCGATTCAAATTCAAGTATTGGTTGATCCTTATCACCTATTCAAATCAAATTTGAATTAAATTTTGATCCAAACTTCATCTTTATCTTATAAACTTAGAGAGAGGTTGACCAACATCAGAATGGTGCAAAAAATCTCATGCATAAATACTTTATGTGTGGAGAAATGTGGTGATGTGAAGAGGAGAGTCCAACTCAATTTGGACTCTAGGTTTTCATTCAAACCAATTTGAACTCAAATTTAAACCAATCAATTTCTAATTCAAAAAGACTCAAATGAGGATGTGGGAAAGGCTTGTGGGCATGAGAAAAAATCACATAAAATATTTCTCATGTGAAGAATAAGAGGGCGCAGATAAAGGAGGTGCAAGAGATTTGAATTCGAATTATTTTTCTCATTCAATTAGATTTTTAATCCAACCAAATTAGGTTAAACCCAATTGGACCATTAAACTCAATCTAATTAGGTAACAAATAATTTTGATCAAATCTTAATCAAATCAAAAATTAATCAAGCTCAAGTTCTGATCATATCAGGAATCGAATACCCTTAACGATTAGGTCATCTTATAACCTAATCGGATCAAACCAAATTAAATCCAATTCAATTAGATTCGATCCAAACCTCAATGTTCAATCAAATTGAATTAATTAGCAATCTAGTTACTAATCAATCCTTTCATAATTCATCAACAATTAGTGAATTGATTTATTGCAACTTTTGTATAGGGTTAATCATCAATCAATTTGACTGTTTTATCATATAATGATTCTTAATCGTTGATCAGCCATATGATCAGTTAGAAATTTTTTTTGAGTGTGACCCCATAGGTTCGAACCTAAGCTGGTAGTATGGGAACAATCTTCCTATACCAATCAAAGTGACCATCGCTATGATACCCGACGTCCGGATAGGTCGAAAGTGAAGGAACCAGATCTAGGGTTTCAGGGTTAGATCTTGAAACTTTTTCAAGATCATACAGCGGAAGACTAAAATAAATCAAAATTTATTTTCTAAGATCAGAAAATTCCTAGATCTAAGATCCTATTACATGATTATTACATAGCATTAAATCAAAAATTAAAATATATATAAATATAGTATGAACTACATGTTGATCATATCAACATGTTTCTATACTAGCTACATCTAATGTATGTATTAAATAATAGATCAGATCTATTACCTTGCAAGTTAGATGCTCTAACCTCGCTGATCCGGGCTTAAGGATGATGTTGCAAGCCGCACACGTGTCCGGCCTCTAGGAGTCGTCCACACGAGCCCACGAATCTCGATCAGAAGTCCTGCTTCAGGAAATCAGCACAGTATGCTAGTACTGCGCTGATCCTTCTTTGATGGTTGATCAGGTGCCTCCTTCTTCTTGATTTGGACTCTTCCAAAGATGGAAAGTAGAAGGATGAGTTTCAGATCTGAGACGCTCTCAGAAAACTCAAGATGGAAGGAGGAAAGATATGAAAATAAAAACCCTAGAAGAAGACCCTCTTCTTCTTCACGTTTTTTCTCTCTAAACGCCCAAACTTGCGTCTTTTATATCTCCATGACCCAAAGGTATTTCTCTCTGATTTTTGGATGGCAGAAAGGTCTCTCAAATATCTATCTCCCCTTAAAATTTCACGAAGAAACTCGTCTTATATAGAGAGATATGATAGAGTCCTTGTCTAGGTTAAACACCTAGTCAAGGCTTATCCAAACATGGCAAGTTAAGGGACGCCCAACTCTTGAGCACCTCCTTCATATTTTCATGGATGGATCACCAGAAAAGGGTGCACAATATAAACCCTAAAAGCCACAAAAATTCCAAAAAAAATTTGGATAAATTCGGTGCAAAATTGAAAGAGTTTTGGATTTCTAAAACTCTATCTCATAGAATTCGAAATCCAAACTTATTCCTTTTAGATTTGATCCAAACCACCTTCCATGTAAGAAAGAAGAGAGGAGACCTTTTGTGAACGTGAGAGAGATCTGGGAGAGCGCTTTTGTCGCACAAAATAAGTGGAGATTGGCATTGAATTAAGAGAGAGGGCGTGGAGAAGGCTTATGTGGCGCAAGGTGGAATCCTAGTCCTACTAGGATTCTGTCTCATAACTTGTTTTAATTTGGTTTTCCAAACCGAATCAAATCAAAATTAGATCAACCCAATTAAAATAGGTCTTAACCCAATTAAGAACCTAATTTAATCAGATTTAAATTAGATTTAAATCTGATTTAATTTTTTAATCAAATTAGAAATTAGATTGACCCAAGTCCTAGTTGAACTAGGACTAGTCTTTCCTTGCACTTGGCTTATCCAATAAACCAATTGGACTTGATCCAATCAAGCCCAAACCAAATCTAATTAAATCATATTTAATTAGACTTAATCTCAGCCCATTGGCTTAATCAAATTAAGCCAATTAGCAATCAAATTGCTAATCGATCCTCCTGCAACACTTGCACTGGGTTAAATGTCAATCGTATTGATTATTTAACCCTATAATGATTCTTAATCGTTGATCAACCATCCGATCGGATCATGAACTCTAATGTGTGTGACCTCATAGGTCCGAACCTAAGCCGGTAGCATAGGAACAAATTTCTATACCAATCGAAGTGACCATCACTTACAAAAAAACTAAATAATATTTATTAATTCAATAATTTATATACAATTACAATGATAAGTACAATCATCAACAGACTGACAATTAGCTTTGAGATATAATTCTCAATAACTTTCACTTGGACTAAAGCCAGTCGATACAGTATCGTATATCCATCTTTGATTTATAGTTTTCAAACTCTTTGACACTGAGAGTTTTAATAAATGGGTTGGCTAGATTTTTTTTTCATCAATTTTTTGAAGCTCGACGTCACCTAGATCCACAAGCTCTCGGACTAAGTGGTAGCGGCATAGAATGTGCTTGGTCCACTGATGTGACTTCGATTCTTTTGCTTGAGCAATGGCACTAGTACTGTCGCAGTACAACAAGATGGGGCCATCAAGGGAGGGTGCCACTCTGAGCTCGTTGATGAACTTTCGTAACCACATAGCTTTCTTTGCGGTATCAGATGCCGTGATATATTCTACCTCACAAGTAGAGTCGGCCATAGTGTGCTATTTGAAATTTTTTTAGCAGATTACTCCATCGTTCAGGGTATAAATATATCCCGATATGCTCTTGCTGTTATCATGATCCGACTAAAAATTGGAGTCTTTAAACCCCACAAGTTTTAAGTCAGATTCTCCATAGATAAGCCACTGATCCTTAATATTTCTCAAATACTTAAGAATGATCTTTATGACCTTTCAGTGATTCTCACCTAGATTAGACTGGTATCTGCTCACTACTCCTAATGAGTTGCCATATCTGGTCACATACATGTCATGGCGTACATAATAGATCCTATTGCCGAAGCATATAGAATTCTACTCATACGCTATCTCTTTTGAGGAGTTGTCGGACAATCACTCTTTGAGAGAGAAATCTTTTGGCCTATCGGAAGATAGCCTTTCTTGAAATTCTCCATGCTGAACCTTTTTAGCACAATATCAATGTACATCGACTGGGATAATCCAAGCAACCTTTTAGATCTATCTCTATAGATCTTTATCTCAAGGATGAAGGATGCTTCTCTCAAATCTTTCATAGAAAACTATGATGATAACCAAACTTTTATTCTCTGTAATGCAGGGATGTCATTTTTGATTAAGAGAATATCATCGACATACAAAATAAGAAATACTACTACAGAGTTATTAATCTATTTGTATATGCAGGGTTCCTCTCCATTCTTCATGAAGCCATACATTCTTATCACTTTATCAAAACACATATTCCAACTTTGAGATGCCTGCTTAAGTCCATAGATGGACCTTTAAAGCTTGCACACCTTAGACTCATCTGTGGATATGAAATCTTCAGGTTGTATTATATACACCTCTTCTTCTAGGTCTCCATTTAGGAAGGCTATTTTCACATCCATTTGTCAGATTTCATAGTCCAGATGTGCTGCTATCGCAAGCGTAATCTGAATAGACTGGAGCATTATCACAGGAGAAAATATCTCGTCATAGTCAATACCATAATATTGATGGTAACTCTTCGCAACTAGATGGACTTTATAGGTCTCCACCTTTCCGTCTACACCCCTCTTCTTTTTGAAGATCCACTTACATCCTATGGATTTTATCCCTTCAGATGGGTCAACCAATATCCATACATTGTTGATTTTCGTGGACTCTATTTTAGATTTCATGGCTTCCAGTCACTTATCGGAGTCAGACCTTTGCATCGCATCCATATAGGTGATCGGATCTTCGTTGTTCTCATTGAGTTCAACTGGATCTCTATCTCGGACTAAGAAACCATAGTATCTATCCGGTTGACGTGGTACTCTACTGGATCTCCTTAAAAATATTTCTACAATAGATTTCGGATTTAATCTAATCAAGTCTGATTCTATGGGTTTACTAGATTGTGTTAGTTCTTCTACTGATCAAACTTCATCAAGTTCTATCATTGAGGCATTAGTTCCTTCATCAAGAAACTCTTTTTCTAAAAAGACTATCCTATTGCTGACAAACACCTTCTGTTCGTGGGCAAGGTAGAAGTAATATCCCTTAGTCTCTTTTGTGTATTCTTCAAATAGACATTTATTAGACCTAGGTCCAAGCTTGTCAGTTTTTAAATGTTTGACATAAGCTGGACATCTCCAAACCCTAAGGTGAGAGAGTGTTGGCTTATGTCCTGTCCACATCTCATGGGGTATTTTACTTACAGATTTACTCAAAATTTTATTTACAATATAATAAGCTGACTCGAGTATATATCTTCAAAAAAAAATTGGTAGACTTGCAAAGCCTATTATGGATCGAACCATGTCTAATAGAGTTCGATTCCTCCTTTCTGATACATCATTATGCTGTGGTGTTTCAGGAGGGGTCCATTGTGAGAGAATCTCATTCTCTTCTAAGTATGTCAGAAATTTACTGAAGAGGTATTCTCTTCCTCGATCGGACCAAAAAGTTTTAATACTCTTTCTAGTTTGTTTCTCTACATTACGGAATCGTTTGAACATTTCAAATGATTTTGACTTATGTGTCATTAAATAGATGTGCGCATACCTCGATAGGTCGTTTGTAAATATAATGAAATAATAATATCCACCTCTGGCATTAGTGTTCATTGGTCCACATACATCATGATGTATCACACCTAGAACTTCACTGGCTCACTCACCTTTTTCAGTAAAAGGTGATTTGGTTATTTTTTCAAGAAGACAGAACTCACAGGTTGGAAGTGATTTACAATCACTAACTTCGAAGCTTCCCTCTTGTATCCACCTATTTATTCTGTTCTTGTTAATATGACCTAATCTACAATACCAAAGATAGATATCGGAGACATTACTAATTCTAGGACGTTTGTTGGATGTATACATTACACTAACAGATTGTGATAATATGTAAATACCATTGTTCAGCTGTCCATTCATCCCATTAACACCATTCATAATAATTTTAAAATTATTTTTTTTATTAAAATTTCATAATCGTACATGGACAAAAGGCCTATAGAAATAATATTCAATAAAAAAAAAGGATAAAAGTGACATTCACTTAGAACAATTACATTAGACTTGAATACAAGCTTAATAGTCCCTAACACTAGAACTAAAATTAGTCTTCCATCTCCAATATTAAGGAATCTTTCACCTTCTTCAAATCTCCAACTGATCTGCAGACTTTGCAATGAATTGCAAATATTAAAAGGGCTTCCGATATCTAATACCTAGGTAGCAGAATCATAAATTGAGAAATAACAAGGTGTTATCATATAATTACCTTATCCAGCAACAACTTGCTTCTTTCTCGGCCTGCTCGAATTTAGGGAGGTAATGTATTAAGGATAATTTCTCTTCCAATGTTCTTGCTTCTTGCAGTAGAAGCATTCTTCCTGACTTTGGTTGGACTTGGGTTTCTTGATCTGATAGGGTTTGGGTGCCCCAGCACTTTGCACCCTTTCTTGTTCTTCTTTTCTTTCTTAAAGGGTCGACGTCCAGAAAAAGATCCTCCCACAACATTCACCGACTTTTTGTGGAGCTGGTGATTCTTCTCAAAGTTCTGTAGCAACCCCAGCAAACTATGGTAGTTGACTGCAGGCTTTATCATTAAAAAATGAGTAAGAAAAGGGAGGTAAGATTTGGGCAGAGAGTTCAGAATAGCATCTTTCCCCAACTACTCATGCAGGAGAAAGCCGAGCTTACTTAGGTGCTCAATCATCTCGATCATGTACAATACATGATCGGTGATTGATGCTCCTTCTCTCATTCGAGCATTGAAGATGGCACAACTAGTCTTGTATCTCTCAACGTCGTCAGGTGTGCGAAAAGATTCATTCAATATTTGAAATATATCCTGTGGCTGAGCATTCTCGAAATGATGGCTAAACTCATCATTCATTACCACCAGCATAATACAACGAACCATAGTTCGATCATTGAGCCACTTCTCATAAGTGTCTCTAATCGAGCTACGTGCGTTTGGAGCTAGCTCCACGGATGTCAGATCAGTTAACACATACAAGATCCATTCGTGCTCCAGGATAATTTTGAGCTTTCGATACCAGCTATCAAAATTTGATCCCATCAATTTATCATTATCTAATAGTGATCGGAGCGATAAAGTGGTGGCCATAACTATAAAAGAAAAATCAAAACTTAATTAGTATATGAATTGATTAAGCCTAAAGATATGGATTTTAGTCTAAAAGTTCTTTCATTATTTTATTCAAATTGATAGCCTCTACCTTCAATTCGAATAATTACACTAATTTCTTAGTGGGTACTAGAATCCACATGGACTGCACATGGGCCCGAGTGTGGCTCGGCCAATCCTTGTATACCCGTGGGTAGGTTCTTAATCAATTATTTCATCAAACAATGTTTAGTATTCAATTTTGCCCCAGACACCTCTTCAGCAGGTGTGTGGCACCTCCACTGAAAGTTCTAGTTAGGTCCAACCATTAACATGCCAAAATTTAGTATATCTAACAAACGAGTGATCAGACCCGAGTGTGGCTCGGCCAACCTGACCATCATCAGAAAGACACAATTAAAACAACATATTATAAATAATAATTTCGATAGCCAGATGAACGCCAGGTGTGTGGTGCCTCCAATGATTATCTAACCATTAGACTTATTATCATCCAACTTAATCGAAGGCTATAATCTAGTTATCACTATAACTATTTCATTTTTAGGGACCTAACAATTTTAGAGGATTTAATTAGTTGAATTGAGAGATAAAAAAAGACTTGACCAGTTAATCTTAATCCTTCCACTGACTTCACCAAGTTAGATTAAAGAAGATTAGGTAAAAGCTAATCCAGCCAACCAGTCATAAATCCTCCTACTGACTTCACCAAGTCATGAAGAAGACTCAAGACAAGTCGAACTAGGGGCACCTAAATCAGTCACACTAATTTTTTAGTTAGCATGGGTCAACTCCAATCATTAAGTGATTTAATCAAAATTGATTCATCATGTTGGTCAGATAAGTGAGATTGATGGGAGGGATATGCCATTAACTCGATATAGACTCAATCTATGTGAGTAGCTTCTAATTAATGACCACTGATCAAAGCTGCCATACTTACCTTGGACACCAACTGGTTAGTCATTTTCAATTTGATCAACTTATGGACTTAGATTCGATCACGGAGCTACGATCAAAGTCCATATTGGTCTAATCAAAGACATGGATTTGACCAACTACATCTATTGAAATTGATCAAGAGAAAAAATTGATCCAATCAGAATTAATTTTTAATTGAATTTGATTAATTACTAATATGGTCCATTATCAATGATTTCTAACTTTAGGTCTAATCCAGTTAAATAGACTTGACTCGAACTAACCTACTAACCCATGAGTTATAAAATTAATACCTTAGATCTTTGATTCACAAATCTAGATCACTTAATTCTTAATTAAGTTTTGGGCTAATATGGGTTCGAGTTCGATGTTTGAAAATAGTTTTCAATTTTATAAAATATTTTTATAATCAATCATCTAATGATCAAGACTCTAATTTTAGATCTAATATATATTATTTTAGATCTAAAATAAAATTTTAAATTTTTTTTATTGTTTATCATCATAGAAAAGATCATGCAGCATCCCTACATGCCATAAGAGACCCATCGAATGGGTAAATAGGATAGTGATATCCTGATTTCTCCTATGATCGGACAGCTATGAGGATCTATCTAATCAGATTACTATGCTAATCAGATTCAAAATTAACTATTTAGATCTAATCTAAATAATTAAAATCATATTATATGTAAAAAATTTATGTCATAAGAAACTTTGCTCTAATACCATCTGAAGAAAAAATAGGTAGTTCAAAGCACGTAATTTTAAAATTTTATAGTAGAATAATAAAAGATTAAATATTTTAATTTTTTAAACATATCTTAGATCAGATCTAAACTACTATTAAAGATCTATGATATAAAAAATTTATATATAAAATCTGAAAAAAATAGAAAACTGCATCGATCACATCGATGCCCTGAATCTGATCTAACTTTTAGATTATGTCGGTGAGTTCAGAACTCATCACCTTTTCATGGATCGATGATCTCTGCTACTGACAAGTATGGTACAAAACTCTCATTGATGTCGAGCAGTCGCACAGATCGTCCAGCCTCTATAAATCATGCACTCGAAGCTCTGATCGGATCTTCTTTCGCGGGATTGCTAGCTCGCGTCGAAGGCTCTGGATGGTTGATCCAAGCTCCTTTCTTTGGATCTTTCAGGCTCCTCTAAATCAAAAGATGAAGCTTTACGAGGAGATGATAGTGTGGAAGATTGGACAAGACTCACTCTTATATTTTTCTTCTCACAAAACCTAGAGATGAAACCCTAAAACCCACAGCTCACGCCCGAGAGGAGGAACACTTCTTCTGTTTCTCACG
Organism: Elaeis guineensis; assembly: GCF_000442705.2. NCBI lineage: Eukaryota > Viridiplantae > Streptophyta > Magnoliopsida > Arecales > Arecaceae > Elaeis > Elaeis guineensis. The sequence goes on from NC_025997.2 coordinate 64,537,226, forward strand.
CACGGAAGCCCAACCCACTCTCAACATTTTATGTCCCCTCTCTCAGGTTTCTCATGCCAAAAATTACTTCTAGTCTTGCACAAAACTGATCCCCTTTTAAGGTTGGCATCCCATAGAAGATAAGGATAAGAATAAAGTAGTTTCGGTTCAAATTCAAATGTTAGTTGATCCTTATCACCAATTCAAATCAAATTTGAATTAAATTTTGAACCAAACTTCATCCTTATCTTATGAATTCAGAGAGGGGTGAACCAATATCAGAATGGTATAAAAAATCTCACGCATAAATACTTTATGCATGGAGAAATGTGGTGGCGTGAAGAGGAGAGTCTAACTCAATTTGGATTCTAGATTTTTATTCAAATTCAAACAAATTTGAACTCAAATTTAAACCAACCAATTTTTAATTCAAAAAGACTCAGATGAAGATATGGTAAAGGCTTCTGAGCATGAGAAAAAATCACATAAAATATTTTTCATGTGAAGAATAAGAGGGTGCAGATAAAGGAGGTGCAAGGGATTCGAATTTGAATTATTTTTCTCATTCAATTAAATTCTTAACCCAACCAAATTAGGTTAAACCTTATTAGATTATTAAACCTAATCTAATTAAGTAGCAAATATCTTTGATCAAATCTTAATCAAATCAAAAATTAATTGAGCTCAAGTCCTGATCATATCAGGAATCGAACACCCTTAGCGATTAGATCATCTCATAACCTAATCGGGTCAAATCAAATTGAATCTAATTCAATTAGATTTGATCCAAACTTCAATATTTAATAAAATTGAATTAATTAACAATCTAATTACTAATCAATCCTTCCATAATTTATCAATAATTAGCAAATTAATTTATTATAACTTTTGCATAGGGTTAATCATCAATCAAATTGACTGTTTTACCTTATAACGATTCTTAATCATTGATCAGCCATATGATCAGTCAGAAACTTCTTTTGAGTGTGACCCCATAGGTTCAAACCTAAGTTGGTAGTATGAGAATAATCTTTCTATACCAATCGAAGTGACCATCTAGTAATGATACCCGACGTCCGGATAGGTCGAAAGATTGCAAAGCATCATTTAAGAACTTATTGGCATATGGTTACCGTATAATTCATCTATTTGATCCAAATGCTCAAGGTGACCTAGGGTTTAACTGTCAATCCTGATATAGTCATCCATATTATATTTTAATTTTCAAAATCCATCACATGGATTATCCCGATCAAGATTTTACTGAATTGAAACATACTGATATATTAACTCCTACTATTCAGAGGGGTCAATTTTATCTTGACTCATACATCGACTTCATAAGTACTTGACTATGTTTAGAAATCTTTCATCACTGAATTAAAAATTTAGATAGTCTAATCCCAAAGTATAGTGAGTTGCTTGCAAGTCACCGTGGTGATCTCAAGTCGGAGGGATACTTATACCCATATCCTACATGAGCTACTCTTAACAGCAGAGTGCTCAGCAATTGGTCATGTTCAGTGAGATGTATTTCTATGTCTCACTTGCATGCCATGTCAGTGTCTCCACCCTTCTTGGTTAAGAAGATAACCAATGTACATGGCACACATCGATCTATACTTGATATAGCTATCATCCTAATAATAGTATATCATTTGATCATAAACTTAAGGTTTAAGGACTAAATGATATATCCTCCTATATCGAATCAAATAGTCCTAAAGACTTCAACACATAACAGGAGTTCAAAATGAGATGTATACAGTGATGAAAAAATCAAATAATATTTATTAATTTAATAATTCATATACAATTACAATGATTAGTACAACCGTCAACAGACTGATGATTGGCTTTGGAACACAATTTCCAACATCTTCGCTTCGAAAAATCTATGTGAGACCTCAAAATGAGCCATATGACTCTGCTCATCATACAATTTTTGTAGGTAAGTTAGTATCTCCTTGGTAGTCCTTATGTCTTAATGCTGGCACTGAAGATCATTGGATATGGATGCTAGAATATAGCACTTAGCCTTATTGCCCTCGTCCATCCATTTCTCAAGTGTGGCTCATTGATCAGTGGATGGGCGAGCCAGTAACACAGACGCATCCTGATCGAGAACATAGATTAACTTTTTGAAATCAAGAATGATTCTCAAGTTTCAGATTCAGTCTTTGTAGTTTGTTTCGGTCAACTTATTTATGTCAAGAATACGGACGAAAGGGTTTGAACTCGACATGATTATCTGCAGAAAGAATAATTTTTAGTTAGATATTTATACTTATTAAATATTTATTTTAGAAACTTTAAAAATAAATAAGGCTCACACTATTTTCTTGAATCTCCCATACTCCTCTGGTGGAGAAATGAAAACCTACATGCGATCGATTTCAAGTGGATACTATAATCCCACTGATTTATATGCACCTCACCTAACAGTTATTGGTTAGCACAGATTAATAAGTGGATAATACCTTATCCATTGCTTCACTAAGCAAGATACAGCAGGTTCAATCTCTAAGTCCTGTGATCTCACCTAACAGTTATTGGCACATTTCTTAGTTAAGTCAGATCCATTGTTCACCAGCAGACACAGCCATCATTAGATCGCTCACCTAACAGTTATTGGGCCCAACCCTATTTTTATCCCAAGACATCTAATGCTAATAGAGTGGTTGTACCTTTCTGATGCAATTGAACCACTGTAACCAGTCGAGAACAATCAACATCAGGAAGGCACCCGCATCTCTGTAATGGTGGAAGACTGCTAGATTTAATATTTAGTGAGAAGATTTAGATCTCTTCTAAGTTAGCAGATCTGACTGACCAAGTTTAGATTAACATAATCACATGTCTAACTAACCTAGTCGGCATGGGTGAACTCGAATCAATACGTAATCTAATATAAAATTTAATCTCCTAAAATGGCCAGATAGTTAAGATGAGTGGGGGTTCTCTCATTGCTTTCCTTAGATACCAATGAATTAGCTAGATCAGACAATAAAATCAATTAAATAACCACCATTTAGATACTTGCTTTAGACACCAAATTGATCGATTAAAATCGATCAGATTAACCTATTGATCCCAATCTGAATCATTGAGCCAAATTAGGTCTTGAGTCAATCAATTTACATCAAAATATGAATTGATGTGACCAACTATAACTAAACTCAATTTTGAGCCTCTTTGACCTAATTCTAACTAACCATTGATTAGATTCAATCAATTGCTTAGAATCGACAATAGATTTTAGCTTGATCTAATCAATTAATTTTAATTATAGTTTGATCACTAGATCTAATTTGTTCAACCCATGTCCACATGCAATAACATAATTTTTAGATTCTAAAAATATTTTTAGATTATATTTTATTGCCTGCATTAGTGGCTTATGATCTTGAAATAGTTTCAGATCTAAACCTAATGCCATATATCACATATATAAAGTTTTAGATCGAAACTATAAATATATTGTTAGATGTATGTCCTAGAAGTCAATATGGCTGACACATTGTAATAAATCTAGGACATAATTTTTTACTAATATATTGATATGATCAATAAAAGGGCAAGTTTATTTTTCATTCAAGTGTGATGTGTCCTTGAATCATCCATAAAAATAGCTTTTGATATATATTCTCAAGGTGTTGAGAATTAGAGATATGTATTTAATTTCTAAATACTCTCGATTATAGGATCTTCATGAGGATGATGATCGATCCAAATAGACTGACGTACAGATCACTTTCTTCGGGATAGATGGGTCTCGAGTCTACAGTGCAGAGACACTGGATGATGAGTGCGGATAGTTGTTAGAGAATAACCAGTATTGAGCATGATCATACGAGAGATCACTTAGATTTCTACTTGATCGTTAGTGATCGTCTCGATGCTGTAGTTGTGTGACTGATCCTTTGACCTAAGATGGCATTACTGTTGGGAATAGTATCCCAAGACCAATCGTCAACCTGTTGACGGTTGTACTCATTTTTGTATATGTACATGAATTATGAATTAATAAAAATTATTTTGATATTTTTTATCATAAAATGTTTCATCTTTTAATGAACTCTTATGTTGTGATGAAGTCCTTAGGACTATTTAGACTTGACAAAGGAGGATTTATCGTTTAGTCCTTAAATCTATTCGCGATCAAATGATACGTTGTTACCAAGGATGACAACATTTATCAAGTATAGGTCGTTGTGTGCCATATAGGTTGATTATCCTCTTAATCAATGAGTGTGGAGACACTGGTATGGCATACAGGTGAGATGTAAGGGTACATCTGCACTGAACGTGACTGATTCCGGAGCTATTTCTGCTGTCAAGATTTGCTCCGATGGAATATGGGTATAGAAGTCCATCTGACCTGAGACCGCCACAGTGACTTGCAAGCAACTCACTGCACTTAGGCACTGGACTACCTGAATTTCTAATTCAGTGACGGAAGGCTGCTGGGTGTAGTCAAGTACTTGACTTATCAGTGCGTGTGTCAAGATGGGATTAACCACTCCAGTTTAGGAGCTATGTACAATCATGTTTCAATTTAGTAAAACCTTGACTAGGGTAGTTTTTGTGAGGAGTCACAGGACTGTTTGAGTTGAGCACGATTCGGATGATCTAATCAGGGTGGACAGTTTAACCCTAAGTCATCCTAAACTCAGAGGTCAAAAGAATGAATTATACAGTAACCATATTCAAGTAGGTTCTGAGTGTTGCGATTACGACTAATCGATCTATCCGATCGTCGGGTATCATTGCTAGATGGTCACTTCGATTAGTACAGGAATTGGTTCCTGTGCTACCGGCTTAGGTTCGAACCTGCGGGGTCAAACACATTAGAGGTTCCTATCTGATCTGATTACTGATGAAGAATCCTAATGCTCATGGACTATGAGTTTTACGTGTCTGAGACTCTGTGATCGAGAATCAGGATTCTCTGATCATGAGTCCCACACATTTTGGGTACCGGGGTCAAGAGTCCCACTGGTTTGGGACTCTTCGATCAGGGTTACATATTGATGAATTCTGATGCTCGATTACCCATCGAATTTGGACTCAATATTTATGAGAGATTTAATTAGTGATTTGATCACTAATTAACTTAATTTGATTGAGTAATTATTTTTGGATCAAGTCCAATTGAATTGGATTCAGTTGGGTTTGACCCGATTAGGTTAAGAGTTGACCTAATCGTCGAGATGGTTTGGTCTCTGATTTGATCAGGGGTTGGGCTTAATCAATTTCTGATTTGATTAAAATTTTATTGAGCCTAATTAAACCTAATTAAGTTGGATTTAAATTAGTCTAATTGGGTCTAACTTATTTGGTTCAATTAGGTTGGTTTAAATAATGAAACCACCTTGACCCATTCTCCCTGCGTCACCTCACTTCTACTGCGCCCATTTAAATTCACGAGAAGGAAGTTCTCATGAATTTTTTCTCATACAAAGCCCTCCTCACGCTCTACTTTAATACACCAAATGAGTGGATAAGGATGATTGGTTGGCCATTCAAATTCAAAACAAAGTTTGAATTTGAATGAGCAACCAATCTTAGCACCTTGACCTTATCCTCTTTTAGCTCCCCATTTATTACATGAGAAAATGTTTCTCATGAAATCCTCACACACAAATTAAGCCACACCCTCCTCTTCTCACGCCCTTAGTGGATAGGGATAAATTGGTTTCCATTTGAATTCAAAATTTGATTTGAATTCAAATATGTAATTACTCATCTTTATCCTCTCATGTGGATAAGATGTTTGACATTGTTTTAAAAGGAGGAGAAGAATGGGACGTGTGCAAGAAAAATTTTGAATAGAAAATCTGGGCGTGAGGAATCCTTGTGTGCAAGGTGAAGGTCTATATCCTTTTGAGAGGAAAAGAAAGAAAAAGTGTGCGTGGGATTTCAGTGAGTTCTTTAGGGTTTCAGCCTGGAGTTCGAGAAGTGAGAAGGTGAGCTACGAGTGTCGTGAGCCCACCAAATTTTAGAGAGATCTTCAACATCTTCTCAAGCATGTCTGCTGATGATCTAGAGTATTCAAAGAATCGATAGACATCGATCGAAGGAGTTCGATCAGCATCGGTCGTTGAAAGGGCTCTACAACGAGCTAGCATTCTGAGGAGTCGATCAGATCGAAAGCTTCGTGTGGATGATCCGCAGATGTTAGACACGCTGTGTGGCTGCATCACGATGATCAGACTCTCCTGACGGTGATCAAATTGTGACAATCTACTATCCGCACAAAGGTATTGTGTTCTGAACACATTACAGTAAAGTATTTACTGTTCAATTTTGAATTTCAAATTTAAATGCATGCATTCTATATATCATATTTAGATCTTAGTATAGGATAAATTTTTATTAATTAGATTAATTAATAATTTTTACTGTAAAATAATAATTTTAAAAAAGTTTTAAAATTATCATTTTACCCCTGCACTGAATTTCCCCATGAATGGTATCAGAGCAGGTTCTAAGATATGATATATGAATTTGCATGCATAGATTAAGTTGTAATCTAAAAGTTAAATTTAAAATTTAAAATTCAAAATTTGAAATTTGAATTTTGAAAGTTATTCAAAATTCAAAATTCAAAAGTTTGAAATTCAAAATTTGAAATTTGAATTTTGAAATTTAAAATTTGAAATTCAAAATTCAAAAATTTGAAATTCAAAATTTGAAATTTAAAATTTAAAATTTAAAATTTGATTAAAATTTTAAATTTAAAATTCAAAATTTAAAATTTAAAATTTGAAATTCAAAATTTGAAATTCAAAAATTTGAAATTTGAAATTTGTTTGAAATTTGAAATTTAAAATTTAAAATTTGAAATTTAAAATTTAAATTTTAAAATTGATATATTTAGATATATGTGATCCAAGTAGCAAGTAATCGAATTGGGTTGGTTGCCATGGCCGTCCGGTCATAGGAGAAAAGTAGGGTTTAAAGGTCCTCTCCTCCCATTCGATGGGGTCTCCTATGGCGGTAGGGGCGCTGCTGCAATTATATCCCATACAGATGAAGCAGCGAAAGGACTTAATTGTAAAGGTTTAATTATAAAATTTATCATGAATGTGTTAGATTAGATTTAAAGAAATATTCATGATTTATTTTGATTGAGTTATTTTCTGTTATGTAATTAACAATAGGATTGCTATTTATGAAATGTGCTGATCTATTTGTGAAATGAGTCAACATGTTTGGTGAATAGAAAATAAAACCTTTCAAATTTAAAAATTATTTTTGAAAAGTCAAACCCTGATCCATCAGCCCAAATACTTAATTAAAAGAATTAAGTGTTGTCAAGTTGGTCTAGAATTGTGAATAAGACCTAAGATAATTGCATAAACTTGTGGGTCAATGGGATAGATGGATTAAGTCTATAATTGGGTTAGACCTAAGGTTAGCTTAAAGAAATAGATTAAATTAGAGTAATTGATCAAATCTAATCAAAAGTTGAATTAGATTAGATCAAGGACACTCTAGACTCAACTCCAATAGTTGTAGTTGAATGGGTCCATGTCTTTAACTAGACCAAGATGGACTTAATTCATGGCTACGTGGTGGAACCCTATTTACTAAGTTGATCAAATTAAAACTAATAAACCGGTTGGTGTCTAAGGTAAGTTCGGCAGTTTGACCAGTGGTTCTTAAGTGGGAGCTACTCGCATTGATTCGATCTCTGACGAGTTAATGGCATATCCCTACCACTGATCTCACTTACCTGGCCAACCTGGTGAGTTAGATTTTGATTAGATCACTTGGTGATTAGGGCTCACCCATGTCATTAGGTAAATCAGTTTGACTGATTTAGGTGCTCCTAATGCTAGCTTTAATTAAATCTTTTTTAATCTGATTTAGTGAAGTCAGTGGGAGGATTGAAATTGGCTGGATATTTTTTTCTCATCTATCCTTTAATAAAATCCTCAAAAATTATTAGGTCCTAAAAATGATTAAGTTATAGTGATAATTAAGTCATAGCCTCCCATTAAGTGAGTGATAATGAGTCCATTAGTTTAATAATCATTGGAGGCCCAAAGGCCCGGTGCTTATGACTAATAGAATTATCATTCATAGTATGATAATTTGGTTTGAGTCTTTCTGATAGTGGTCAGGTTGGCCGGCCAAAGTCGGGCCTGATCATTTATTGGTCTGATTCACCAAATCAAGTCATGTTAATGGTTGGACCTAACTAGATCTTTTCAATGGAGGCCAAAGCCTACTGATTAGGTTCTGGGGCAAAATTGATTACTAGAAGTTGTTTAGAGAAACAACTGGTTATGAACCTACCCATAGATGCACATGGGTTGACCAACCAAAGTTGGGCTCGTGTGTAGTCTGTGTGGATTCTAGTACCCACTAAGGAATTAAAGTAATTTCTCGAATTGGAGGTTGAGGCTATCGGTTCATAAAAATATTGGGAGAAATTTTAGACTAAAGTTCAAATCTTTAGTATTAATAATTTATGTACTAATAGAGGTCTAATTTTTCTTTATGTAGCTATGGCCACTATCCTGTCGCTCCGATCATTATTAGATAATGACAAGCTCATGGGACCTAATTTCGATAGCTAGTATCAAAAATTAAAAATCGTCCTTGAGCATGAGCGGATTCTTTATATAGTAACGGATCCGGCACCTGAGGAGCCAGCCCCGAATGCTAGAGGGACGGTCCGAGACACTTACCAGAAGTGCTCAATGACCGCACCACCGTTCGGTGTATTATGCTGGCGGCAATGAATGATGAGTTCAGCCGCAGGTTCGAGAATGCCCAGCCTCAGGAGATGCTTCAAATATTGAAAGACTCCTTTGACACGTCTGACGATATTGAAAGGCACAAAACTAGTTATGCCATTTTCAATGCTCGGATGAGGGATGGGGCCTCAGTCATCGATCATGTACTGTACATGATCAAAATGATTGAGCGCCTAAGTAAACTGGGCTTTTCCTTGCACGAGCAGCTCGGTAAGGATGCGATCCTTAATTCATTGCCCAAGTCCTTCCTCCCCTTCCTTACTCATTTTCAAATGACAAAGCCTGCAGTGAACTACCACGGCTTGTTGGGGTTACTGCAGAACTTTGAGAAGGACCACCAGCTCCATAAGGAGTCGGTGAATATTGTGGGAGGATCTTCTTCTGGTCATCGACCCTTTAAGAAAGGGAAGAAGAACAAGAAGAAGAAGAAGAAGGTGCAGCCGCATGCTGGGACATTTGCACAGGGTCAGACCAAGAAGCGCAAGCCCGACCAGAGCCAGGCAGAGTGCTTCTTTTGCAAGAAGCAGGGGCACTGAAAGAGGAACTATCCTCTATACATTGCCTCCTTGGACCCAAACAGGCCGAAGAAGAAGCAAGGTAATTATATGATAACACCTTGCAACTTTTTCATATGTGACACTACTGCCTGGGTATTGGATACCGAAAGCCCTTATCATATTTGCAATACGATGCAGGGTCTGCAGGTCAGTAGGAGATTTGATGACGGTGCGAGGTTCCTGAACGTTGGAGATGGAAGCAAAGTTTCAGTTTTAGCTTTAGGAATCATGAACCTTGTAATCAATTCTCGTAATGTAATTCTGAGTGAATGTCACTATTGTCCAAGCTTTTTATTAAATATTATTTCTGTAGGCCTTTTGGCCATGTACGGTTATGAATTTTTAATAAAAAAAATATTTACAATATCATTTTGAATGGTGTTACAATGTTTGTTGGACAAATAAATAATAAAATTTACTTACTGTCACAATCTGTTAATGTGGTTCAAACCTCCGGTAAACGCCCTAGAATAGATAATGTGTCAGAAGTCTATCTTTGGCACTGTAGGCTAGGTCATATCAATAAGAACAGGATAAACAGGTTGGCTCAAGAAGAAATTCTTGAAGTTGGTGATTGTGAATCACTTCCAACCTGTGAGTCCTGTCTTCTTGGAAAGATTAGCGAGCTAGTGAACTCTTGGGTCTGGTACATTCTGATGTATGTGGATCTATGAGCTCAAGTGCAAGAGGTAGATATTTCTACTTCATAACCTTCACAGATGACCTATCGAGGTATGGGTATGTCTATTTAATGAAGCATAAGTCGGAGTCATTTGAAATATTCAAACATTCTGAAATGAGATAGAAAAACAAACTGGAAAGTGTATTAAAACTCTTCGATCTGATCAAGGAGGTGAATACCTTTCCAATAAGTTTTTGACATATCTTGGGGAGAATGGGATTCTCTCTCAATGGACTCTTCCTGAAACACCACAGCATAATGGTATATCTGAAAGGAAGAATCAGATCTTGTTGGACATGGTTCGATCCATGATTGGGGTTTGCTGGTCTACCGATCTCCCTCTGGGGATATGCGCTCGAATCGACTTGTTACCTTCTAAATAGAGTTTCGAGTAAGTCTGTAACCAAAACACCATATGAGATATGGATAGGATGTAAGCCAGTACTCTCGCACCTTAAGGTTTGGGGGTGTCCGGCTTATGTTAAACGTTTAATTACGGACAAGCTAGGGCCTAGGTCTGACAAGTGTAATTTTATAGGGTACCCAAAAGAGACCAAAGGATATTACTTCTACCTAACTGATGAGCAAAAAGTGTTTGTCAGCCTTAAGGCAATCTTTTTGGAAAGGGAGTTTCTTGGTGAACGGACTGTTGCCTCTAAGGTCGAACTTGATGAAATTCGACAGGTGAAAAATTTGATGCAAGTTGCTGAACCTGAACCAGATTTGATTAGATCAGATCCGGAGCCCATTGTTCAAGCACCCTTAAGGCGATCTGGTAGAGTACTGCATCAACCGGACAGATACTATGGTTTCTTGGTCTGGGACGACGATCCTATCGAACTTGATAAAAATGATGAGGATCCGATCACCTATATGGATGCAATGCAGTGACCCGACTCTGAGAAATGGCTAGAGGCCATGAAATCTGAAATGGAGTCCATGAAGGTCAACGATGTGTGGACATTGGTTGACCCACCCGAAGGAGTAAAACCCATAGGGTGTAAGTGGATCTTCAAGAGGAAGAGGGGCGCAGACGGAAAGGTGAAAATCTATAAAGCCCGTCTGGTTTCTAAGGGATATCGTCAGCGTTATGGTATAGACTATGACGAGATGTTTTCTCCTGTAGCAATGCTCAAATCCATTCGGATTATGCTTGCGATAGCTGTCCATCTGGACTATGAAATCTGGCAGATAGATGTGAAGACAGCTTTCCTAAACGAAGAGCTGGATGAAGAGGTGTATATAATACAATCTGAAGGATTCACATCCACTGATGAGTCTAAGGTGTACAGACTACAGAGGTCCATTTATGGACTTAAGCAGGCATCCCGAAGTTGGAACATACGTTTTGATAGGATGATCAAGACGTATGGCTTCATTAAGAATGGAGAAGAGCCCTGCATTTATAAGTGGGCTAATGGTCCAGTAGTGGTATTTGTTGTATTGTATGTGGATGATATTCTCTTAATCGGGAATGATATCCCTACATTACAGGGAATAAAGATTTGGCTGTCGTCACAGTTCTCCACGAAAGATCTGGGAGAAGCTTCCTACATCCTAGGGTTGAGGATCTATAGGGGTAGATCTAAAAGGTTGCTTGGCTTATCCCAGTCCATGTACATTGATACTATGCTGAAAAGGTTCAGCATGGAGAATTTCAAGAAAGGCTATCTACCGATAGGCCATGAAATTTCTCTCTCGAAGAGAGATTGTCCGACAACACTTTAAGAGAGAGAGCATATGGGTAGAATTTCATATGCTTCAGCAGTGGGATCTATCATGTACGCCATGATATGTACATGACCAGATATGGCTACTCACTAGGGGTAGTGAGTAGATACCAATCTGATCCAGGGGAGAATCACTGGAAGGTTGTTAAAACCATCCTGAAGTATTTAAGCAATACTAAGGACCAGTGGCTTATTTATGGTGTATCGGACTTGAGACTTATAGGGTTTATGGACTCTAATTTTTAGTCTGATCACAATGACAGCAAGAGTATGTCAGGATTTATTTTTACCCTTAATGGTGGGGCTGTCTGTTGGAAGAGTTCCAAGCAGCACACAGTGGCTGATTCAGTTTGCGAGACGGAGTATGTCGCTACATCAGATGCTGTCAAAGAAGCGGTGTGGCTGAGGAAATTCATCACCGAGCTCGGAGTAGCACCCTCTCTTGTTGGTCCAGTTTTGCTCTTCTGTGACAGCTCTGGAGCCATTGCTCAGGCGAAGGAACCCAAGGCACACCAGCGGACGAAGCATATTCTGTGCCGCTACCATCTCATCCGAGAAATTATCGTCGAGGTGACGTCAACCTTCAGAAGATCGACGAAAAGGAGAACCTGACCGACCCATTCACTAAAGCCATTGCAGTGAAGGAGTTCAACGACTAGATGGGTATTAGATACTGCACCGATTGGCTTTAGGCAAAGTGAGAGATTGTTGGGAATAGTATCCCAAAGCCAATCGTCAGCCTGTTGACGGTTGTGCTCATTTTTGTATATGTACATGAATTATGAATTAATAAAAATTATTTTAATATTTTTTATCATAAAATATTTCATCTTCTAATGAATTCCTATGTTGTGATGAAGTCCTTAGGACTATTTAGACTCGACAAAGGAGGATTTGTCGTTTAGTCTTTAAATCTGTTCGTGACCAAATGATACGTTGTTACCAAGGAAAAAAAATGTTTATCAAGCATAGGTCGTTGTGTGCCATATAGGTTGGTTGTCCTCTTAACCAATGAGTGTGGAGACATTGGTATGGCATACAGGTGAGATGTAAGGGTACATCTACACTGAACGTGACCGACTCTGAAGCTATTTCTGCTGTCAAGATTTGCTCCGATGGAATATAGGTATAAATGTCCCTTTGACCTGAGATCGCCACGGTGACTTGCAAGCAACTCACTGCACTTAGGCACTGGACTACCTGAATTTCTAATTCAGTGACGGAAGGCTGCTTGGTGTAGTCAAGTACTTGACTTGTCGGTGCGTGTGTCAAGATGGGATTGACCACTCCAATTTAGGAGCTGTGTACAATCGTATTTTAATTTAGCAAAACCTTGGCCAGAGTAGTCTTTGTGAGGAGTCACAGGACTGTTTGAGTTGAGCACGATTCGGATGATCTAATCAGGATGGACAGTTTAACCCTGAGTCGTCCTAAACATAGAGGTCAAAAGAATGAATTATACAGTTACCATATTCACGTAGGTTCTGAGTGTTGCAATTGTGACTATTCGACCTATCCGATCATCAGGTACTATTGCTAGATGGTCACTTCGATTAGTACAGGAATTGGTTCCTGTGCTACCGGCTTAGGTTCGAACCTGCGGGGTCACACACATTAGAGGTTCCTATCTGATCTGATGACTGATGAAGAGTCCTAATGCTCGTGGATTATGAGTCCTACATGTCTGGGACTTTGTGATTGAGAATCAGGATTCTCTGATCACGTGTCCCACACATTTTGGGTACCGGGGTCAAGAGTCCCACTGGTTTGGGACTCTTCAATCAGGGTTACATATTGATGAATTCTGATGCCCGATTACCCATCGGATTTGGACTCAATATTTATGAGAGATTTAATTAGTGATTTGATCACTAATTAACTCAATTTTATTGAGTAATTATTTTTGGATCAAGTCCAATTGAATTGGATTCAGTTGGGTTTGACCCGATTAGGTTAAGAGTTGACCTAATCGTCGAGATGGTTTGGTCCCTGATTTGATCAGGGGTTTGGCTTAATCAATTTCTGATTTGATTAGGATTTTATTGAGCCTAATTAAGCCTAATTAAGTTAGATTTAAATTAGTCTAATTGGGCCTAACTTATTTGGTTCAATTAGGTTGGTTTAAATAATGAAACCACCTTGACCCATTCTCCCTGCGCCACCTCACTTCTACTGCGCCCATTTGAATTCATGAGAAGAAAGTTCTCATGAATTTTTCCTCTCGCAAAGCCCTCCTCATGTCCTACTTTAATGCGCCAAATGAGTGGATAAGGATGATTGGTTGGCCATTCAAATTCAAAACAATGTTTGAATTTGAATGAGCAACCAATCTTAGCGCCTTGACCTTATCTTTTTTTAGCGCCCCTTTTATTACACGAGAAAATATTTCTCATGAAATCCTCATGCACAAATTAAGCCACGCCCTCCTCTTCTCATGCCCTTAGTGGATAGGGATAAATTGGTTTCCATTTGAATTCAAAATTTGATTTGAATTCAAATGTGCAATTACTCATCTTTATCCTCTCACATGGATAAGATGTTTGACATTGTTTTAAAAGGAGGAGAAGAGTGGGGTGTGTGCAAGAAAAATTTTGGAGAGAAAATTTGGGCGTGAGGAATCCTTGTGTGCAAGGTGAAGGTCTATATCCTTTCGAGAGAAAAAGAAAGAAAAGAAAGAAAAAGTGTGCGCAGGGTTTCAGTGAGTTGTTCAGGGTTTCAGCCTGGAGTTCGGGAAGTGAGAAGGTGAGCTACAAGTGTCGTGAGCCCACCAAATTTTAGATAGATCTTCAACATCCTCTCAAGCACATCTGCTGATGATCCAGAGTGTCTGAAAAATCGACAGACATCGATCGAAGGAGTTCGATCAGCATCGACCGTCGAAAGGGCTCTACAATGAGCTTGCACTCGTGAGGAGTCGATCAGATCGGGAGCTTCATGTGGACGATCCACAGAGGCCAGATGCACTGTGTGGCTGCATTGTGATGATTAGACTTTTTCGACGGTGATCAGATTGCGGCGATCTACTACCCGTACAAAGGTATTGTGTTCTGCACACATTACAGTAAAGTGTTTACTGTTCAATTTCGAATTTTAAATTTAAATGCATGCATGCTATATATCATATTTAGATCTTAGTGTAGGGTAAATTTTTATTAATTAATTAGATTAATTAATAATTTTCACTGTAAAATAATGATTTCAAAAAAGTTTTAAAATTACTATTTTACCCCTGTACTAAAATTTTCTCACAATTGCTGCTCGTATTGTGGCTGCTAGAGTTTGATTGATACATAAACATGGATCTCAATGAGCCCTTGTAGTGGATATTGATGACAGTTGGTCCACTGTAGGAGTAGGATATGCATCAAGATGGGATCTATCAATCTTGATAGAAAAGAGTAGTCCTATGAATTTGAGAGGTTAAGTTTGAGAATCTGTGGCCACAGTAGTGTGATTGATGAAAAAAGTTTTCATAAGAATCATATTTGGACTTGAGTTGATCGAATCTATCATTTGACTGATGTTGAGGTTTGATGATTTATCCATGATCTTGAAAAAAAATGGATAGTTCAAAGCATGTATTTTTAAAATTTTATAATAGAATAATAAAAGATTAAATATTTTAATCTTCTAAATATATCTTAGATCAGATCTAAACTACTATTAAAGATCTATAATATAAAAAATTTATATATAAAATCTGATATAAAATAGAAAACTGCATCGATCACATCGATACTCTGAATCTGATCTAACCTTTAGATCATATTTGTTGAGTTCAGAACTCATCCCTTTTCGTGGGTCGATGATGTCCACTACTAGTAGATGTAGTATGAAGCTCTCTCTGATGCTGAGTAGCCACACAGGTCGTTCGGCCTCTACAGATCA
The DNA here is from genome assembly GCF_000442705.2 of Elaeis guineensis. NCBI lineage: Eukaryota > Viridiplantae > Streptophyta > Magnoliopsida > Arecales > Arecaceae > Elaeis > Elaeis guineensis. The sequence continues at coordinate 64,552,833 of NC_025997.2, forward strand.
TCCACTTGAAGCCCTGATCGAATCTTCCTTCGTGGGAGTGCTAGCTCGCGTCGAAGGCTCTGGATCCAAGCTCCTTTCTTCGGATCTCTCGAACTTCTATGGATCAGAAGATGAAGCTTTATGAGAAGGTGGTGGTGTGAAAGATTGGGAATGTTGGAGCATGATCCCGGCTCCTCCCATGGATCTTGGGTGCAGCGGAACCAGCAACGAACAGATCTGGAGACTTCTAGACACGATCCAAGGTCCTTGATGAAATCAGCCTGGTTGCTGTCTTCTTTGTCAGCCTTTCGTTCCAGATGAAGAACACCTTTGAAATCACCTCTAAAAAATCCAAGATCTGGTACCCAACCAGATAAGGCCTGAACCGAGGTCTTTCAATTTATAGATCTCAAATCGGGGTATTCTAGACAAGGAAGAAGGTAGATGGAGACAGACCTCGCAGATCTGTCCTGCTGCAGCCTTTCCTGTAGATCTGTTGATGGAGATCTCACCCGTGCCTCAAACGACCTCAGATCAACTCCAGATCTAAGAAGAACTTGTACCAACCTCTTCTCAAGAGATTCCAGGTTCTGGACCTGATATTTGGGTGGCTGCAATAGAGGAGGGGAGCGATCTGGTTGGCGGCTGCAAGGAGGAAGGGGGTGGCGCCTCCCTTCTTTTCTTTCCTTATCTGGACCTGGCGGCAAGAAACCCTAGGGTTTCTTACTCCTAGGGCATGGAGAATGGCTGGAGAGAGAGGGAGAAGAGAGAGAGAGACTTGGGAGAAAGAGTCGTCTATTACTTGGCTTCATCAAACCTATACAAGTACATGTATATATAAACACTGGGTCAAGTGACCCAAACCCAAAACTCCCTTGACCAACTCTATGGGAGATTAGGTTAACCCAAGTCCATGTACACCCATGACTCGACCTAATCTTACCTATCCTGGGCCCAGACCTGACCCATAAAGAGTTGGTCCCTTGAGGCCCACATAACCTAGACCTCAAGAACCCGAAAGGCCCACAGCCTTTCAACCTAGGGCCCAACTAGCCCTAGAGCCTCCATGAAGCCCTCATGAATGATGGACCTTGGCCTTAGCCTTGGTCCCCTGGGCCTTGGGCACACCACCTGGATCATAAAAATCTCCTCCTTGGTGTCTCAAGGCCTCAACCAGCTCCACTCTGTTCTTGCGATAGTAGACCCATTTGCAGCCAATGGGCCTCTTCCCCTGTGGCAACTGCACCAATCGCCATGTCTGGTTCTGATGGAGAGACTGCATCTCCTCGGACATCGCCTGGATCCACCGCTCTCTATCCTGGCTCTCAATAGCCTCCTGATACATATATGGGTCTCCATTCACTATCATCAGGGCATATGATAGCGTCTCCTCGAAGCCATATCGGTCCGATTGCCTGATGGTCCTCTTGGGCTTGTGTAGGGCAACACCGATATCAATTCTCGATCCAGCTTGCTCCTACTGGACCTCTCCGCCTCGATCATCCATCCGAGTCCTCTTCACCTGTGGAGACACTTTAGGTAGGTTCTCCACCAGAATGTCATGTCCTTTCGTAGTACCTGCAAGAGGCAAAATCAAAGAGGTTAGCTGTCCAGCAGTGCCCTGCTGGACCTCCTCCTGCTCCTGCTGCTCCTCCATGCCTGTTCACCTTCGTAGGACTAACTCCTCATCAAAAGTCACATCCCGACTAATGGTGACCTTCTTTTCCAAGGGATCCCACAACCTGCATCCCTTGACTCCTCGCAGATAGCCTAGAAACACCGCCTTGCGTGATCTGACGTTTAGCTTGCTCTGCTTACCAGCTCCAATGTGCACATAGGCCATGCACCCAAATACCCGTAGATGGCCCAGCCCAACTGTCCTCCCAGACCACACCTCCTCTGGAAGCCTGCCATCCAACATAGTGTGAGATGACCGATTGACCAAGTAACCCGCTGCATCTACTGTGTCAACCCAGAACTCCTTTGGAAGCCTTGCTTGCAGTCTCATGCATCGTGCCTTTTTTAGAAGTGTTCTATTCATCCTCTCGGCCACCCCATTCTACTGTGGAGTCTCCTTAACTGAGAAGTGTCTCCTGATCCCACACTCCTCACAGTAGTCCTTGAACTCTCTGTTGGTGTACTCCCCGTCATTGTCTGATCTCAGACACTTCACGCTCCTCCCCTGCCCCTTCTCCACCTCTGCTCTCCAAATCTTGAACTTGGTGAAGACCTCTGACTTCTCTTTAATGAAGTAAATCCAGAGTTTCCTTGAGAAATCATCAATCAGAGTCATGAAGTATCTGGTCCCATTCCTAGCTAAAACTGGGACTGGTCCCCACACATTCGTGTGTACTAACTCCAGAGGGGCTGCACTGCGGGCTGTACTGATGTTGAACTAAACTCTCCTCTGCTTTCCCATCTGGTAAGGCTCACAGATCTCTCCTGTAGTACCATCCTCCAGATCAGAGATGAGTCCTCTCCTGCTCAACTCCCTCAGCCCCTTGTCACCCATGTGGCCTAGGCGGTAGTGCCACATCCTGTAAGCCCCCTGCTGGTCCTGTGCTGCAGCTGCTGCATCAGACTCTCCGATCACCACAGATCCCTCCATGCGATAGAGGTTATTATCCAACCTCCTGCCTCTCATCACCACCATAGCTCCATTGGAGATGTTCAGTGCTTCACTTCTAGCCCTACTGCTAAAGCTGTATCCACTGCACTCCAAGTAGCCTAGTGACACCAGATTCTTTTCCAGCTCTGGGATGTGCTTTACATTTGTCAATATCCTCACAATCCCATCAAACATCCTCACCTTGACTGTCCCTATCCCAACCACCTTGCAAGGATGATTGTCGCCTAGAGTCACTGATCCCTCATCTGTCTTGGTGTATGTCGCAAACCAAGACCTATGTGGTGTGTAGTGATGTGAGCACGCAGAGTCTAGTGTCCACTCCTCTGTGTAATGCCTGTGACCATCTGATACCACAAGTAGATCATCCTCCACCTGCTACCCAGCAACTGCACTTACTGATTCTGAGCCACTTCTTTCTCCCTTCTTGCTCTTCCATAGTGGACATTCTCGCTTGAAGTGCCCGAACTCGTTGCACTTGAAGCATTTCATCTCTTTCTTTTCCTTCCTAGACTTGGACCGCCCCCTGGACTTGCTTCTGCCTCTGCCTCTACCTATCCTCTCCCCTACTGCCAAACCCTCCTGGGGAGCCCGATCTCTGGTCAACTTTTCCCTCTGCTCATTAGACCTCAACATCGAGACCATGTCCTTATATTCCAGAGTCTCCTTGCCGTAGAGCAGTGTAGTCACCAAAGAGTCATACGATCCTGGTAGTGAACACAAAAGCAACAGGGACTTGTCCTTCTCATCCAGCTTCATCTCGATATTCATCAACTTCGTGCACAACTGGTCGAACCTCTGAATGTGGCCAATCACATCAGATCCCTCCTGCATCCGAAGACTGTACAACCTCTTCTTCAGCATTAGCTTGTTGCACATATTCTTCCCCATATACATGGTGTGCAACTTCGACCAAAGGCCCTTCGGGGTCTTTTCTTCCAGCACCGAATACAACGCCACATCTGCCAAACATCCTCTGATCACCGAGTATGCTTTCTTCTCCAACGATGCCCACTGTCTATCTGTCATTCCCTCAGGCTTCTCATCTAAAGCCTGATCCAGATCTGCTTGCACCAAAAGATCCTCCTCCCAGATTTTCCATATGAAAAAATTTTTTTTTGCCATCAAACTTCTCGAACTCGACCTTCATATTGCTGCCCATGACTGGATCTAAGCCAAACAAGCAATATAAAATCAAGAAGTGTAGAATATACCTTGATGGTACCTTGCTGAAAATTTTCAGCACTTGGGATCTTCAACTTCTCGTGCTTGGAACCGCTTCCTCACCACCGTGGCTCTGATACCAACTGTTGGAACACGATCCTGGCTCCTCCCACAGACCTTGGGTGCAGTGGAACCAGTAACGAATAGATCTGGAGACTTTTGGACACGATCCAAGGCCCTTGACGAAATCAGCCTGGTTGCTGTCTTCTTCGTCAGCCTTTCGTTCCAGATGAAGAACACCTCTGAAATCACCTCTAAAAAATCCAAGATCTGGTACCCAACCAGATCAGGCCTGGACCGAGGTTTTTTAATTTATAGATCTTGAATCGAGGTATTCTAGATAGGGAAGAAGGTAGATGGAGACAGACCTCGCAGATCTATCCTGCTGCAGCCTTTCCTGTAGATCTGTTGATGGAGATCTCACCCGTACCTCAAACGACCTCAGATCAACTCCAGATCTGAGAGAAACTTGTACCAACCTCTTCTCAAGAGTTTCCAAGTCCTGGACCTAAGGTTTGGGTGGCTGCAAGAGAGGAGGGGAGCAATCTGGTTGGCGGCTGCAAGGAGGAAGGGGGTAGCGCCTCCCTTCTTTTCTTTCCTTATCTGGACCTGGCAGCAAGAAACCCTAGGATTTCTTGCTCCTGGGGTGTGGAGAATGGCTGGAGAGAGAGGGAGAAGAGAGAGAGAGACTTGGGAGAAAGAGTCATCTATTACTTGGCTTCATCAAACCTATACAAGTACATGTATATATAAACACCGGGTCAAGTGACCCAAACCCAAAACTCCCTTGACCAACTCTATGGGAGATTAGGTTAACCCAAGGCCATGTACACCATGACTCAACCTAATCTCACCTATCCTGGGCCCAGACCTGACCCATAAAGAGTTGGTCTCTTGAGGCCCACATAACCTAGACCTCAAGAACCCGAAAGGCCCACAGCCTTTCAACCTAGGGCCCAACTAGCCCTAGAGCCTCCATGAAGCCCTCATGAATGATGGACCTTGGCCTTAGCCTTGGTCCCCTGGGCCTTGGGCACACCACTTGGATCATAACAGGGCAAGACTCACTCTTATATTTTCTTCTCACAAAACCTAGAGTTGAAATCCTAGAACCCACAGCTCACGCCCGAGAGGAAGAACACTTCCTCTGTTTCTCATGCACAGAAGCCCAACCCACTCTCAACTTTTCATGTCCCCACTCTCAGATTTCTCATGTCAAAAATTACTCTTAATCTCACACAAAATTGATCCCCTTTTTAAAGTTGGCATCCCATGAAAAATAAGGATAAGACAGAGATAGTTTCGGTTCAAATTCAAATATTGGTTGATCCTTATCACCAATTCAAATCAAATTTGAATTAAATTTTGAACCAAACTTTATCCTCATCTTATGAACTCAGAGAGAGGTCGACCAACATTAGAATGGTGTAAAAAATCTTGCACAAAAATACTTTATGCATGGAGAAAGGTAGTGGCATGAAGAGGAGAGTCCAACTCAATTTGAATTCTAGAATTTCATTCAAATTCAAATCCATTTGAACTCAAATTTAAACTAACTAATTTTTAATTTAAAAAAAATTAGATAAAGACATAGAAAAAGCTTTTGGATATGAGAAAAATTATATAAAAATATTTCTCACATGAGGAATAAGAGGGCGCAGAGAAAGGAGGTGCAAGAGATTCGAATTCAAATTATTTTTTCATCCAATTAGATTCTTAACCCAACCAAATTAGGTTAAGCCCAATTGGACCACTAAACCTAATCAAATTAGGTAGCAAATTGCTTTAATTAAATTTTAATCAAATAAAAAATTAATCAAGCTCAAGTTCTGATCATATCCAGAATCGAACACCCTTAGCGATTAGGTCATCTCATAACCAAATCGGATCAAACCAAATTGAATCCAATTCAATTAGATTTGATCCAAAACTTAATAATAAATTAAATTAAGATAATTAGTAATATAATTACTAATCAATCCTCTTATAATTTATCAATAATTAGTGAATTGATTTATTATAATTTTTGCATAGGGTTAGTCATCAATCGAATTGACTGTTTTATCCTAGAATGATTCTTAATCGTTGATCAGTCATATGATCAAGTAGAAACTTCTTTTAAGTGTAACCCCATCGGTTCGAATCTAAATCAGTAGTATAAAAATAATCTTCGTATACCAATCAAAGTGACCATCTAGCAATGATATCCGACGTCCGGATAGGTGAAAGATTGTAAAGCATCATTCAAGAACCTATTGGCATATGGTTACCATATAATTTATTCTTTTGATCCAAATACTCAAGGTGACCTAGGGTTTAACTGTCAACCCTGGTATGGTCATTCACATTGTATTTTAATTTTTAAAATCTATCACATGGATTATCCCGACTAAGATTTTATTGAATTGAAACATACTGATATATTAACTCCTACTTTTTTGGAGGAATCAATTCTATCTTGGCTCATACACCGACTTTGTAAGTACTTGACTGTGTCGAAAAATTTTTCATCATTGAATTAGAAATTTAGGTAGTCTGGCACCAAAGCATAGTGCGTTGCTTGCAAGTCACCGTGGTGATCTCAGATCAGAGGGATACTTATACTCATATCCTTCGCGAGCTACTCTTGATAGCAGAGTGCTCAGCAATTGATCACGTTCAGTGAGATGTACTCCTACATTTCACTTGCATGCCATGCCAGTGTCTCCACACTCTTTGGTTAAGAGGACAACCAACGTGCATGGCACACAACGATCTATACTTGATATAGCTATCATCCTAATAATAGTATATCATTTGATCGTGAACTTAAAGTTTCAGGACTAAACGATACATTCTCCTATATCGAATCAACTAGTCCTAAGGACTTCATCACATAACAGGAGTTCAAAATAAGATGTACATAGTGATGAAAAAATTAAATAATATTTATTAATTCAATAATTCATATATAATTATAATAATAAGTTCAATCATCAACAGGCTGACGATTGACTTTGGGATATAATTTTCAATAACTCTCACTTGGACTAATAGCAATCAATACAGTATCATATACCCATCTTTGATTTGTAGTCTTCAAACTCTCTGACACCGAGGGCTTTAGTAAATGGGTCGACTGAATTTTTCTTTCCATCAATCTTCTGAAGCTCGACATCACCTCGATCCACGATCTTCCAGACTAGGTAGTGTGGTGTAGAATGTGCTTGGTTCGCTGATGTGACTTCATTTTCTTTGCTTGAGCAATGGCACCAGTACTGTCATAGTGCAACAAGATGGGGCCATCAAGAGAGGATGCCACTCTGAGCTCATTGATGAACTTCCATAACCACACAGCTTTTTTTGTAACATCGAATGCTGCAATATATTTTGCCTCGCAAGTATAGTCGGCCACAGTGTGCTACTTGAATTTTTTTTAGCAGATTGCTCCACTGTTGATGGTATAAATATATCCCAACATGCTCTTGTTGTCATCATGATCTGTCTAAAAATTGAAGTCTGTAAACTCCACAAGTTTTAAGTCAGATTCTCTATAGTTAAGCCATTGATCTTTAGTATTTCTCAAATACTTAAGGATAGTCTTTACGATCTTCTAGTGATTCTCATCTAGATCAGACTGGTATCTGCTTACAACTCCTAGTGAGTATGCTACATCTGATCGCGTACATGTCATGGTGTACATACTAGATCCCATTGCCGAAGCATATGAAATTCTAGTTATACGCTCTCTCTCTTGAGGAGTTGTCAGACAATCACTCTTCGAGAGAAAAATTTCTTGGCCTATTGGAAGATAGCCTTTCTTAGAATTCTCCATGCTGAACCTTTTCAGCACAGTATCAATGTACATCGACTGAGATAATCCAAGCAACCTTTTAGATCTATCTCTATAGATCTTCATCCCAAGGATGAAGGATGCTTCTCCCAAGTCCTTCATGGAGAACTATGATGACAACCAAACTTTTATTCTCTATAATGCAGGGATGTCATTTCTGATTAAGAGAATATCATCGACATACAAAACAAGAAATACTATCATAGAGTTATTAACCCACTTGTATATGTAGGGTTTCTTTGCATTCATAATGAAGCCATACGTTCTGATCACTTTATCAAAACATATGTTCCAACTCCGAGATGCATGCTTAAATTCATAGATGGACCTCTGAAGCTTGCACACCTTAGACTCATTTGTGGATATGAAACTTTCAGGTTGTATCATATACACCTCTTCTTCTAGCTCTCCATTTAGGAAGGCTATTTTCACATCCATTTGTAGATTTCATAGTCCAGATGTGCTGCTATCACAAGCATGATCTGAATGGACTTGAGAATTGCCACAGGAGAAAACATCTTGTCATAGTTAATACTATAATACTGACAGTAATCTTTGGCAACCAGACAGACTTTATAAGTCTCCACCTTTCCATCTACGCTCCTCTTCCTTTTGAAGATCTACTTACACCCTATGGATTTTACTCCTTCAGGTGGGTCAATCAATATCCATACATTATCGACTTTCATGGGCTCCATTTCAGATTTCATGGCTTCCAGCCACTTATCGGAGTCAGACCTCTGCATCACATCCATATAGGTGATTAGATCTTCATTGTTCTCATCGAGTTCAACTGGATCTCCATTCCAGGCTAAGAAATGGTAGTATCTATCCGATTGATGCGATACTCTACCGGATCTCCTTAAAGATATTTTTATAATAAGTTTCAGATTTGATCTAATCAAGTTTGACTCTATGGATTTACTAGATTGTGTCAGTTCTTCTACTGATCAAATTTCATCAAGTTCAATCTTGAGGTATTAGTTCCTTCACCAAGGAACTTCTTTTCTAAAAAGACTGTCCTATTGTTGACGAACACCTTCGTTCGTCAGTAAGGTAGAAGTAATATCCATTGGTCTCTTTTGGATATCCTATAAATAGATACTTGTCAGACCTAAGTCCAAGCTTGTCGATTTTCAAATGTTTGACATAAGCCGGACATCTTCAAACTTTAAGGTGAGAGAGTGCTGGCTTGTCCTGTCCACATCTCATGTGGTGTTTTACTTACAAACTTACTCGAAACTTTATTTAAAATATAACAAGCTGACTTGAGTGCATATCTCCAAAAGAAGATTGGCAGACTTGCAAAGCCCATCATGGATCGAACCATATCTATGTTGGGAAATATGTCTCAAAAAGCCAATCATCAAGCTGTTGACGGTTGAGCAACCAAGTACTGTAATTGATTTGTTAATAAATAAAATATATTTGGCATCTTCATCATAAGCTTTCATCTTCTAATGAACTCCATTGTTATGATGAAGTTCTTAGGACTATTTAAGTTCGATAAAGAGAGAATTTATTGATTAGTCCTTAAAACTGTTCACGACCAAATGATAAGCTGTTAATAAGGATGACAGCTTCTATCGAGCATAGGTTACTGTAGGCCATATGGGTTGGTTGTCCTCTTAACCAAGGAGTGTGGAGACACTGGTATGGCATACAGGTGAGATGTAAAGGTACATCGTCATTGAACGTGACCAACTCCAGAGTATTCTGCTGTCGAGAATGTCTCTGATGGGATATAGGTATAAGTGTCCCTTAGACTTGAGATCGCCTCAGTGACTTGCAAGCAACTCACTGTGCTTTGGTATCAGATGGATTTGATATTTTGAAATACAATGTGGACAACCTGATCAGAGTTAACAGTTGAACTCTGGGGTGTCCTATGATCATTTTGGTCAAGGGGATGAATTATATGAAAACTATATCCGCATGGGTTCTAAGAATGTTGTTCTATACATTCGACCTATTCGATCGTCGGGTACCATTGCTAGATGGTCACTTCGATTGGTATAAAAATTTATTCCTGTGCTACCAGCTTAGGTTCGGACCTATGAGGTCACACACATTAGAGTTCATGATCCGATCGGATGGTTGATCAACGATTAAGAATCATTCTAGGGTTAAATGATCAATACGATTGACATTTAACCCAGTGCAAGTATTGCAGGAGGATCGATTAGCAATTTGATTGCTAATTTACTTAATTTGATTAAGCCAATGGGCTGAGATTAAGTCTAATTAAATATGATTTAATTAGATTTATTTTGGGCTTGATTGGATCAAGTCCAATTGGTTTATTGGATAAGCCAAGTGCAAGGAAAAACTAGTCCTAGTTCAACTAGGACTTGGGTCAATCTAATTTCTAATTTGATTAGAAAATTAAATCAGATTTAAATCTAATTTAATCTGATTAAATTAAGTTTTTAATTGGGTTAAGACCTATTTTAATTGGGTTGATCTAATTTTGATTTGATTTGGTTTGAGAAACCAAATTAAAACAAGCATAAGATAGAATCCTAGTAAGACTAGGATTCCACCTTGCGCCACATAAGCCTTCCCCACGCCCTCTCTCTCATTCAACGCCAATCTCCTCTTATTTTGTGCGACAAAAGCCCTCTCCCAGGTCTCTCCCACGTTCACAAAAGGTCTCCTCTCTTCTTTCTTACATGGAAGGTGGTTTGGATCTTAGATCTAGGGATTCTCTGATTTTAGAAAATAAATTTTGATTTATTTTAGTCTTCCGCTGTATGATCTTGAAAAAATTTCAAGATCTAACCCTGAAACCCTAGATCTGGTTCTTACAATTGGTATCAGAGCCTAGGTTCTTTATTACATGATTATTTATATATACTTAGATTATTTCTTAGATTAGATCTAATTTATAATCAATTATTAAATCTAAAATTAAAATTTTAGATGAATCACGAACTGCAAGGTTGTCCTGCTGTAAGGTTTATCCCTTACAGTGCAAAGGTTGTCCTAGTTTGTGTAGATCTATCTTTAATCATAAATTTGTTAGATATGATCTAGATTAAATTTATGATTTATTAGATTTAAAAGATATTTAAATCTAAAATAAAATCTCTTTGTTAATAATTTTTGTGCAAAAAAATTGTTTAAAGTTGAAATTGTTTCAATTACATGAACCTGTTTAGATTAGATCTAAAGTAGTTTCATATTTATTTCACTTGCATCTTGATTATGAATCAAACATGCAATATGGTTGGTAGAATCATATTGTAAAATTATTTTACAAATATGAAAATTATTTTTTTAAAAAGCCGAACCCAACCCTCAGCCCAAAACTTAATTAAGAATTAAGAAGTTGTTTGATTAGGTTCTAGGATTATAAATTGAAGAACCTAAGACACAAACCATAACACATTGGGTTAATGGGTTAGTGGGAATTAGGTCCATTAATTGGGTTAGACCTATAGTTAGATTAAAGATGGACTTAATTAGAGAATTGACTAAATCTAATCAATTGTTGTCTTAGATTAGGTCAAGGATTCTCTAGATTAATTACAATAGTTGTAGTTGGTCAAGTCCATGTCTTTAACGAGAACCAAATGGATTTGATTCTTGGCTAAGCGGTCTAGCACGAACTGTTAGGTTGATCTAATCGAAACTAATTAAACTAGTTGGTGTCTAAGGTAAATCAGATCGATGGTTTTTAATTGGGAGCCCGCTTACCTGGCCATTTCTGATGGTGTCTAAGGCAAGCTTTGGCAGACCCTCCCACTGATCGAACTTACTTGGCCTCTTGGTGAAATTATGTTTTGATCGGATCACTTGACTATTCGAGCTGACCCATGTCAGCTAGGTAAATCAGTGTGACTGATTTAGGTGCTCCTAGACCAGTCCTTTTAATGGTCTCCCTTTAGCTGACTTGGTGAAGCCAGTGGGAGGATCATGATAAGCTGGTTCATCTGACCTCATCCTCTATATTATTTAAATCCTCTAAAATTATTAGGTCCTTAAAATGACAAAGTTATGGAGATAACTGAGTCATAGCCTCCCATTAAGGTGTTTGATAATGAGTCCATTAACTCAATAATCATTACAGACCCAAAGGCCTGGTGCTTGTTGACTAATAGAATTATCACTCATCATATGACGACTTGGAAGTATCTCTCTAATGGTGGTTAGGTGAGCTAACCAAAGTTGGGCTTAATCATTCGTTGGTTAGATACACCAAGTATGATCATGTTAATGGTTGGACCTAACTGGATCCTTACAGTGGAGGCCAAAGCCTACTGATTAGATTTTTGGGGCAAAATTAAAATTACTAGAAATTATTTAGAGAAATAATTGGTTATGAACCTACCCTTAGATGTACATGGGTTGGCCAACCAAAGTTGGGCTTGTGTGCAGTCTAAGTGGATTCTAGTACCCACTAAGGAATTAGGGTAATTCCTCAAAATAGAGGTAAAGGCTACCAATTCGAATAAAATAGTGGGAGAAACCTTTTGATTAAAGTTCAAATCTTTAGGTTTAATGAATCAATTACTAATTAGGTTATGGTTCTCCTTTGTGCAAATATGGCCACTTCCCTATCACTCCGATCATTGTTAGACAATGATAAGTTGGTGGGACCCAACTTCGATAGCTGGTACCGAAAGTTGAAGATAGTCCTGGAGCATGAACGGATCCTATATGTGATAATGGATCCTGCACCTAAGGAGACAGCTGTCAATGCACGTGGAACAGTCAGAGACACTTACTAGAAGTGGCTCAGTGACCGGACCACGGTGCGCTGTATCACGCTGGCTGCTATGAGTGACGAGTTCAGTCGCAGATTCGAGATGGCTCAGCCAAAGGACATGCTTCAAGTATTGGAGGATGCCTTTGGCACACCCGATGATGTAGAGAGGCACAAGACTAGTTGTGCCATCTTCAATGCCAAAATGCGGGATGGTGCCTCTATCACTAATCATGTATTGTACATGATCGAGCTGATGGAACGATTGAGCAAGCTCGACTTTCCCTTGCATGAGCAACTTGGGAAAGATGCAATATTGAACTCGCTGCCCAAGTCTTATCTCCCATTCCTCTCTCATTATAGAATGACAAAGCCTGAAGTAAACTACCATGGGTTACTGGGGTTGCTTCAGAACTTTGAGAAGGATCACCAACTCCTCAAGGAGTCGATGAACTTAGTGGGAGGTTCGTCTTCTGGTTCTCAACCCTTTAAGAAAGGAAGAAGAATAAGAAGAAGAAAGTGAAGAAGGTGCAAGTTCAGGCTGGGACATCTGTGCAGAGCCAGACCAAAAAGATCAAGCCTGATAAGAGTCATTCTACTGGCAAGCACCCTAGATTAGATAGTGTGTCAGATATCTACTTATGGCATTGTAGGCTAGGTCATATAAACAAGAACAGAACAAACAGGTTGACTCAAGAGAGAATCCTCGAAGTCAGTGATTGTGAATCACTTCTAACCTGTGAGTTCTGTCTTCTTGATAAAATGACCAAGTCACCTTTTACTGAAAAAGGTGAGAGAGCTACTAAGCTCTTGGGCCTAGTACATATTGATGTATGCGGGCCCATGAGCACCAGTGCTAGAGGTGGATATTTCTACTTCATAATTTTTACGGATGATCTATCCCGATATGGATATGTTTATCTGATTAAACATAAGTCAGATTCATTTGAAATGTTCAAACGATTCCGAAGTGAAGTAGAAAAACAAACTGGGAAGAGTATTAAAACTCTTCGATCTGATCGAGGAGGAGAATACCTTTCTAGTGAGTTTCTCACATATCTAAGAGAGAATAAGATTCTCTCCCAATGGACTCCTCCAGGAATACCACAGCATAAATGGTGTGTCTGAAAGGCGAAATCGGACTCTGTTAGACATGGTCCGATCCATGATGGGTTTTGCTAGCTTGCCGATATCCTTCTGGGGATATGCACTCGAATCGGCCTGTTATCTGTTAAGTAGGGTTCCAAGTAAGTCTGTAATTAAGACTCCATATGAGATATGGATGAGACGTAAGCCAGCACTTTCACACCTTAGGATCTGGGGGTGCCCGGCCTATGTCAAACGATTAGTCACAGACAAACTTGGACCTAGGTCTGACAAATGCTCATTCATAGGGTACCCCAAAGAGATAAAAAGATATTTTTTCTACCATGCTGATGAACAAAAGGTGTTCGTCAGCCTTAAGGCAATCTTTTTAGAAAAGGAGTTCCTTGGTGAAGGAACCGTTGCCTCTAAGATTGAACTTGATGAAGTTCAATAAGTAGAAGGACCGACACCAATAGCTGAACCTGAGTTGGATATGATTAGATCAGATCCGGAGCCCAATGTACCTGCACCATTAAGGTGATCCGATAGAGTACCGTGTCAGCCGGATAGATATTATGGTTTTTTGGTCCGGGATGGTGATCCCATCGAACTTGATGAGAATAATGAGGATCCGATCACCTATATGGATGCAATGCAGAGACCTGATTCTGAGAAATGGCTTGAAGCCATGAAATTCGAAATGGAGTCCATGAAGGTCAATGATGTATGGACATTGGTTGACCCACCTGAAGGGGTTAAACCCATTGGGTGTAAATGGGTCTTCAAAAGGAAGAGGGGTGCAGACGGAAAGGTGGAGACCTATAAAGCCCGTCTGGTCGCCAAGGGGTATCGTCAACGTTATGGTATTGACTATGACGAGACATTTTCCCCTGTGGCAATGCTCAAATCCATTCGGATAATGCTTGCAATAGCTGCCCATCTGGATTATGAGATTTGGCAGATGGATGTAAAGACAGCTTTCCTGAATGGAGAGCTGATCGAAGAGGTGTATATGATACAACCTGAGGGGTTTACATCCACAGATGAGTCCAAGGTGTGCAAGCTTCAGAGATCCATTTATGGACTGAAGCAAGCTTCTCGGAGTTGGAACATGCATTTTGATAAGGTGATCAAAACGTATGGCTTCATTAAGAATGGAGAAGAGCCCTGCATCTATAAATGGGCAAATGGTCCAGTTGTGGTATTCCTTATCTTGTACGTGGATGACATTCTCTTAATCGGGAATGATATCCCCACACTACAGGGAATAAAAGTTTGGTTGTCATCACAGTTCTCCATGAAGGACTTGGGTGAAGCATCCTACATCCTAGGGATGAAGATCTATAGGGATAGATCTAAAAGGATGCTTGGGTTATCCCAGTCCATGTACATAGACACTGTGCTAAAGAGGTTCAGCATGGAGAATTCTAAGAAGGGCTATCTACTGATAGGCCATGAAATTTCTCTCTCTAAGAAGGATTGTTCGACAACTCCTGAAGAGAGAGAGCGTATGAGTAGAGTCCCATATGCTTCAGCCGTGGGATCTATCATGTATGCCATGATATGTACAAGACCAGATGTGGCATACTCACTAGGAGTAGTGAGTAGATACCAATCTGATCCTAGAAAAAATCACTGGAAAGTGGTTAAAGCCATCCTTAAGTATTTGAGAAATACTAAGGATCAATGGTTGATTTATGGCGAGTCAGATCTGAAACTTGTGGGGTTCACAGACTCCAGCTTCCAATCTGACCATGATGATAGTAGGAGCGTGTCGGGTTATATCTTTACTCTGAATGGTGGAGCCATCTGCTGGAAGAGTTTCAAGCAGCATACTGTGGCAGACTCTGTTTGTGAAGCAGAGTACATCGCAGCATCGGATGCTGTGAAGGAAGTTGTGTGGCTGAGAAAATTCATCAACGAGCTCGGAGTAGCACCCTCCCTCGATGGTCCAGTCCTGCTCTATTGTGACAGCACTGGTACCATAGCTTAGGTGAAGGAACCCAAAGCACATCAGCAGACGAAGCACATCTTGCGCCGCTTCCACCTGATCCGAGGATCATGGATCGAGGTGATGTCGACCTTCAGAAGATCGACGGAAAGGAGAACCTAGCCGACCCCTTCACTAAAGCCCTGGCGATAAAGGAGTTCGACAACCACAAGTCGAAGATGGGTATTAGATACTGTGTCGAGTGGCTTTAGGACAAGTGGGAGTTGTTGGAAAATGTGTCCCAAAAAGCCAATCGTCAAGCTATTGACGGTTGAGCAACCAAGTATTGTAATTGATTTGTTAATAAATATAATATATTTGGCATCTTCATCATAAGCTTTCATCTTCTAATGAACTCCGTTGTTATGATGAAGTCTTTAGGACTATTTAAGTTCGATAAAGAGAAGATTTATCGATTAGTCCTTAAAACTGTTCACGACCAAATGATAAGCTGTTAATAAGGATGACAGCTTCTATCGAGCATAGGTTGCTGTAGGCCATATGGGTTGGTTGTCCTCTTAACCAAGGAGTGTAGAGACACTGGTATGGCATATAGGTGAGATGTAAGGGTACATCATCATTGAACGTGACCAACTCCAGAGTATTCTGCTGTCGAGAATATCTCTGATGGGATATAGGTATAAGTGTCCCTTAGACTTGAGATCGCCTCAGTGACTTGCAAGCAACTCACTGTGCTTTGGTACTGGACTAACTGAATTTTTAATTCAAGGACGGAAGGCTTCTGGGCACAGTCAAGTACTTGCGAAGTCAGAGTGTGATCGAGATGGGATTGACCACTCCAAGAGTTGGAGAAGAATGAGTCGCTGTATTTCAATTTAGCAAAACCTTGGCCAGGATAATCCATCAGATGGATTTGATATTTTGAAATATAATGTGGACAACCTGATCAGAGTTGACAGTTGAACTCTGGGGTGTCCTATGATCATTTTGGTCAAGGAGATGAATTATATGAAAACTATATCCGCATGGGTTCTAAGGATGTTGTTCTATACATTCGACCTATCCGATCGTCGGGTACCATTGCTAGATGGTCACTTTGATTGGTACAAAAATTTATTCCTATGCTACCGGCTTAGGTTCGAACCTATGAGGTCACACACATTAGAGTTCATGATCCGATCGGATGGTTGATCAACGATTAAGAATCGTTCTAGGGTCAAATGATCAATACGATTGACATTTAACCCAGTGCAAGTATTGCAGGAGGATCGATTAGCAATTTGATTGCTAATTGGCTTAATTTGATTAAGCCAATGGGTTGAGATTAAGTCTAATTAAATATGATTTAATTAGATTTATTTTGGACTTGATTGGATCAAGTCCAATTGGTTTATTGGATAAGCCAAGTGCAAGAAAAAACTAGTCCTAGTTCAACTAGGACTTGGGTCAATCTAATTTCTAATTTGATTAGAAAATTAAATCAGATTTAAATCTAATTTAATCTGATTAAATTAGGTTTTTAATTGGGTTAAGACCTATTTTAATTGGGTTGATCTAATTTTGATTTGATTTGGTTTGAGAAACCAAATTAAAACAAGTCATAAGATAGAATCCTAGTAAGACTAGGATTCCACCTTGCGCCACATAAGCCTTCCCCACGCCCTCTCTCTCATTCAATGCCAATCTCCTCTTATTTTGTGTGACAAAAGCCCTCTCCCAGGTCTCTCCCATGTTCACAAAAGGTCTCCTCTCTTCTTTCTTACATGGAAGGTGGTTTGGATCAAATCAAAAAAGAATAAGTTTGGATTTCGAATTCTATGAGATAGAGTTTTAGAAATCCAAAACTCTTTCAATTTTGTACCAAATTTATCCAAATTTTTTTTGGAATTTTTATAGATTTTAGGATATATATTGTGTACCCTTTTTTTATGATCCATGCACAAAAATATGGAGGAGGTGCTCAAGAGTTGGGCGCCCCTTAACTTGCCATGTTTGGATAAGCCTTGACTAGGTATTTGACCTAGACAAAGATTCTATCATATCTCTCAATATAAAATTAGTTTCTTTATAAAATTTTTGAAGAAGATAGATATTTGAGAGTCCTTTGGTCCATCCAAAAATTAGAGAGAAATATCTTTGGGTCGTGGAGATATAAAAGACACAAGTTAGGGTGTCTAGAGAGAGAAACGAGAAGAAGAAGAGGGTCTTCTTCTAGGGTTATTTGTTTTCATATCTTTCCTCCCTCCATCTTGAGTTTCCTGAGAGTGTCTCAAATCTAAAACTCCTCCTTCTACTTTTCATCTTTGGAAGAGTCCAAATCAAGAAGAAGGAGGCACCTGATCAACCATCAAAGAAGGATCAGCGCAGTACTAGCATACTGTGCTGATTTCCTGAAGCAGGACTTCTGATCGAGATTCGTGGGCTCGTGTGGATGACTCCTAGAGGCTGGATGTGTGTGTGGCTTGCAACATCATCCTCAAGCCCGGATTAGCGAGGTTAGAACGTCTAACTTGCAAGGTAATAGATCTGATCTATTGTTTAATACATACATTAGATGTAGTATAGAAACATATTGATATGATCAACATGTAGTTCATGCTATATTTATATATTTTAATTTCTAATTTAATGCTGTGTAATAATCATGTAATAGGATCTTAGATCTAGAGATTCTCTGATTTCAAAAAATAAATTTTGATTTATTTTAGTCTTCCGCTGTATGATCTTGAAAAAGTTTCAAGATCTAACCCTGAAACCCTAGATCTGGTTCCTACAGTCTAATAGGGTTTGATTTTTCTTTTTCGATACACCATTATGCTGTGGTGTTCATGGAGGAGTCCATTGTGAGAGAATCTCATTCTCTTCTAAGTATGTCAGAAACTCACTAGAGAGGTATTCTCTTCCTCGGTCAGACCGAAGAGTTTTAATATCCTTTCGAGTTTATTTTTCTACTTCATTATGGAATTGTTTGAATATTTCAAATGATTCTGACTTATGTGTCATTAAGTAGATATGCCCATATCTCGATTGGTTGTTTGTAAATATAATAAAATAATAATATCTACCTCTGACACTAGTGTTCATCAGTCCACATATATCAGTATGTATCAGATTTAGAACTTTACTAGCTCACTCATCTTTTTCAATAAAAGATGACTTGATCATTTTTTCAAGAAGACATGACTCATAGGTTGGGAGTGATTCATAATCACTAACTTTGAAGATTCTCTCTTGTGTCCACCTATTTATTCTATTCTTGTTAACATGACCTAACCTACAATGCCAAAGGTAGATATCAAAGACATCACTAATTCTAAGACATTTACTGGATGTGTACATTACACTAACAGGTTGTGATAATATATAAATACTATTGTTCAGCTATCCATTCATCACGTTAACACCATTCATAATGATATTAAAATTATTTTTTTTATTAAATTTTATAACTGTATATGGCCAAAAGGCCTACAGAAATAATATTCAATAAAAAAGAAGGACAAAAGTGATATTCGCTTAGAACAATTATATTAGACTTGAATACAAGCTTAATAGTCCTCAATATTAGAACTAGAATTGGTCTTCCATCTCCAACATTAATGAACCTTTCACTTTCTTCAAATCTCCTACTGATCTGCAGATCCTGCAACGAATTGCAAATATTAAAAGAACTTTTGGTATCTAATATCTGGGTAGCAGAATCACAAATTGAGAAATTACAAGGTGTTATTACATAATTATCTTATCCTGCAATAATTTACTTCTTTCTCAACTTGCTCGAATTTAGGGAGGCAATGTATTAAGGATAATTCTTCTTTCAATGCCCCTGCTTCTTGCAGTAGAAGCATTCTACCTGACTCTGATCGAACTTGGGTTTCTTGATCTGACAGGGCTTGGGTGCCCCAGCACTTTGCATCATTTTCTTGTTCTTCTTTTCTTTCTTAAAGAGTCAATATCTAGAAGAAGATCCTCCAACAACATTCACCGACTCTTTGTGGAGCTGGTGATCTTTCTCAAAAATCTGCAGCAACCTCAGCAAACTGTGGTAGTTGACCGTAGGCTTTGTCATTCAAAAATGAGTAAAAAAAGTGAGGTAGGACTTGGGTAGAGAGTTTAGACTAGCATCTTTTCCCAACTGCTCATGCAGAAAAAAAGTTGACTTGCTTAGGTGCTCAATCATCTGGATCATGTATAATACATGATCAGTGACTGATGCTCCTTCCCTCATTCGAGTGTTGAAAATGGCACAACTAGTCTTGTGCCTCTCAATATCATCAAGTGTTCCAAAGGGCTCGTTTAATATTTGCAACATGTCCTGTGGTAGAGCATTCTCAAAACGATGGCTAAACTCATCATTCATTGCCGTCAACATAATACAACGAATCGTAGTTCGATTGTTGAGCCACTTTTGATAAGTGTCTTTGATCGTGCTACATGCATTCGGAGTTGGCTCCTCGGGTGTCAGATTTGTCAACACATATAAGATCCATTCATTGTCCAGGATAATTTTGAGCTTTTGATACCAGCTATTGAAATTTGGTCCTATCAGTTTATCACTATCTAATAGTGATCGGAGCAACAAGGTGGTGGCCATAACTGCAAAAAAAAAAATCAGAATCAAATTAGTATATGAATTGATTAAGTCTAAAGATATGAATTTTAGTCTAAAGGTTCTCTCACTATTTTATTCAAATCAATAGCCTCTACCTTCAATTTAAGAAATTACACTAATTTCTTTGTGGGTACTAGAATCCACATGGACTACACATGGGCCCGAGTGTGGCTCGGCTAACCCTTGTGCATCAATGGATAAGTTATTAACTAATTATTTCACTAAATAATTTTTAGAATTCAATTTTGCCCCAGATACCTCTTCAGCAGGCGTGTGGTGCCTTCACTGAAAGTTCTGGTTAGGTCTCACCATTAACATGCTAAAATTTAGTGCATCTAACAAACGAGTGATCAGATCCGAGTGTGGCTCGACTAATTTGACCATCATCAGAAAGACACAACTAAATCAATATATTATGAATGATAATTTCGACAGTCAGATAAGTACCTGACATATGGCACCTCCAATGATCATCTAAATGATTGGACTCATTATCATCCAACTTAATGAGAGGCTATGATCTAGTTATCACCGTAACTATTTTATTTTTGAGGACCTAATAATTTTAGAGGATTTAATTAGTTGAATTGAGAAAAGAGAAAAGATTTGATCAATTAATCTTAATCCTCCCACTGACTTCACCAAGTTAGATTAAAGAAGATTAGGCAAAAACTGGTCTAGCCAACTACTCATAAATCTATTAGATGTGTGCCTTAGATGCCAGATTGGCTGACACATTCCTGTACAAATGTAAGGACAAATTTATAATTTTGACTATAAATGAATAAAAGGGTTATTCTACTATCACATTGTGTACATTATGTCTGTGATACATCTTTTGAGTTAGTAGGAATGTTAATTCATTTTTTTAAGAGTTGAAAATTTAAGGTATGAATTTACATAACTAACTCATAAACAGCTCCTGATCATAGGATCATCACGAGGATGATGATCGATCTGGAAGGTTGGTGTACGATCGCTTCCTTAGGGTAGATGAGTCTTGAGTCTATGATGTAGAGACATCAGAGTGAGAGTACAGATATTCATTGAGAATGAGAGTACTGAGCATGACCACCTTAAGCAGTCATAAGAAAGTCTACCTTCTCGTCGATGACTAGCTCGATGCTGCAGCTGTGTGTCTAATTCTTTGACTTGAGGTACATCGACAGTTCACCTTGCGTGTGTTATAGTTTGACTACATCATAACTTGATCTCCTAGCCATTCGAAATCCTGAGGTGTGTGTTGGTTGTAGCATATTCATTGTAGGAACCAAATTGCACCCAGATGGGATCTATCAACCTCGATAGATGAGAGGAGTAGTCCTATGATGATCGAAAGATTGAATCCTTAAGCCCATGGCCATGGCAGAGTGAAATAATGGAAAAGAGTTTTCCATTGAGGTTTCACATCAGACTCGGATCGATCGATTGATTCATATAACTGATGTTGGGTTTGACGAGTTCACCTTAACCTTAATTCAGTTGGGACTCATGATAGAGGAACTCAATCACACAGGTAGCTGCACCGAGAGGTTCTTCTTTATTTCTGATGGGTTGCCACCATATACTGTTAGGTGTCACTGGTAGATTTTGGGAGCAATGAGAATGATATTGATGATTGATCATTCTAAATTATCTGAATCAGAAGAGTTCTGGTCCATCGAAAGGAGTTTCGATGATGTCGATGATAAGATCACGACATGTCTCATTACCATATGAAAATGAACCAACTGGATCACACAAATAAGAGTTAGGGTCTGGATGTCATCAATTGAGCTAGTCCAGTTCGATTGATTTGGAGTAGATCCAATTAGGTTCAAGGAAATCGTGCTAGCACATGATTGAGCCTAACTTTCTCCTCGTGCAATCTTTTTTATCTCGACTAAGCCAAATGTGATTTGACTCACCTAGAGAACCTTGAGAAGATTTCTCTCAGTCTGACTGGAGCCAGTCCAACTCAAAAAAGTCTTATCTTAATTCATGAGATGAATTTAAGACAACACCTGTCAATTTTTGTCACCTGTCATTTCTATTTTAGGACATCGATCAAACGTTAACTTATGGATCTTAAACTGAAGGCCACTTGGCAAGAGGTCATTGGAGAGTTTTTATGGAGTGTCCACCTACTAATTTAGGCCTCAAAGTGGGTGCCAAGATTAGATTGGGCATGCACCCCAAGTGGATAAGGATAGAGTCCCATGAGATGAGGACTCTATGCCTTGATCGACTCAAATTGTTGGGCGCCAATCTCACTGTGCTTATCCAGTGTTGGCACCAACAGTAGGAGGGTTTGGTGAGGTTCTTATCTGATATGATCAGATGACATCACTCCATCAATCAAAATTTTTTCAAAATTAATTAGAATTTTTTAATTGATCGAATGATGTGGCATTGCATGACGCAGCAGGGTCTATTTAAACCCTGTCTGCACCTAGGGTTTAGAGAATCTGCTCAATCCCCAGCAAAAGCCTTATATCCCTCTACTTCTCCATATCCCCTCTAGTCTTCTCTCTCCCTTATTCACATCCAAGAAGTTGGCATCCATCTGGTGCTTGTCCAAGGTGTGGTGGCTCCTTGATCAGAAGGCTGTAGGGATTTGTCGAGAAGCTGCTGCTCCAGCTTCAGAAGATCTTTTGAAGATCTTCCAGATCAGATCCAGATCTGATTTTGGAGTAGAGATTCATAAGGAGAAAATGATCCAGATCCTGCTCGAGTGGATACCGATAGAGGCCAGACGACTGCGTGGCTATTTTTGAACCTCGAGCATTGCTGCGATCATCTACAGGATAATCTAGTTACCTTTGAGGTATTCCTCTAATCCTCAAGTTTTAGATTTAATTTTAGATTAAATATTAGATAATAAAAATCAGATCTAATAAATCTTAGATTTGAAATAAAATGAAATATTTTTTTTTAAAATATTTCGTCCCAGATCTCATTAGATATAGAAGATCCTACAAGAAAAAAGGCAGTTTCTCCTTCAACTGGTATCAGAGCCAGGTTGATGGCTCTATTTCAAATCTAATTTAGATTTTATTTTTATTTTTATTTATCTAATATTAATAGATTTTAGATATTACATCAGATGTGATTGGATCTGAAATCAAAAAATTTAAAATTAAATCTAAGTAGATCTAACATGTATGAGATGCATGACTAGACTAGGAATAGCTTAAACTATGAATAGTCTTGAAGTTTTATATTTTAATATGATTAAAATATAAATTAAATCTAATTTATTTTTTAATTTTTTGATATTATAAATATTATATTTAGATCAAAAAATAAAAAATAAAATTTAATTGATTCATAAGATTGATCTGCTGCATGCCTAGACTAGTTATAGAATTATTCTAGTAACTGTTTAGAATAGATTTTATATTGAATAGTTCAATTTAAATCTTATTTTTCAGATATTACATGTGATGTATCAGATCTGAAAGCATACTAATTGGATCAGATTTTAATACATGAGATGTATTCAAAGCATGTATAAGTTAGATCTGAAATTATATATGTGATATGTAACTTAGATCTAACTAGTTTTGTAGTTAAATCAATATTTCTGATTAAGGTGTTCCTTATGGCCATCCGGTCATAAGAACAAAGTAGGGTTTAAGACCCTCTCCTCCCATTCAATGGAGTATTCTTATGGCGTGTAGGGGTGCTGCGCGTTCATCCTTAATCATAAATCAAACTTACTTTTCTGTAAAACTCTAGATCCTGAAATCCTAGAATTTATTTTACATATTTTATTTATGAACTCAAAACTTAATTAATGAATTAAGCTTATGAAATTAAATTAGGTCTAAAATTAAGAATTTCATATCTAAGTCATTTTCATAAAATTGGGTTCGAGCTTAAGTAGCTCAATTAGGTCTAGCGGTTGATCAAATTGAATCAAAAGTAGGTTAGGTGGGATCATGAAAGCTAATAATTGACCAGCCTAATAGGATTAAGTCTAGGTCAAAGTCGAATCACATTTAGATGTGACTCGATCAAGTTAAGACCTAATTTGGCTCAGTGGTTAGAGCCTGGATTGTAGACTAACCCAATTAGTTCTGGTTCGACAATTTGGTGTCTAAGGTAAGTTGGGCAGATGCGACCGACTGATTTTTAATTGGGAGCTACTTGACTCGAATACATTCTTGTTAAGTTAGTGGCATATCCCTCCCACCAGTCTCACTTACCTGGCCATATGTGTTGATCCAGTTTTGATTTGAGGTGGCTAACAATTCGAGCTAACCCATGTCACTAGATTAGTCATAATTGTTATGGCTATGTCAAGTCAAGTTTAATGAGACCTAAATCAAATCTCCCTAAGAAAATATTAAGTCTAAGGTCTTCCACCATTGTGGATGTGCCGGCCCTTCTCGGGGTTAATTGTTCTTGGCTGGTTACAGTGGCTCAGTTGCACCAGAAAGATGCAACCATGTCCATTAGGCATTGGATGCTACGGATTAGAGGATGGATTGTGCTCAATATTTCAGATACGGTGAGGGACCCATCAGGAATCTAGTTCGTGCAAATGGTGGGTCTGACTTAACTAAGGATTGGAGCAATATTCTGGGCACGGTGAGCTTCATGAATTAGAGACCAAGTTTTGGGTGTACTATGATTAGAAAATCATTGGATAAGAGTTGTCCACTCATCGGTTGACCCATCACCAATAACTGTTAGGTGAGGTGGTGAGCCAGTTGGTGAGACCGCACCACCCATTAGAAATCACTAATCACGGAGATTTTCACATCTCTACCTAGGGAGTGTAGGGATCTAAGAAAATAATGGGAGCCTAATTTGTTTAAAAATAAAACCCCTAAACAAATTGGTTAAGTCTGATTACAAAATCTAACTAGAAATTTTTGACTCTCTACATGAAACATGTCTGCGTCCAACCCCCTGACCAAAATACTAGACACCCACAGATTGACTGGATCCAATTTCAAAGACTGGTTGAGGAACTACAGAATTATTCTGGGTTTCGAGAAACTGACTCATGTTTTGGACCAGGACCCACCTGTCATGCCAGCACGTCCGACTGCTGAACAGAGAGCATCTCTGGAAAAGTGGATGGATGAAGATAACAAAGCCAGGTATTATATGTTGGGTGCAATGTCTGATGACTTGCAGCGCCAGCATAAGAATATTATGACTACCCACCAAATATTGGCTCACCTACAAGAGTTGTTTGGTGAACAAAGTTGCGCAGCCAAGTATCAAGTCTGCCAAAGATTTTTTAAGGCTAAAATGCATGATGGGCAGTCAGTCCAAGATCATTGTTTGACAATGATCAAAGATCTTGAGGAGCTTGAGAAGCTCGATATCATTTTAGATAAGGATTTTCAGATTGATGTGATCCTTCAGTCCTTATTCGATGCATATGGTCAGTTCATCATGAACTTCCATATGCATAAGATGTAGTGTACCTTGGTCGAGTTAATGAACATGTTGGTTACGACTGAGCTTTCTTTGAAGAGTTCAAAAGGCTCAGTCCTTACTGTGGAGCGGACTTCTTCCAAGAGAAAGTCTTTTGAAAAAAAGAAAAAGTCTACGAAGAAGCAGAAGGTGGATGGAAAAAGGAAGAAGACGGAACCGAAGAAGAAGGCTGCTGAAAAGAAAAAATATTTCCACTGCAATTCAGACGGCCATTAGAAACGAAACTGTCCTCAGTACCTGGCCACCCTGAAGAACAAGAAGGATGGTCCTTCTGGAGGTATGCTCATTATAGAATCTAATCTTACGGTTTCCTCTGCATCTAGTTGGGTATTTGACTCTGGTTCTAGTGCTCATTTGTGCACTTCTATGCAGGGTCTTGAGGAGAGCAGGAGGCTGAGGGATGGGGATATGATCCTACGCATCGAGAATGGAGCAAAAATTGCTGCTGTGGCCGTGAGAACCTACCCTCTGCGATTATCGTTAGGATTAGATTTAGTTCTTAGAGACTGTTATTATGTGCCTGCAGCAAGCAAGAATTTGATTTCTGTTTTATGTTTAGCACAAGAAGGCTATGTGATTAGCTTTCATAAGGACCATTGTAACATATTTTATGAAAATAATAAAGTTGTAAATAATTTTCTTATTAATGGTCTCTATCAGCTACATATTGATGTATCTGTATTTAATATCGAGTAAAATATGAATGCCATAGGAATTAAAAGGCCTAGAGATAGTTTAAATGATAGGTATCTGTGGCACCTAAGGCTAGGTCATATAGCGGAAGACAGGGTTAACAAATTGAAAAAATTCGGACTATTGAGTCCGTTGACTTTTGAGTCATATCCAGTTTGTGAATTATGCCTTCAAGGCAAAATGATCAAGCTCCCTTTTGTGGGACATAGGGAAAGGGCCACGACACCTACTTGCCCTAGTACATACAGATGTGTGCGGCCCATTTGATATGCTGGCTAGAGGCAACTATGTCTACTTCATTATCTTTATCGATGATATGTCTAGGTACGGATATGTATTTCTAATGAAACACAAGTCTGAAGCCTTTAAAAAGTTCAAAAAATTCAGGCATGAGATAGAAAAACAAATAGGAAAGCCCATTAAGATTCTTCGATCAGATCGAGGAGGTGAATACCTTAATCGGGAGTTCCTAGACTATCTTAAGGATAATGGCATAGTCTCTCAATGGACTCCACCTGGAATGCCACAACTCAACAGGATTTCAGAATGGAGAAATCGGACCCTATTAGATATGGTCCATTTCATGATGAGCTTCACGGACCTCCTTGAGTTTCTTTGGGGATATTGTCTCATGACAGCAATATATGTATTGAATAGGGTTCCCTCTAAAATCGTTCCTACCACACCGTATGAGATATGGCATGGTAAGAAACCAAGTCTGAGTCATCTCAGAATTTGGGGTTGTCCAGCTCATGTCAAGAGACAGCAGACGGACAAGTTAGAGTTCAGGTCTTTTAGAGCTCGGTTCATAGGATATCCTAAAGAGTTATTAGGATACTATTTTTATATTCTGGAAGATCACAATGTGATTGTGAATCGACATGCTATTTTTCTTGAAAAATAGTTTATTCAAGATAGTGGCATCGGAAGAATAATTAAGCTCAAGAAGAATGTCTCCCAAGAGCAACAAGCTAAAGAACCTGAGGAACCCAATTAATTAGAACTAGTCCTAACACAACCTCTTCCACCTCGTAGATCGATTAGGATTTTCCATCCTCCTGAAAGGTACTTAGGTACCATACAAGAGGATGTAGAGGAAATGTTCCTCATGAGAAATATGGCTCATGGTGATGACCCCAAGACCTATGACGAGGTGATATCAGATATCGACTCCGAGAAATGGTTAGAGGCAATGAGATCAGAAATTGACTCGATGCACTCAAACCAAGTTTGGACCTTGGTAGATCCACCTGAAGGTATTGTACCTATTAGGTGTAAATAGATCTTCAAGCGAAAGATAGGTGTAGATGGGAATGTGGAGACATTCAAGGCTAGGCTCGTAGCGAAAGGTTATAGTTAGCGCGAAGGCACTGACTATCAGGATACCTTCTCGTCTGTAGCCATGCTAAAATCCATCCGCACATTGCTTGCTGTTGTAGCCTATTTCGATTATGAAATATGATAGATGGACGTGAAAATGACATTCTTAAATGGATATCTTGAGGAAGATATCTATATGGAACAGCCGCTTGGTTTCACATCTAGTGATGATGATCACAAGGTCTGCAAGCTGCAAAGGTCCATTTATGGACTTAAGCAAGCATCTCGAAGTTGGAATACTCATTTCAATGATGTAATTAAAATGTTTGGTTTCATCAAGAATGAAGAAGAACCATGTATGTTCAAGAAGGTCAGTGGGAGCGCAGTTGTCTTCTTCGTACTGTACGTTGATGACATCGTCCTAATTGGGAATGATATTTTCATGTTGACCTCAGTCAAAATATGATTGTCTAAGGAGTTCTCTATGAAAGATCTAGAAGAAGCATCCTTTATACTGGGTATTAAGGTCTATAGAGATAAACCAAATAGGATGCTAGGACTTTCACAGAAGATGTACATAGAGGAGCTGCTAAAAATGTTTAGCATGAAAAACTCCAAAAGAGATTTATTACTTTTTAGATATGACATTCATCTCTCCAAGAAGATGTGCCCTGGCACACCTGAGGAGATTGAACACATGAGCAAGATCTTTTATGCTTCGGCAATAGGAAGCCTCATGTATGCCATGCTATGTACACGACCTGATATAGCCCATGCTGTGAGTGTCACAAGCAGATATCAGTCGAATCTAGGCGAAGAGCACTGGACTTCTATGAAATATATCCTTAAGTACTTGAGAAGGACTAAGGATATGTTTCTAGTCTTTGGAAATGAAGAACTCCAGGTTCAGAGATTTACAGACTCAGACTTTATGTCTGATATAGATGATCGAAAGTCGACATCTGGAAGTCTGTTCATTTGCAATAGTGGTGCAGTTAGCTGGAAGAGTTCCAAGCAGACGGTGATTGCTGATTCCACCATGGAGGCAAAGTATATTGCTACATCGGAAGCTGCGAAGGAGGCATTCTGATACAAGAAATTTGCCGTAGAACTTGGAGTGATGCCATCAGATGCCATCCCTCTTTACTGCGACAATAATGGCACCATAGCCCTAGCTAAGGAGCCAAGGTCTCACCAGAAGTCCAAGCATATCGAGCGGTGATTCCATCTGATCCGTGATTACCTCGAAAAAGGTTATATCGAGGTTAAGAGAGTCGACTCCACAAACAATATGGCAGACCCACTGACAAAACCATTAGGCCAGCAGAAGATCGAAGCCCATCTTGAGAAGATGAGACTTAGATATGTAGCCAATTGGCATTAGGTCAAGTGGGAGTTTGTTAGATATGTACCCTAGATACCAGATTGGCTGACGCATTCCTGTACAAATATAAGGGCAAATTTATAATTTTGACTATAAATGAATAAAAAGGTTATTCTACTATCACATTGTATACATTATGTCTGTGATACATCCTTTGAGTTAGTAAGAAAGTTAATTCATTTTTTCAAGAGTTGAAAATTTAAGGCATGAATTTACACAACTAACTCATAAAGAGCTCCTGACCATAGGATCATCACGAGGATGGTGATCGATCCGGAAGGTTGGTGTACGATCGCTTCTTTAGGATAGATGAGTCTTGAGTCTATGATGTGGAGACACCAGAGCGAGAGTACAGGTATTCATTGAGAATGAGAGTACTGAGCGTGACCACCTCGAGCAGTCATAAAGAAGTCTACCTTCTCATCGATGACTAGCTTGATGCTGCAGCTGTGTGTCTAGTTCTTTGACTTGAGGTGCATCGATAGTTCACCTTGAGTGTGTTATAGTTTGACTACACCATAACTCAATCTCTTAGCCATTTAGAACCTTGAGGTGTATGTTGACTGTAGCATATTCATTGTAGGAACTAGATTGCACCAAGATGGGATCTATCAACCTCGGTAGATGAGAGGAGTAGTCCTATGATGATCGAAAGATCGAGTCCTTAAGCCCATGGCCATGGCAGAGTGAAATAATAGAAAAGAGTTTTCCATTGGGGTTTCACATCAGATTCGAATCTATCGATTGATTCATATGATTGATGTTGGGTTTGACGAGTTCACCTTAACCCAAATTCAATTGGGACTCATGATAGAGGAACTCAATCACACAGATAGCTGCATCGAGAGGTTCGTCTTCATTTCTGATGGGTTGCCACCATATACTGCTAGGTATCACTAGTAGATTTAGGAGCAATTAGAATGATATTGATGATCGATCATTCTAAATTATCTGAATCAGAAGAGTTCTGATCCATCGAAAGGAGTTTTGATGATGTCGATGATGAGATCATGACATGTCTCATTACCAAATGAAAATGAACCTAACTGGATCACACAAACAAGAGTTAGGGTCTGGATGTCATCAATTGAGCTAGTCCAGTTCGATTGATTTGGATTAGATCCAATTAGGTTCAAGAAAATTGTGCTAGCACACGATTGAGCCTAACTTTCTCCTTGTGCAATCTTTTTCATCTCGACTGAGCCAAATATGATTTGACTCACCCAGAGAATCTTGAGAAGATTTCTCTCAATCTGACTAGAGCTAGTCCAGCTCAGAAAAGTCTTATCTTAATTCATGAGATGAATTTAAGACAACACCTACCAATTTCTGTCACCTGCCATTTCTATTTTAGGACATCGATCAAACGTTGACTTATGGATCTTAAACTGAAGGCCACTTGGCAAGAGGTTATTGGAGAGTTTTTGTGGAGTGTCTACCTGCTAATTTAGGCCTTAAAGTGGGTGCCAAGATCAGATTGGGCATGCACCCCAAGTGGATAAGGATAGAATCCCATGAGATGAGGACTTTATGCCTTGATCGACTCAAACTGTTGGGCGCCAATCTCACTGTGCTTATCCAGTGTTGGGGCCAATAGTAGGAGGGTTTGGTGAGATTTTTATCTGATATGATCAGATTACATCACTCCACCAATCAAAATTTTTCTAAAATTAATTAGAATTTTTTGATTGGTCGAATGATGTGGCACTGCATGGCACAGCAGGGTCTATTTAAACCCTGTCGCGCCTAGGGTTTAGAAAATCTGCTCAATTCCTAGGAAAAGCCTGATATCCCTCCACTTTTCTATATCTCCTCTGGTCTTCTCTCTCCGCTCTTCACATCCAAGAAGTTGGGCATCCATCTGGTGCTTGTCCAAGGCGTGGTAGCTCCCTGATCAGAATGCTGCAGGGATTTATCGAGAAGCTGCTGCTCCAGTTTCAGAAGATCTTTTGAAGATCTTTTAGATCAGATCCAGATCTAATTTTTGGAGCAAAGATTTGCAAGGAGAAGATAATCCAAATCCTACTCGAGTGGATATCGGTAGAGGCCAGGCGACTGCGTGGCTATTTTTGAACCTCGGGCATTACTGCGATCATCTACAGGATAATCTAGTTACCCTTGAGGTATTCTTCTAATCCTTAAGTTTTAAATTTAATTTTATATTAAATATTAGATAATAAAAATCAGATCTAATAGACCTTAGATCTGAAATAAAGTAGGATATTTTTTTTTAAAATATTCTGCCTCAGATCTCATTAGATCTGGAAGATCCTACAAGAAAAAAGATGGTTTTTTCTTCAAAATCCCCCCACTGACTTCACCAAGTCATGAAAAGGACTCAAGATAGGTTGAATTAGGATACCTAAATCAGTCATACTGATTTTTTAGTTAGCATGGGTCAACACCAATCATTAAGTGATCTAACCAAAATATGATTTACCATGTTGGCCAGGTAAGTGGATCGGTGGAAGGGATATGCCATTAACTCGATATAGACTCAATCTATGTGAGTAGCTTCCAATTAATGACCATCGATCAAAGCTGCCATACTTACCTTAGATACTAACTAGTTAGTCATTTTCAATTTCATCAACTTATAGACTTGGATTCGACCACAGAGCTACAATCAAAGTCCATATTGGTCTAATCAAAGATATGGACTTGATCAATTTTAACTATTGAAATTGATAAAGAAAAAAAATTAACCCAATCAGAATTAACTTTTAATTAGATTTGATCAATTACTAATATGATTCATTATCAATGATTTCTAATCCTAGGTCTAACTCAGTTAAATGGACTTGACTCAGGCTAACCCATTAACCCATGAATTATGAAATTAATGCCTTAGATTTTTGATTCTCAAATCTAGATCGCTTAATTCTCAATTAAGTTTTGGGCTGACATAGGTTCGGATTTGGTGTTTGAAAATAATTTTTAATTTTATAAAATATTTTTTACAATCAATCATCTAATGATCAACATTCTAATTTTATATCTAATATACATTATTTTAGATCTAAAATAAAATTTTAAATTTTTTTTATTATTCATCATTATGAAAATGATCGCACAGATCTAAAATATTTTTATTTTTTATGCCGTAGGAGATCCCATCGAATGGATAAATAGGATTGTGAAATCCTGATTTCTCCGATGATCAGACAGCTATGAGGATTCATCCAATCAGATTACTATACTACTTAGATTCAAAATTAATTATTTAGATCTAATCTAAATAATTAAAATCAGATTATATGCAAAAAGTTTTTGTGATAAGAAACCTTGCTTTGATACCATCTGAAGAAAAAACTGGTAGTTCAAAGTATGTATTTTTAAAATTTTACTGCAAAATAATAAAATATTAAATATTTTAATCTTTTAAATATATCTTAGATTAAATCTAAACTTCTATTAAGAATCTATGATATAAAAAATTTACATATAAAATTTGATATAAAATAAAAAATTACATCGATCACAGTGATGCCCTAAATCTGATCTAACCTTTAGATCATATTGATTGAGTTCAGAACTCATCACCTTTTTATGGATCGATGATCTTCACTACTGGTAGGTATGGTATGAAGCTTTCACTAATGTCGAGCAGTCGCACGGTCATCCGGTCTCTACAGATCGTCCACTCGAAGCTCTGATCGGATCTTCCTTTACGGGAGTGCTAGCTCGCATCGAAGGCTCTGGATGGCTGATCCTAGCTTCTTTCTTTGGATCTCTCAAACTTCTATGGATCAGAAGATGAAGCTTTATGAGGAGGTGGTGGTGTAAAAGATTGGACAAGACTCACTCTTGTATTTTCTTCTCACAAAACCTAGAGTTGAACCCTAGAACCCACGGCTCACGCTCGAGAAGAAGAACACTTCCTCTGTTCCTCATGCATGGAAGCCCAACCCACTCTAAAAATTTTTATGTCCCTACTCTCAGATTTTTCATACCAAAAATTACTCTTAATCTCACACAAAACTAATCCCCTTTTAAGGTTGGCATCCCATGAAAGATAAGGATAAGAAAGAGATAGTTTTAGTTCAAATTCAAACATTGGTTGATCCTTATCACCAATTCAAATCAAATTTAAATTAAATTTTGAGTTAAACTTTATTCTTATCTTATGAACTTAGAGAGGGGTCAACCAACATCAGAATGGTGCAAAAAATCATATGCAAAAATACTTTATGCATGGAGAAAGGTGGTGGCGTAAAGCGGAGAGTCCAACTCAATTTGGACTCTAGATTTTCATTCAAATTCAAACCCATTTGAACTCAAATTTAAACCAACTAATTTTTAATTCAAAAAAAATAGATGAGGATGTAAAAAAAGCTTTTGGATATGAAAAAAATTAAATAAAAATATTTCTCACATGAAGAATAAGAGGGTACAGAGAAAGGAGGTGTAAGGAATTCAAATTCGAGTTATTTTTTCATCCAATTAGATTCTTAACCCAACCAAATTATGTTAAACCCAATTGGATCACTAAATCTAATCTAATTAAGTAGTAAATAACTTTGATTAAATCTTAATCAAATCAAAAATTGATCAAGTTCAAGTCCTGATCATATTAGGAATCGAACACCCTTAGCGATTAGGTCATCTCATAACCTAATCGGATCAAACCAAATTGAATCTAATTCAATTAGATTTGATCTAAAACTCAATATTTAATTAAATTAAGTTAATTAATAATTTTATTACTAATCAATCCTCTTATAATTCACTAACAATTAGCGAATTAATTTATTACAACTTTTGCATTGGGTTAATCATCAATTGAATTGACTGTTTTACCCTAGAATGATTCTTAATCATTGATCAGCCATATGATAAGTCGAAAACTTCTTTTGAGTGTGACCTCATAGATTCGAACCTAAGCTAGTCGTATAAGAATAATCTTCCTATACCAATCAAAGTGACCATCTAGGAATGATATCCAATGTCCGAATAGGTCGAAAGATTGCAGAGTATCATTCAAGAACCTATTGGCATATGGTTACCATATAATTCATCTCTTTGATCCAAATGCTCAAGGTGACCTAGGATTTAACTATCAACCCTGGTATGGTCATCCACATTGTATTTTAATTTTTAAAATCTATCATATGAATTATCTCGATCAAGATTTTATTGAATTAAAACACATTGATACATTAACTCCTACTTATTCGGAGGGATCAATTCCATCTTGACTCATACACTGACTTCGCAAGTACTTGACTATGTCTAAAAATCTTTCATCACTGAATTAAAAATTTAGATAGTTCGACACCAAAACACAGTGAGTTGCTTACAAGTCACCGTGGTGATCTCAGATCAGAGGGACACATATCCATATCCTTTGCGAGCTACTCTTGATAGTAGAGTGCTTAGCAATTGATCACATTCAGTGAGATGTACTCCTATATCTCACTTGCATGCCATGCTAGTATCTCCACACTCTTTAGTTAAGAGCACAACCAACGTACATGGCACACAATGACCTATACTTGATATAGCTATCATCCTAATAATAGTATATTATTTGATCGTAAACTTAAGATTTAAAGACTAAATGATATATCCTCCTCTATCGAATCAAATAGTCCTAAAGACTTCATCACATAATAGGAGTTCAAAATAAGATGTACATAATGATGAAAAAAATCAAATAATATTTATTAATTTAATAATTCATATACAAGAATAATAATAAGCTCAACTGTCAACAGACTGACGATTGATTTTAGAACATAATTTCTAACAGACTTGCCATCTAATCGAAACTCATGATAGAGAGACTGAAGCACACGTTAACTATACCTAGAGGTTTATTTCAGTTCTACTGGATTGCCACTATATATTGCTAGGTGTCACTAATAGATTATGAGAGCATGCTAGGATTATTCTGGATCGACAATCCTTAATGAGTTAGAGTGAAATTGTTCCAATCTATTGAAAAAAGTTTTAATGATATTTTGATAGAGATCATTGTATATCTCACTACCAGATAAAATTAAACCTATGGGGTCATACAATAAAGGGATTAGGCTTGGAATAAGCAATTGAGCTTATGAAGTGTCAATTGGGTTTAGAGAAATCTAATTGGGTTCAAGGTAACTTTGCTAGCACATGGTTGGATTCAATTTTCTCTTTACATTTTGATTTCTTATTTGATAAGATAATTCAAACTTAATTACCTGCTAATAACCTATATGAATTAAATTTATTGGACTCTAATTGTTGGGTGTCTAAGATTTTAGATTAATTGAATTAAGGGTGCAAGTTCCTAATTAATTTCCTTGATAGTTATTCTTGGGCGCCACCTTGATTTGATCAAGTTGGATGTATCCCTTGATTAGAAGGCTTTTTGATCTTATATGGGGCATCCCTTGGGTCCAATAGAGGGTGTGATTTAGTGGGTGCAAGGGCTCCAAGACTTGGCATCTAAAAAGATTCCTAATAGAAGTTAAATAACTTAAGTTATTAGGAAACCTAATGCAAGTAGGACTTGTATTATGTGATTGAATAGGATTCAATCCTTATGCCTATTTCATGGGACCTCCCCTAAGATCTATAAAGCATCCAACGAGCAGCCCCATGCCACCTTTGGAGACCCCCCACGCCCTCTCTTTCTCTCTCCCTCTTTTCTCCCTTGGCATCCCACATGCCCCACCCTTGTTGGGCATCCCAAGTTCTTCCATGCCCAAGTTGTTAGGCATCCCCTCCTTTGCTGGTTCCTGGTGTTTGGTAGCAGTACAAAGCAAGGGAGAAAAGCAGGAGAAGAAGAGAAGAAGAAGATCAAGGAAAGAGATCAAATGTTGATTGTGATCCAGACTTCATTCAGATTCAGCAGACTGAATTTTCTTAGAGAAAAAAATTTAACTTGAAGTGGGCTGTTCCAGACTGATCCCGAGTGGATACCCATAGAGGCTGAATACTTGTATGGTTAATAAAAAATCTCTTCTCTTTCAGATCTAGATTTGAAGAAAAAAATTGCAAAACAGGTATGTGATTTGATCACAAGTTAAATTTCAGCATATGTACAATTTCAGTATATGAAGTAGATCCTTAAAGTTTATATTTTTATGCATGCATGATTTAGATTAAAAGTATTTAAATCTTATATTCTACTATAGTATTTAAAAAATAAAATTTTGAAACACACATGCATGCCCCAAACACACAAATTCTAATGGTGGTATCAGAGAATGGGTTTCATATGCTGAAAATTGACAAACATGTTTTGAAAGAATTTCAAAATCTAATTTTTTTTTGATACATGAGATATATAGATAAATCTTTGAATCTAAAATTTAATTTTAGATTTGATTTTAGAATATATAGTTGATATGTGAAAGCATGCATAGATCTAAATTTTGATCTAGAACGATTTCTTTTTCATGTTCACATGATATGTAGATGCATACATAAACCTGAAATTTTAAATGACCTGATTTATGGCTCATATATGAGATATGTAATTGTATGTTTAGGTCATAAAGTTACTTTTAATATGATCCATGATTAGTATATGAGACATATGATATCATGTTGTAGATCTAAATTTTATTTAGATCTAAATTTTATATGCATATATGTGATATGTGTTTGTATGTTAAATTTGAAAATTATTTTTATAATTTAAAATTTATTTTCATGTAAAAAATTTAGATCTAAAATTAGATTTTGAAATCTAAAATTTATGTTTGTGCATGAAGATTTTGGTCATGAGAAATTCAAAATTAGGTCATGTAATAGGATTGTATCCAGGGTTTTTGATTTGATTCATATGGGTCTAATTCGATTAAGTAATTGATCAAATTGAGTCAAGTATTGATTAGGATTAGATCAATTAAGTTAAATGATCATACAATTATTGTTGATCGAATCGATTGAGTCTTATATGTAGAATCAATTAACCTAAGGACCTAATTTGGCTCGATGATTTGAGTCTGATTCGCTTGAGCTAACCTGGTTGGACCAATTAACCTATTGATGTCTAAGATAAGTAATTGAGATATGGTTATTTAATTGGTTTCATTCACTTTCATGGTCAATTTATTGCTGTCTCAGGAAAGCAATGGGGGGACCCCCATCGATCTCCACTTACCTGATCAATTTGAAAGATTGGGTCTTCAATAAGGTTGCTCAGTGGTTTGGTTTAGCCCATGCCAATTAGATCGATCATATGATGACTGATTAGATGAGACCTAAATCTAAACCTGTCCATAAATATTAAGTCTATAGGTTTTCCACCATTGTAGATGTGTGGAGTGCTACTGGCATTGAATGTTCTCAACTGGTCATAGTGGTTCAGTTACATCGGGAACATGCAACCACTCTATTAGCAAAGAGTTGCTCTAGAGTAAGGATGGGGTTGGACCTCATAACTGTTAGGTGAGAGAACCAATGATGGCCTTGCATCTGCTTGTGAACGGTGGGTCGGGCTTAACAAGGAGTGTGGGCAATAATTGTTAGATGGGCCCACATGACTTAGAGATCAAGTCACTGCAATATGCTTAGAAAAGTATCTAGATAAATAGTTACCTACACATCGGTGTACATATTACCAATAACTGTTAGGCGAGGTGCATGACATCGGTGGGACCGCAGCACCCATTAAGAATCTTTTATCATGATAGGGTTTTCATTTCCTTCTCGAGGAGTGGAGGGATTCAAAAAATTAGTGAGAGTCATTGTTCGCATCTTAAAGTCTCTAGAAGTAAATATAACATTAAGTACAAAAGTCTAATTTGAATCTCTACTCTCACAGTTAAACAATGTCAGCCTCAAACCCTCTAGCCCGCATCCTTGAAACCAATTATTTGATCGGTACAAATTACAAAGACTAGCTCAGAAACCTCAGGATTGTCCTGACCTCAAAAAAATTAAGTCATGTACTCGATCAGAAACCCATAATGCTACCAAACTGTTCTACTACTGAGCAAAGAGTTGCTTTTAAAAAGTGGATGGATGAAGATAGTCAGGTCAAGTGCTATATACTGGCTTGTATGTTAAATGAGTTACAAAGTTAGCATGAGCATATGTCCATTGCTAGGGCTATGATCATTCGTCTGCAAGAGTTGTATGGTGAGTAGAGCCATACTGCATGCTTCAAAGTATCCTAGAGACTTTTCAATTTGAAGATACATGAAGGACAGCCGGTCTATGAGCACTGTATGATAGTGATCAAGGATATTGAGGATCTTGAGAAGCTCGAGCTTGAAATACAAAAGAAACTGCAGATGAATTTGATCCTTTAATCTCTTACGAGTTCATATAGTCAATTTAATATAAATTTTTATATGAATAAACTCGATTGCACTATACTCAAACTGGTCAATATGTTGGTCACTATGGAAGAAATCTTGAAGAGTTCAAGGGACAATATTCTGACTGTGGAGCGGACTTCTTCCAAGAGAAAGTCTATTGAAAAAAGAAGCCTAAATTTGCTAAGAAGCAGAAGAAAGAGAGCAAGCCAAAGAAGGAAGTTCCTAAGAAGGCCAAAGCAAAGGAAAAGTATTTTCATTATGATGCTGAAGGCCACTGGAAGAAGAACTGTCCATTATACCTGGAGAGCCTAAAGACCAAAAAGAATGATATACCTTTGGAAGGTATGCTCATAATTGAATCTAACCTTATGATTTCTTCTACTTTTAGTTGGGTATTAGCCTCTGGCTTGAGTGCTTATATATGTACCTCAATGTAGGATCTAATAGAAAGTAAAAAGTTGAGGAAAGGTGATATGATCCTTCGGATCGACAATGGAGTAAAAATTACTGCAGAGGTCGTTGGCACTTATCCTCTTCGATTACCGTTTAGTTTTAGATTAGATTTAAAGGACTATTATTATGTTCTTGTAGCTAGTTAGAATTTGAGTTTCATATTTGTGCTAGCACAAGAAGGTTTTAAAATTAGTTTCAATAAAGATTTTTGTTTCATTTATTTATGAAATAAATTGATTGCATGAGGTATTTTAATTGACAGTCTATATCACTTACATATTGATATGAGTGTGAATCTAAATGAGCAAATAGTGAGTGCTGTAGGTCAAAAGAGACTCAGAGATAAAATTAATTAAAAGTACTTGTGGCATCATAGACTAGGCCATGTTGGAAAGGATAGGATAAATAAACTAAAAAAGGATGGGATCCTTGGCTCTCTTAACCCAGAGTCATATCCAGCCTATGAATCTTACCTTTAAGAAAAAATGATCAAGTTACCCTTTGTAGGACATGGGGAAAGGGTCATTGAGTTACTTGCCCTGGTATACACCGACATGTGTGGGCCATTTGATGTACAGGCTAAGGATAGTTATAGCTACTTCATTATCTTTACCGATGATCTATCTAGATATGGGCATGTGTATCTGATGAAACACAAGTTTGAAGCCTTTAAAAAGTTCAAAAAATTTAGGCATGAAGTAGAAAAGAAAAAAGGCAAATCCATTAAAGTTCTTCGATCTGATCAAGGAGGTGAATATTTTAGTCAAAAATTTCTCAGATATCTTCAGGATAATGACATAGTCTCTTAATGAACTCCTCTTGAAATACCTCAGCTCAATGAGATATCCGAAAGGAGGAATATGATCCTATTGGATATGGTCAGGTTTATGATGAGCTTCATTGATCTACCCTTATATATTTGGGGACATACCTTATTAACTGTCATTCGCCTATTGAATAGGATTCCATCAAAGTCCGTTCCTACCATACCGTATAAGATATGGTACGATAAGAAGTCGAGTCTAGATTACCTTAAGACTTAGGAATGTCCAGCCTATGTCAAAAAATAGATGGCTGATAAACTAGAGGATAGATCTGTAATAGTTCATTTTATAGGGTATTCTAAAGAATCCATGGGATACTACTTCTACTTTCCACAAGATTACAATGTGATTGTAAGTCGAAATGCTATATTTCTAGATAAATAGTTTATCTAGAATAGTGGTAGTGAGAGGTTAGTTGAGCTCGAAGAGAAGGTCTTTGAAGAGCAAAGATCTATAGATCCTCAGAAACTTATTTTTCATGAGCCAGTAGTTGATGTTACTCCACCTTGTAGATCTAGCAGGATCTCCCGATCTCGTGAAAGGTATATGGGTACGCTTACGGAGGAAGTAAAGAAAATATTCCTTATGGGAGATAGGAGTTATGGTGATGATCTTAATACCTTTGATGAGGTAATGTCTGACATCAATTTCGAGCAATGGTTAGATGCTATGAAATCAAAAATTGACTCGATACACTCGAACCAAGTCTAGACCTTAGTGGATCCTCCTGAGGGTATTATATCCATTGGGTGTAAATGGATTTACGAAAGAAAAATAGATGTTGATGGTAAGGTAAAGACCTATAAAGCTAGGCTTGTGGCTAAAGGTTATAGTCAGTGCAAGGACATTGACTATCAGAAAATCTTCTTATCTGTAGCCATACTGAAATCCATATGCACTCTGCTTACTGTTGTAGCTTACTATAATTATGAAATCTAATAGATGGATGTGAAAACTACTTTCTTGAATGGATATCTTGAGGAAGATATCTATATAGAGAAGCCTATGGATTTCACATCTGATGATGGTGATCACAGAGTCTGCAAGCTGTAAAGATCCATATACAGATTTAAGCAAGCTTCTCGAAGTTGGAATCATCATTTTGATGAAGTGATCAGATTGTTTGATTTTATAAAAAATGAAGAGAAACCATGTGTATACAAAAAGATCAGTGAGAGCATCATAATATTTCTCATATTGTACGTAGATGATATTCTCTTTATTAGGAATGATATTCCCATACTGACCATGTCAAAAGATAGTTGTCCAAGAAATTCTCCATGAAAGATCTAGAAAAAGCATCCTATATTCTCAAAATAAAAGTTTATAGGGATAGACCTAAAAGGATGCTAGGCCCGTCACAACAGTTGTATATAGAGAAAGTGCTGAAGAGATTTAGTTTGAAAAACTCTAAAAGAGGATTCTTACCTTTTAGGCATGGTATTAATCTTTCCAAGATGATGTGTCCAACTACATCTGAGAAAGTTCAGCGCATGAGTAGGGTTCTTTATGCCTCGGCCATAGAGAGCCTCATATATGCCATGCTGTATACTCGATCTGATATTACCTTTACTGTGAGTGTCACGAGCAGGTATCAGTCGAATCTAGATGAGGAGCACTGGATAGCTATGAAGAACATCCTTAAATACTTGAGAAAGACTAAAGATTTGTTCTTGATCTTTAGAGGAGATTTTGAATTGCAAGTCAAGGGCTATACTGACTCAGACTTCATGTCTAATCCTGATGATAGAAAGTTTACATCAGGATATGTGTTCATTTGTAATAATGATACAGTTAGTTGAAAGAGTTTCAAGCAACCCATCATAGCGGATTTGACCATGGAGGCTGAGTATGTCGTTGCTTCGGATACTGCAAAGGAAGGCTTTTGGTTCAAGAAGTTTATCGTGAAACTTGAGGTTATGACATCGGATGTCATACCACTTCATTGCGACAACAATGGAGCCATAGCATTTGCTAAGGAGTTGAGATCTTATCAAAAATCAAAGCACATCAAGCGGCGATATCATATTATACACGACTACCTCAAAAAGAAATATGTCGAGGTGTGAAGAGTAGACTTCACGGACAACGTGGCAGACCCACTGACAAAGCAGTTGAGCCAACCAAAAATGAAAGTCCACCTTGAGAAGATGGGACTTAGATTTGTGGCCAATTGACTTTAGTCCAAATGGAAGATTGTTAGATGTATGTCCTAGAATACAATATGACTGACATATTGTAATAAATCTAGAATATAATTTTATACTTAATATATTGATATGATTAATAAAAGAGCACGTTTATTTTTCATTCAAGTATAATGTGTCTTTGAATCGTCTATGAAATTAACTTTCGGTATATATTCTCAAGATATTGAGAATTAGAGATATGTATTTAATTTTTAAATACTCTCGATCATAGGATCTTCATGAAGATGGTGATCGATTCAGATAGACTGATGTACAGATCGCTTCTTTCAAGATAGATGGATCTTTAGTCTATAATGTAGAGATACTGGATGACGAGTGCGGATAGTTGTTAGAGAACAACTAGTACTGAGCGTAATCATATGAGAGATCACTCGGATTTCTACTCGATCATTAGTGATCATCTCGATGCTATAGTTGTATGATTAGTCCTTTGATCTGAGATGGCACTGCTGCTCGTAGTGTGGCTGCTGGAGTTTGATTGATACATAAATATGGATCTTAATGAGCTCTTGTAGCAGATATTGACGACAGTTAGTCCACTAGAGGAGTAGGATGTGCATCAAGATGGGACTATCGATCTTGATAGAAAGGAGTAGTCTTATGAGATTTGAGAGGCTAAGTTCGAGAATCTATGACCGCAGTAGTGTAATTGATGGAAAAGAGTTTCTATAGGAATTACATTTGGATTTGAGCTGATCGAATCTATCATATGACTGATGTTGAGGTTTGACGATTTATCCATAACCTACCATCTAGTCAGAACTCATGATAGAGGACTGAATCATACATTAACTACATCTAGAGGTTCATTTCAATTCTACTGGGTTGCTACTACATACTTCTAGGTATCACTGATGGATTATGAGAGCTCACTGGGGTTGTTCTGGATCGACAATTCTTGATGAGTTAGAGTAAAATTATTTCGACCCATTGAAAAGAGTTTCAATGATACTTTGATAGAGATCATTGTATATCTCACTACCAGATAGAATTGAACCTATGAGGTCACACAATAAAAGGATTAGGCTTGAAATAAGCAATTGAGCTTATAAAGTGTCAATTAGGTTTAGAAATCCGATTCGGTTCAAGATAACCTTGCTAATATATGGTTGGACCCAATTTTTTTTTTATGTTTGAATTTTTTATTTGATAAGATAATTCAAACTTAATTATATACTAACAAGCTATATGAATTAGATTCATTGGACTCTAATTGTTGGGTGTCTAAGGTTTTGGATCAATTGAATTAAGGATGCAAGTCCCTAATTAATTTTCTTGATAGTTATTCTTAGGCGCCATCTTGATTTGATCAAGTGGAGCGTGTCCCATGATTAGAGAGCTTTTTGATCTTATATAGGTCATCTCTTGGGTGCAAAAGAGGGTGTGATTTAGTGGGTGCAAGGGCTCCAAGAGTTGGCACCTAA
This sequence comes from Elaeis guineensis, assembly GCF_000442705.2. Lineage (NCBI taxonomy): Eukaryota > Viridiplantae > Streptophyta > Magnoliopsida > Arecales > Arecaceae > Elaeis > Elaeis guineensis. The sequence goes on from NC_025997.2 coordinate 64,595,855, forward strand.
AAGGATTCCTAATGGAAGTTAAATAACTTAAGTTATTAGAAAACCTAATACAAGTAGGACTTGTATTATATGATTGAATAGGATTCAATCCTTATGCTTATTTAAAGGAACCTCTCCTAAGGTCCCTAGAGTATCCAACCAGTAGCCCTACGCAATCTTTGGAGACCCCCCACACCCTCTCTTCCTCTCTCCCTCTCTTCTCCCTTGACATCCCACATGCTCCACCCTTGTTGTGCATCCCAAGTTCTTCTACACCAAAGCTGTTGGGCGTCCCCTCCATTGCTGGTTCATGGTGTTTTGTAGCAGTACAAAGCAAGAGAGAAAGGCAAGAGAAGAAGAAGATCAAGGAAAGAGATCAAGTATTGATCGCGATCCAGACTTCGTTCAGATTCAACAAGCTGAATTTTCTTAGAGAAGAAAATTCAACTTGAAGAAGGCTGTTCCAGGCTGATCCTGAGTGGATACCCATAGAGGTCAGATACATATGTGATTAAAAAAAAATTACTTCTCTTTCAGATCCAGATTTGAAGAAAGGAATTGCGAAACAGGTATGTGATTTGATCACAAGTTAAATTTCAACATATGTACAATTTCAGCATATGAAACAGATCCTTATGGTTTATATTTTTATGCATGCATGATTCAGATTAAAAGTATTTTAATCTTGTATTCTGCTTTGATATTTAGAAAATAAAATTTTGAAACACACATGCATGCCCCAAACACATGAATTCCAACACATATATTATATATATATATATATATATATATATATATATATATATATATATATATATATATATATATATATATATATATATATTAATTTTTAGATGTAAAACTAAAATTACACATATCAAATACATGCATAATCAGATCTAAAATAATGATTAAGATACTTTGAAAATATTTTTTAAAAAATTAGTTTGCATCAAATTAGGACAACCTTTTCAATATAGAGGATAAACCCTATATCAAGACAATCTTATACCAGTTCGATATAAAGTTTTAATCATTCTAATTTCAGATCTAATATGAATAAAGACATATCACATACATCTATTTTTTGATCTAAAAGATTGATTTAAATATTTCAAAAATAGTTTTCATAACAGGTCAATCTTGTGCTAGGATAATTTTTTCAATATAGAGGGTAAACTCTATATCAGAATAATCTTATGCTATTACAAGATCAATTTTAAACTATTCAAACTTTCAAATTTAAATAAAAATCAGATTATAAATGTCATGAAAAAATCAATGACTTTGATACCACCATTAGAAAGTGGATAGACTTGCATGCATAGATTTCAAAACTGATTTGAAATAGCAGCGAAAATGGATCTAGGTTAAACTTTGTAACTCCACATGTAATAGATTTAATCTATATCTATCTAAGCTCTAGATCTAAGACATACATATAATTTAAAAATAAATTAAAAATATTGAGATCATATCTTAATACCTTGCACGGATCGAAATACACCACAGTCGATGATTGTAGATCTGAAAATTTTTGAGCCGCACACACATCCGACCTCTATAGATATTCATCAGGATCAATCTTGAACTTTTCTTCTCATTCTAGATTTATTTTTTTCAAGACAAATCTCAATCTTTTGGATCTTTGATCAATCATTGATCTTTATCCATGATCTCAATACTTGAACTGCAGCCTTTCTCCCTATTCATTGATGTAGAAGAGATTACCCAATACGTTGAGCACGTGGGAAGGTGGGATGCCCAACACTTGGACATTGGAGAGAGAGGAGAGGGAGAGGATGGCATAGAGATAGGGAGGAGGTTTAGATCTGAATTCACAATTCATTTTTTTTAAACCCTAGGAGATCATCTCTTAAATAGAGTCTTTTTTTGATTCCAAATGAATCTCCAATCAAGCTAAAAAGGTTAGTCCTTATCTCATAAGGTCTCTTATCTTTTAATTTAATTTTTTTCTCAAAAAAATCAGACCCAATTGAAATGGCCCCACACCCCATTAGGAAAATAGAGGGGGTGCCAACCTTTGACGCCCTTTAGGGTTTTTGTACGCACAAGAGAGGGAGCTTTGACCCTCTCTCTTTCTCTCCATGCAAAAAAAAAGAGGGGGCGTGCCACTCTCTTTCTCTCCTTGGACTTTCCAAAAATGAAAAGGAGGCATGTGCCTCCTCTCCTTGTTCCAATTTAATCCACACCAAAAAAGAAGTTTCAAGGGAGAAAATAAGAAGACTTGTTGCCAACTAATTAGCTTGATCCAATCCTCTTGGACCCTCAAATAGGTGCCCCTCTAAATTCAAATCAAAATAGATCTAGATTAGGTTCAAGGCTATAGACTTAATCTAAATCTTATCCAATAAGGAATCCAAGTCTAGAGAAGAATTGGGTTTAACCATGTGCTAGCATAGTTCTCTTAAACTCAATAGGATTTCATCAAATCTTAATCCAATTGAAACTTCACAAGCCTAATTGGTTAATTTAAGATTAAATTCCTTAATGTATGACCCCATAGATTCTATTATGTCTGGTAGTGAGATATATTGTGATCCCTATCACAATATCATTGAAACTCCTTTTGATAGATTGGAACAGTTCCAACTCTGTCCTTCGAGGGTCATTAATTATCAAGATGATGCTTAATAAGTCTCATAATCCACCAGTGACATCTAGTAGTATGTAGTGGCAATCCATTAGAATAAAAGTATTGAACCCTTAGGTGCAGTTAACATGTAATTTAGTTCTTTTATTGTGTGTCACGACTTGGCGGAGATCATGAAAACTCATCAAATTTTATTGTTAGTCATATGCCAGATTGGCTCGACTCGAGTTCACTTATAAATTCGTGAGAACTCTTTTTCAGTATTTACACTTGCTTTGGTCAAAGACTTTCAGAACTCAGTCTCATAAATCATATAGGACTTATCCTTTTCTACTAAGATCAATAGATTTTATCTAGATGTATTCTACTCCTAACAGCGAATCTGAACCTATTGTAGCTAATATACACAGCAAGGATCCGAATGGCTAGGGACCAAGAAAATATGCAGTCAAACTCAATAGCCTTATTGTGAATAGCTGATGACACCACAGGTTAAAGGATCACTCATACCACTGTAGCATCGAGACAACCACTGACGAGTGAGTAGACATTCAAGTGGTTTCTCATGTTGGTCATGCTTAGTGCAAATTATTCTCTAACAACCACCTACACTTTCACCCTAATATCCCTACACTGCAGACGAGAGACTCATCTATTTATAAGAGAGGTGATCCTGTACTGATCTTAAATGGATTGATCGCCATCCTTCATGATGATCCTTCAATTGGAAGTATTTAGAAACTAACCACTAATAATGTATGTCTTAAATTCTCAACACCTTGAGAATATACAAAATCATCTTTGTTAATTTATAGGATAAAACATGGACACATAAATATGATTGGAGTAAAAATATCCTTTATTAATAATAAAAATATTACAAGTACAAAGTTAAATCCTAAAAATATAAAATGTGTCAGCCAACAATTGGCTTTTATGATACTCATCTACAATTACAACTTTAGATTACAACTCTATGATTACAACTATAGATTTGCACATGACTTGCTTAACTACTAGATAATGTCCCATTGCTAACTTGCCCATCCATTGAAAAGATCCTACCTGAGGAATATAGTCAAGAGGCCTATTATCCTATAATAGGCTTGAACTAATTTGACCATTAGCAATAGTTATCCCACATCGAGTCTATGAACTATGTCTCTGTAACACAACCTAGTGCATCTGTTGTTCATCAGCGACCCCACTAAAAGGGCCTCAACCAAGATTTATGCCCAATAGTTATATATCACTTCTCCTCTCAGGCAGTAATATAGCTATCACGTCCCACCAGACATGCCAAAAAGTTTATTGCTCACTTTTCAGAATGCGTTGAACCAAGATGGGCCAATACACATGCAAACTGTTGCCCAAGCTAGCAACCCAAAAGGGAGGGGTGGGGATTGCTTTTTTTTAAAAAAATAATAACCTAAACTTAGATTGTCTTAAGTGCTAGGTAATAAATAAACCAGTACAACAGCAAAAGAAAAAGATGAGAAAATGGCACATACAAAGAACACACAAGCTTTAATAGTGGTTCATAGCAATCCATTTCTACATCGATTCCTCAAGTATTTCCTTGGGAATTTCACTATGTAATGCCCATGATTATATAGCCAACCAAATTCCAGGTGTGTCCAAACCTTTATACCAGATATTCTTCCCTGAAACTCTGAAGTACACTAGCTAATTTACTAGCATTAGCCAAGCCTATCCCATGGGATCTTTCTTAAGATCTCATGATTAACAACATAGTAAAGACTTTTTACAATACCAAATCTTCAGAGGTTAATTACATGAATGTAGCTATCAGTAAATGCTTCTTCTGTTGAAAAGGAGTTGAGAAAGTTGGTTTCTTTTCTTGGCTTTTGGTACTTTTGTGCTCTTGAAGTTTATTTCTTGTGCTCACTTGCTTATCACTTTTCTCCTTTTTCATTTAAGTCAAGGAAGCTTGATATTTAAATCGGAGAGGCTAGGATTGCTGTTTGTAGCCATTGAATAGTAGGTGGCCATTTCTAACTGTTATGCCATTCAACTTGCTAGTGATGAGATGACTCCTTCCCAAGAGGAGACAACTCCTAGCTATCGTGAGCTCTTTATATTTGAAAAATAAATCACTGAAATTACTCCCAAGAACAGTGGTGTCGACTCTTCATGTTGGTACTTGGCTCAATCCCCAAGAGACGACTCATGGTGATCTAGAAATGACTCCTGATTCTTTGGTTTAGTGTCTACTTTGTGCTTGAGGGGACTCTTGAGATGTTTGTGTTGGATTCTGACCATGCAGTAAAAAATAATTTTTAAAATTTTAAAAATATATAAATCAATAGCTTTATCAAATAAAACTATCGAGCTAGAATCCAAATCCAAGAATCAGCTTGCCGATATCGATAAAACAAAAATAAGCAGGCAAAAAAGATAGAATTTAATACTTTTATCAAAATAAAAAAGTGGCATGTTGGTGTTATCCACAAGAACTCAAGGTAGAACTCCTCCAATGGTGATCCACACGAAAGTTGGCCAAGGTCCTTCGAACCGATGCGCTGCCATAGCTTTGTCTTCTCAAGAATACTGTCGGTTTTGAATTTATGGTATGATCGTACTAAAGCCTAGTTGCTTTCAATTTTACTATTAGAATGACATCAAGAAGATACTCTTCAGATGTATCACAACCTAAGATTTGATTTTTGACTCCAACACATGAAAAAATCAAACCCTAGGGCATCCTAGCAACCCTTGCCAAAAATCTCATCACCCTTCTTGCAACTTTTGACACACAATTTTCCCTTGCCTTTTTCTTAAATTTTTTCTAGAATTTTTTTTATGATTTCCACATCCCTTCTCTCTGGTTTTAATTCAAAATCATAGTACCTAGCCATCTGAGACATCTCATATAAATAAGGGACCAAGAGATGTGTCATGAGATGAAGGGGCCCCAACCTTTGGTGCTCCAACTTCTAATGCGGTGAATAAATTTATCATGTGAAATTTTTGGTATCTCAGATATTTTCAATAGAAGGACTCTTCCTCTTCTATATGCCATAAAAATTTTACTTAATTTTGGTATTAAATCATAAGAGTTTTGGTTTATCTTTTAAGGCAACATGTTTAATTAAGAGCCTTCATGAAGAAGGACTCTTCAACTTCACGCACTGAAAAGAGGTGGGCGACATTTATTTTTTTTGCATGGCTTCTGGTGAGCACAGAGGAGTCCTTCTCCACTTAAAATTGGTTCAAGTTGGATAAGCATCCAATTTAAATTGACCCAATCCCATTAGGTCAAAGGCAACTGGTCTAGGTTAGCTCAAACACTTTGATCTAAACCAATTAAGGTACTTGGGTTAATACAATGTGCTAGCATATCTAATTAACCCATAAAATTTATATTAAACTTTAATTAGATCAAAGCAAGATCAAATCCTAAAGTGTGTAACCCATTAGATTCCAAATCTAGCTAGCAGTGGATCAAAACTTTCGACGTAACCCTAATCCGATGAGATTAGATCACCTGAAGAGTACCAATCAACTTGGACTCTTTGAAATTGATTTCAGAATTAAATTTTTTTAATTTTGATGATTTCACAAGTCAAGATTGATGTCTAGTAATATATCATGACTATCCAAAAAATTTAAAATTTTGATAAAAAATTATCAAAATATCCTTCAATGGTTAGTTCCCATGTAGTTTAATCCTTCAGTCAAACAACATCCTAGATGAGCTGTGGATATGAAAATATATCAAATCCAATCACTTATCATTATGTATCTCGATCTGAAGATGATAATTTAGTTGATGATATATTAAAAATTTTTTTCTAATTATCATCCTGCTTTGGCCAAAAACTTCCAGAATCACTGACCTATGAGATCACATAGGATGTTCACTCTCCTTATTAGGAGTGACTGATCTTTTATTGATCACTCACAACCTCCATGCATACTTCATCACATCCAAAACATCCCACATAAGGATCAAAGAACCAAGTTAGGTAGTGAACCAAAATATGGATCCATGTACACAAGGTACCATGGTAACCTCAGGTCTAAAGATCACTTACACAACTCCCACTAGAGAATCATTAGTTGACATGTAAATAAGACTCCATCTGATATTCTCTCATAAGTCAATTCAGTGAACTCATTCTCTAATGAGCATCCATATCCTTGTATTAGTGTCATCACACAAGTGGTTGTGAGCTCAACCACCCTCATTTCTGAGTATACATAGGACATACCAGTCATACCAGTATCATTGATCTCCAACTCAATGTACCAATGATTAAAAATATTTTTAGGTCATGGCTATCAAGAATTTTGGTCTCACTGACATGATCTCATCACGGCCCTAAAACTATTATCCAGACCTATGGGGTTTATTATAATATTAAGAACAATAAGATGCAACATATAATGAATAAAAAATATTTTATTTTATTAATAATATAAATATCAATTATATGAGTCTGAAAAATAAATTTTAAAAATATCCTATCGCATCCCATATGCGATTGGCTTGTAAAAAATTATTCTTTCAATCTCTCACTTACACTTAAAGCCAATCACCCCTATACTTGATATCCATGCTATCAAGATAGTGGTCAAACTACTGCATTGACAAGGCCTTAGTGAATGGGTCTGCTATATTATTCTTAGTGTCAACTCACTCCACGATCACATCGTATCTTTCGACTATCTCCCGAACAAGGTGGAACTATCTAAGAATGTGCTTGGATTTATAGTGAGACCTTGGTTTATTGGCTTGAGCAACTGTCCCAGTATTATCACAATAAAAAGGCACTGGTTGTTCAATCTCTGAAATCATACCCAACTTAGAGATGAATTTCTTCATCCAGATGGCTTCCTTAGCAGCCTCACTTACTGCAATATACTTAACCTCAGTGATCGAGTTAGCGACAGTTTGCTATTTAAAATTTTTTCAACTTACTGCACCACTGTACAAGATGAACACATATCCAGATATAGATTTGCTATTATCCAGATCAGATTGAAAACTAGAATCGGTATAACCTTTCAGTTTTAAATCAGATCCATTATATATCAAAAAAATATCTCTAGTCCTTCTCAAGTATTTGAGTATGTTTTTCACAGCTTTCTAATGATCCTTTCCAAAATTTGCTTGAAATCTACTTACATTATCCAAGGCATAAGTCACATCAGGTCTGGTACACAATATAACATACATAATCGATCCTACAGCCGAAGCATAAAGAATAGAACTCATTCTATTTCTCTCTTCAGATGTCTTAGGAGACATCTTCTTAGAGAGTTGTATGCCATGACCTATGGAAAAGTAACCTCTTTTACTTCCCTCCATGTTAAACCTCTTTAACACAAGGTCAATGTACCTAGACTGAGACAAGCCTAGCATACTTTTCGATCTTTATGCCAAGTATATAGGATGCCTCATCCAAAATCTTTCATGAAAAATTTTTGTGATAGCCAAGTCTTGATCGATTGCAGCATGGGGATATCATTCTCAATGAGCAGTATATCATCCACATACAGGATCAAAAAGATAATAGCACTCTCACTAGTCTTCTTGTACATACAAGATTCATCCATATTTTTAATGAAGCCAAACGATTTGACTGTCTTATCAAAATAGATATTCCAACTCCTCGATGCTTGCTTGAATCCATATATGGATCTATTCAGCTTGCATACTTGATTTGTTCTCCCACTAGAGATAAATTCCTTTGGCTAAGTCATATAGACTTCTTTCTCAAGATTTCTATTGAGGAAGATAGCCTTGACATCCATCTGTTAGATCTCATAGTCATGGTATGCCGCACTAGTAAGCATTATCCGAATAGACTTGAGCATGGCTATCGACGAAAAAGTTTCTTCATAATCAATAGCTTATCTTTGTTTGAAATCTTTTGCCACCAGCCTGACCTTATAGGTCTCTACCTAGCTATCTACTCCAATCTTCTTTTTGAAGATCCATTTGCAGTCTATTGGGGTCACACCCTCGGTGCATCAACCAAAGTCCATACTTGGTTGACATACATGAAGTCTATTTCAGATTTCATGGCATTGAGTCACTTGTCAGAGTCACTACTCATGACAGCTTCTGAATAGGTTGTGGGATCATTATTCTTAATGATGTGGGATGTGTTGCCATTCTCAATGATAAATCCATACTTGAGTGGTACATTATGCACTCTACTCGATCTTCAGAGAGGAGGTGTGTGTAGTGGTTGTACCTTAACAATGGGTACATCTGGTTGAAAACTATTTAGTAAATCCTAGGTGGGTTGTAGATTTTGAACTTTCTCAAATTCGACAGACCTCCCACTATCTTCTTCTTGGATAAACTCTTTCTCTAAGAATATGGCATGCCTACCAACAAACACCTTTTGTTGAGTAGGGTTATAGAAGTAGTATCCTATACTCTCCTTGGGATAACCTACAAACCTATATTTTTTTGATCTAGCATCTAGCTTATGTCCATCAATATTTTTCACATAAGCTGGGCAACTCCAAATCTTAAGATGCTTAAGATTTGATCTTTTTTCTTTTCATATTTCATATGGAGTGCGAGAAATAGATTTTGAAGATACTTTATTTAGGATATACACTGCAGCCTCAAGGGCATATCCCCAAAAGGATATCGAAAGATCTGTGAAACACATCATGGACCGCACCATATCAATAAGGTATGATTTTTTTTCTCCATAATTTTATTTAATTATCGAATATAAGAAAGTATCCATTGAAAGAGTATTTTATTTTATTTTAAATAATCAAGAAACTTACTAGACAAGTATTCTTCTCCTTGATCTGATCGAAAAGTTTTAATACTTTTATCAGTTTATTTCTTAACCATTATTTGATACTCTTTAAATTTGTCAAAGGCTTCAGATTTATATTTTATTAAATACATATATCCAAATCTAGACCTATCATCAGTAAATGTGATGAAGTAAGAGTATCCTCCTTTGGCTTGATTTGACATTGGACCACATACATCAGTATGTATAAGGTCCAAAATGTCACTCACCTTTTCTCCATGTCCAGTAAATGAAGTCTTGGCCATTTTTTCTATAAGACAAGATTCATAAGTTTCATATGATTTATAATCATAAGGATCAAAAAAATTATCTTTGTATAACTTGTTAATCCTTGACTCATTTATATGACCAAGTCAGCAATGCCAGAGGAATGTGACATTCACATCCACTCTCTTTCTTTTCTTCATATTATCAATATGAAATATATTATTATTAAGTGAAAGAAACAAAATATCATTATCAATAAAAGTACTTCCATAATACTTATTAGAAAAGTAAATAGAACAACCATTGTTCTTTACATTTATTTCAAAATCTTATTCAAATAATAATGATACTGAAATAATATTTCTAATAATATTAGAAAAATAATAACAGATCTTTAGTTTCAAAACTTTGCCCGAAGGCAACTTCAAAATTCTGGTTCCTATAGCTTTGGCCTGAATGGATTCTCCACTAGCGTCGAACAGCTCGAAGTTACTTTTATTCAGACTCTATTTTCTGTAGACTCTACAATAATTTGCAAAGGTATGAACCACAGGCAGTATCCAATACCCAAGAATTTGATATTGAAGTACTTAATAATAAATTGATTTGTATTATATACAAACCTTTAGCAAAATTTGTCAGTTTCACGGTTGCAAGGTACTCCTTGCAATTTTTTTTCTAGTGGCCCTCCTTATTACATTGATAACAAGTACCTTTGGTAGAGACCTTCTTCACCTTCTTCTTGGAGATGCCAGCCTTAGGGTTCATCTTTTTTTTAGAATCTTTCTTTGCCTTCTTCTTGCTGATCTTATCAATATGAAGGACCTGAGCCTTTTCACTTTTGAAATGGCTCTCTGCTATTTTTAATATATTCAGCAGTTCAGGCAAGCTTATGTTCAATTTGTTCATATGATAATTAATAACAAACTGAGAGAAAGAGTCAAAGAGAGATTGTAGGATCAAATCTTGGCTCAGTTCACCATTCATGGCAAAACTCAGTTGTCCCAGACAAGTGATCAAATCAATCATCTTTAGAACATGCGTTTGCATGGAGATGCCTTCAGTCATACGGGCATGAAACAACTGCTTTGATATCTTATATCGAGCAGTTTGACTTTGTTCTCCATATAACTTCTTAAGATTAAGGAGAATAGAGGGAACATCCATATCCTCATACTGTCTCTGAAGCTCGTTGCTTATGAAGGCAAGCATGATGCATTTGACAGTCACACTGTCATCTTTCTACATCTTATATGTGGCCCTTTCCTTCTTGGAAGCATCTTCCTCAAGAGAATTTGGAGCAGGTGTATCCAGAATGTAGGAGACTTTCTTCTGAGTGAGAATAATTCTCAAGTTCTTTAACCAGTCGATATAATTAGATTCAGTCAACTTATTTGCATCTAGGATATCTCTAAGTAAAAGTGAGGATGCCATGCGTGTAGTTAATCTACAATAACAAGAACATAATATAAGTAGAAAACTCATGATGATATTCGCAACTAGACTAGGACTTTTATCTAATTATGTCTCTCACTATTTTATCAAACTTCATAGCCCTCATTTATGAAAATCTAAAAGCATACTAATATTTCTTAGTAGGATTGAGATCCCTATTCTTCACAAACACCTTGTGGATAGCATAACAAGTATTCATGAGTTCAAGAGTAGGTAACTCTTTACCAATTATACAACTATAATTCTCAACATTTTCTCTCTGACCTCTAGAACACATATAGCCTTTTAGATAGCACAACAAACTATAGTGTTCCAGTTAAATTGATCCTTCAATCCCATATGGTCATACTTAAACAATAGTACCCTTGTGGATAGTACAACAAAGTAACACTATTCAAAATATACCATAAGTATCAATATGCACTTAATCAACATCATGTCAATTTCTACAATAAGCCTTATGGATAGTACAACAAGCTTCCTAAGATTTTGACATACTCTATTGATCAAGTTTGAAGGAAGACCCTTGTAATGTCTACATCACTAATCAATCTAAGTCAAAAATTTAACAAGACTAAATTGGCCAGGTAAGTAGGTAGGAGGCTCCCTGTAGCTTTTCTTAGACACCAATAGAGTTGGCCAGGCCAGCATACAGATCTAATTATAAAACTACCTTTCACACTTTCTTCAACACCAATTGATTTTAAAAATTTAATTTCTGATTTAAAAGTAAATCCTGATATTACTACTTAATATAATTTTAAGAGAGATTTTGAACTGATCTCGACACATCCTAACTACGACTACATAAAATGTACATTATAAATTATGCAAATTGGCATGTAATCACAAAACATAATAGCAATCATATAATCATGCCAAAAATAAACAAGGGTACAATTTGAAGTCATAACACATGACAAGTATATTCAAATAATATAACAAATCCTAATCTTATTAGGCATGCATAACACCCTTAACCATACATCGATTTAAGCATCATGCTACCATAATAATAAAAATTTTAAATTATCATAAATTTATAATTCTAATAATTAAAATTTAATATCATGGTAGAAATAAAGTCAAAAATATTTTTTGAGTTTAAAAATTGATGCTAAAAGTAATGCAACATTTTTGGCAGGATATGTGATCAATAGCAATTCTATGCAATAATTTTGCACTTGTTTGATCGAATTAGACAAGGGTGGATCTGATACCTCTGTTGGGTTCTAGCCACATAGTAAAAAATAATTTTTAAAATTTTAAAAATATATAAATCAATAGCTTTATCAAATAAAACGATCGAGTTAGAATCCAAACCCAAGAATCACCTTGCTGAGATCGATAAAATAAAAATAAGCATGCAAAGAGGATATAATTTAATACTTTCATCAAATAAAAAAAATGGCACATTGATGTTCTCCATAAGATCCCATGGTATAAGTCTTCTAATGGTGATCCACACAAAAGTTGGCCAAGATCTTTCTCAACCGGTGCGCTGCCGCAGCCTTGTCTTCTCAAGAACACTGCCAGCTTCGAACTTGTGGTATGATCATGTCAAAGTCCAGTTGCTTCTGATCTTGCCACTTAAATGACATCAAGAAGACACTTTTCAGATGTCTCACCATCTAGGATTTGATTTTTGGCTCTAACACATGAAAAAATGAAACCATAGGGCACACTAGCAACCCTTGCCAAAAATCTCACCACCCTTCTTGCAACTTTTGCCACTCAATTTTCCATTGCCTTTTTCTCAGATTTTTTCCAAAATTTTTTTATAATTTCTACATCTCTCCTCTTTAGTTTCAACCCAAAATCATAGCACCCAACCATTTGGGACATCCCATATAAATAAGGGACCAAGGGATTTGTCATGAGATGAAGGGGCACCAACCTTTGGTACTCCAACTTCTCATGTGGTGAATAAATTCATTGTGTAAAATTTTTAGTATATTAGATACTTGTAGCAAAAGGACTCTTCCTCTTCTATGTGCTATAAAAATTTACTTAATTTTGGCATTAAATCATAGGAGTTCTGGTTTATCTTTTAAGGCAACGTGTTTAATTAAGAGCCTTCATGAAGAAGGACTCTTCAACTTCACATGCTGAAAAGAGGTGGGCGATATTTATTTTTTTTGTGTGGCTTCTAGTGGATATAGAGGAGTCCTTCTCCACTTAAAACTGGTTCTAGTTGGATAAAGATCTAATTTAAATAGATCCAACCCCATGAGGTCAAAGGCAACTGGTCTAGGTTAGCTCAAACACTTTGATCTAAATCAATTAAGGAACATGGGTTAATACAATGTGCTAGCATATCTAATTAACCCATAGAATTTATATTAAACTCTAATTAAATTATATCAAGATCAAATCTCAAAGTGTGTAACTCATTGGGTTCGAAATCTAGCTAGCAGTGGATCAAGACTTTCGACGTAACCTTAATCTGATGAGATTTGCTCATCCGAAGAGTCCCAATCAACTTGGACTCTTTCAAATTAATTTTAAAATTAAATTATTTTAATTTTGATAATTTCATAAATCTGAATTGATGTCTAGCAATGTGTTATGACTATTCAAAATATTTAAAATTTTGATAAAAAATTATCAAAATATCCTTCAGTGATAAGTTTTCGTATAATCCAATCCTTCAGTCAAACAATATCTCAGATGAGCTATGGATATAAAAATATATCAAATTCAATTACTTATCATTATGTATCTCGATTTGAAGATGATAATTTAGTTGATGATACATTAAAAGTTTTTTTCTAATTATCATCCTATTTTGGTCAAAGACTTTCAGAATCATCGATCTATGAGATCACATAAGATATTTGCTTCCTTTATTAGGAGTGACTAATCTCTTATTAATCACTCACAACCTCTATGCATACTTCACCACATCCAAAACACCCCACACAAGGATCAAAGAACTAAGTTAGGTAGTGAACCAAAATATGGATCCATGTACACAAGGTACCATAGTGACCTTAGGTCTAAAGATCACTTATACAACTCCCACTAGAGAATCATCAGTTGACATGTAAATAACACTCTATCTGATATTCTCTCATAGGTCAATTCAGTAAACTCATTCTCTAATGAGCACCCATATCTTTGTATTAGTGTCACCACACAAGTAGTTGTGAGATCAACCAGCCTCATTTTTGAGCATACATAGGACATACCAGTCTTACCAATATCATTGATCACTGACTCAATATACTAATGACTAAAAATATTTTAGATCAAGGCTATCAAGGATTTAGGTCTCACTGGTATGATCTCAATACGGTCCTAAAACTATTACCCAGACCTATGAAATTTATTATAATCTTAAGAACAATAAGTGCAGCATATAATGAATCAAAAATATTTTATTTTATTAATAATATAAATATCAATTACAAGTCTGAAAGATAAATTACAAAAATACCCTATCGCATTCCATATGCGATTGGCTTGTAGGGCATTATTCTTTCAGTTTGAGATGACTTTAGACCTTTGTTCAATAAACTTGCTTATGGGGTGTCAACTTTTTACTTCATAAGGATGAATCCTTAGACAAAGTTGGTCGACTACTAAGATTGGAGGCTATTCATAATCTTCTGAAGGTGACTCTTTGAAAAAAATTTACGGTAGTGCAGTATATGCAATTAAAAATTTTGTGCAACCAAAATAATAGATTAAATAATTTAATCTTAATCATATGTATAAGATTTAATCTTAGACTATCACATCAAGATCTTTGATATAAAAAATATATACTTTAAATCTAAAAATAAAAATCACATCAATCTCATCGATGCTGAAATTCTAGATCTAACTATTAGATCTACCATAAGAATCAAAATAAGTTAGAGATCGTTACCAAACAAATTTTGATCTTGATCTCCTCTGATCCAATAATTGGAGAGGGTATTTCTTAGGTCACTCGTAGCCATATGAAGTCATCTAGTCTCTATAAGAAAATCCACGTGTAGACTGACACAAATCAGGGGCTCGAAGATGCTTGTCTGTGAATAACTTCGACAGCTGACCTCTTCCTTCTTCTACAAGTACCTTGGACACTCCAAAGTGATAGATGATCTAGAAGAGGAAGAGAGGAGGAGGAGAAGAGGCTCTAAAAATAAAAAATCTATAAGAAAATTGATCATGGGACATCCAAGAGAGGGGTCCCCTTTTTATAAACTAGGAATTAGGACTTTCCAAGAAAGGATGCCATGAATCAACGCCAAAACCCCTTTTTGGCATCCCCAAAAATTCCAAAAAAATTATTAAGATGTGGAAAAAAAATCTAGAGTCACACACCAAAGGATTTCTCAAAAAAAATAAAAAAATAATATGGCTCCAATAATATATCATATACAAAAAATTTCTTTCCTAGTCTGCATCTTATCTCTAATTCGGATCGCATTCAAATTAGGCAAGAGATAATATTATGACTCATCAGCTATAGCCAACCACCCTTATTGAATTTTCTCTTAAGATACCAAAAATTACAATCCAAATCCAATTAGGCATGGAGAAATTGGCAGGGATCCAGATGTGGCGCAAAAGATAAGGATAGAGTCCTAGTTTGACTTGGACTCTTCATTTCTAATTCAATTCTAATCCAAATCAAATTTGGATTGAAAGCACTGATAGAAATGAACCTAATATAATTAGAAATCTAAATATATCATCAAATTCCTAACTCAATTAGGAACTAGCCGGGTCCAAACCTTGATCGAATCAGGATCAAATTTTCTTTGTAATTAATTTGATCATATCAATCCCTATCTGAGTTGAACTGAATCTAATTTAATTAGTCTTGTTCCAAATCTCTTTACTCAATCAAATTAAGTTGATTAGTAATCTAATTACTAATTAATTCTCTATAAATGATAGAGTCTCAGTTCCAGTGGGACTCTCCTACAGAGTCCTAGTCCAAGTAGGACTCTTCACCAGAGTCACAATCCAATTGGACTCTTCAGCCATCAGATCTGACCAAATCTTCTAATGCATGTGACTTTATAGGTTTAAACCTAAGTCGGTAGTATAGGAACAACTTTCTATATCAATTGATGTAACCATCTAGCAAGATGACCCAACGACCGGATGGGTCGAAGTGTTGCAAAGCTACCTTCTAGAATCTACTAACACATGGTTACCGTATAATTCATTTTTTTGATCCAAATGCTCAAGGTGACTTAAGATTTAACTGTCAACCCTAATTAAGTCAATCATATTATATTTCAACCTTTCAAATCAATCTCATGGATTATCCTGGTTAAATTTTTGCTAAATTGAAATACACTGATGCATATCTCCTACCAATTCAGAGGGATCAATTCTATCTTGACTCACACACCGATTTGATAAGTACTTAACTACACCTAGTATCCTTTCATCATTAAGTTAGAAACTCAGATAGTCTGATACTAAAGTACAGTGAGTTGCTTACAAATCACCATGGTGGTTTTAGGTCGGAGGGACACTTATACCCATACCCTTCATAAGCTACTCTAGACAGCAGAGTGCTGGCACATGGTCACGTTCGATGCGAATGTACTCTTACATTTTATCTGCATGCCATAATAGTATCTCTACACTCCTTGATTAAGAGGACAACCCACCCATATGGCACATAACGACCTAATCTTAATATCGCTATCGTTCTAGTAATAGCATATCATTTGGTCGCGAATAATTTTAAGGACTTAACGATAAATCCTCTTTTATCGATTAATATATATAGTCCTAAAGATTTTATTACAACACAGGAGTTCAAAGATTATCAATTTATAATAAAAATATCAAATAATTTTTATTAATAAAAATTTATATACAGTTTACAAGATGAGCACAATCGTCTAACGATTGGCTTTGGGACATATTTTCCAACAACTCCCACTTGGACTAAAGTCAATCGATATAGTATTGTATACTATCTTTGATTTGTGATCATCAAACTCTTTGATTCTTGGAGCTTTAGTAAATATGTCGGCCAAGTTCTCCCTTCCATCGATCTTCTAAAAATCGACATTACCTCGATCCATGATCTCCCAGATAAGGTGATAACGATGCAGAATATATTTGGTGCGCTGATGGGATCTCAGCTCCTTGGCTTGAGCAATGGCTCTAGTATTGTCATAGTATATCAAGATAGGGCCATCAATGAAGGGAGCCACTCTGAGCTCGTCGATGAACTTCCGCAACCATACAGCTTCCTTCGCAGCATCGGATGCTGCGATATACTCTACTTTGCAAATAGAGTCTGCAACAGTATTCTGTTTGAAACTTTTTTAGCAGATTGCTTCACCATTTAGGATAAAAATATAATCTGACATACTCTTACTATCATCAAGGTCTGACTGAAAGCTGGAGTTGGTGAACCCCATAAGTTTCAAGTCAGTTTCACCATACACAAGCCATTGATCCTTTGTATTTCTTAAATACTTAAGAATGGTCTTTACGACCTTTCAGTGATTTTTTCCAGGATCAGATTGGTATCTACTCACTACCTCTAATGAGTGTGCGATGTCTGATCTCGTACATGTCATGATGTACTAAATAGAACCCACTGTCGAAGCATATGGAACTCTACTCATACGCTCTCTCTTGAGGAGTTGTCGGACAATTTTCTTTCGAAAGAAAATTTTTTTGGCTTATCGAAAGATAGTCTTTTTTGAAATTTTTCATACTGAACTATTTCAGTATAATATCAAGTACATGGATTGGGAGAGCCCGAGCAGCCTCTTAGATCTATCCCTATAGATCTTCATCTTTAGGATGTAGGCTGTTTCTCCCAGATCTTTCATAGAGAATTATGACGACAGCCACACTTTTATTCCCTGTAATGCAGGGATATTATTTCTGATTAAGAGAATGTCATCTATATACAACACAAAAAATATAATTATCAAACTATTTGCCCACTTATATATGTAGGGTTTCTCACTATTCCTAATGAAGCCATACGTTCTGATCACCTTATCAAAATGTATGTTTCAACTCTGAGATGCTTGCTTCAATCCATAAATAGATCTCTGAAGCTTGCACACCTTAGACTCATCTGTGGATATGAATCCTTCAGATTGTATCATATACACCTCTTCGTTCAGCTCTCTATTTATGAAAGCTGTCTTCACATCTATTTGCTAGACTTCATAGTCTAGATATGCTGCAATCGCAAGCATGATTCGAATGGATTTGAGCATTGTCACGGGAGAAAATATCTCGTCATAGTCAATACCATAATACTGACAATAATCTTTGGCAACCAAATGGGCTTTATAGATCTCCACCTTTCCATCTGCACCCCTCTTCCTCTTGAAGACCACTTACACCCTATGGACTTTATCCTTTCAAGTGGGTCAACTAATGTCCATACATCGTTGACCTTCATGGACTCCATTTCAGATCTCATGGCTTCATGCCATTTATCAGAGTCAGATCTCTGTATTACATCCATATAGGTGATCGAATCCTCATCGTTCTCATCGAGTTCGACAGGATCTCCATTCTGGATCAAGAAACCTAAGTATCTGTCCAACTGCAGTACTCTACCGGTTCACCTTAAGGATGTTTGTTCATTGGGCTCCAGGTTTGATCTCATCAAATTTGATTCAGATTCAATCATTGGTGTCAGTTCTTCTACCTGTCAAACTTCATCAAGCTCAATTTTAGAGGCACTTATTCCTTCACTGAATTTTTTTTTTCAAAAACTGTGCCTTACTGCTAACAAACACCTTTTATTCAGCAGGCAGGTAAAAGTAATATCTCCTTGTTTCCTTAGGGTACCCTACGAAATTACACTTATCAAACTTAGGACTGAGCTTGTCAGTTTGTAATTGTTTAACATAAGCTGGACACCCTCAGACCCTAAAGTAAGAGAGGTTCGGCCTACGTCCTGACCATATCTCATATAGTGTCTTACTAACTGACTTACTTGAAACATTATTGAGCACAAGATAGGCTATTTCAAGTGCATATCTCCAAAAGGAGATGGGTAGAGTTGCAAACCCTATCATGGACCGAACCATGTCCAACAAGGTTCGATTCCTCCTTTCTGAGATGCCATTATGCTGTAGTGTCCTTGGAGGGGTCCATTGGGAGAGAATCCCATTCTCTCTTAGATATGTCAAAAATTTACTAGAAAGGTATTCACTTCTTCAGTCAGATCGAAGAATTTTAATACTTTTTTTAGTTTGTTTCTCTACTTCATTATGGAACCATTTGAATATTTCAAACGATTCGGACTTGTGTTTCATCAAGTAGACATACCCATAACTAGATAGGTCATCTGTGAACGTGATGAAGTAGCTATACCCTCTTCTGTCACATGTGCTTATGGGTCCACATACAATGGTATGTATCAGACCTAGCACATCACTGGCTCGTTCACCTTTTCCAGTAAAGGGTGACTTGATCATCTTTCCAAGAAAATAAGAATCATAGGGAGGTAACGATTCATAATCGTGTTTATCAAGAATTTCTTATTAAGCCAACCTATTCATCCTGCTCTTATTGATATGACCTAGCCTACAATGCCAAAGGTAGGCATATGTGACATCATCTATTCTAGGATGTTTATTTGAAATTACATTACATTAGGCCTAGATACAATATAGATACCATTGTTCAACTGTCCACGTAAAATTGTAACACCATTCAAAATGATATCATAAAAAAAAAAATTTATTGATATTTTATAATTTAAATTGATCAAAAAGCCTACAGAAATAATATTTAAAAGAAAACTAGGATAGTAATGACACTCATTAAGAATAATATACTGAGACTCGAATACAAGCTTGATGATTCCTAAAGCTAGAACTGGAACTGATCTTTCATCTCCAACATTCAGGAATCTCTCACCTTCTCCAAATCTTCTAGTAACCTAAAAACCCTGCAATGAATTGCAAATATGAATAGGGCTTCTAGTATTCAATACCCAGGTCATTGTATCTATAAGAGAGAAGTTACAAGGTGTTATCACATAAGTACCTTATCCAGCAACTGATTGCTTCTTCTTCTTTGGCCTATTCGGATCAAGAGAAGTGATAGACTGAGGATAATTCCTCTTCTAGTGACCTTGCTTCTTGCAAAAGAAGTATTCTATCTGACTTTGATCAGCCTTGAACTTAGATTTCTGGGACTGACTCCCAGCACCAGGCACCTTCTTATTCTTCTTCTTTTTTTCTTTCTTAAAGGGATGATGACTACCCGAAGAAGATTTTCCCACTAGATTCACTGTCTCCTTGTGGAGTTGGTGATCTTTCTCAAAAGTCTATAAAAACTCCAACAGACCGTGGTAGTTGACTACAGATTTCATCATTCAAAAATATCTGAGGAATGGCAGGTAGGACTTGGGAAGAGAGTTCAGGATCGCATCTTTCCTTAGTTATTCATGCAAAGGGAAGTTGAGTTTTTTCAATTTTTCAATTTGCTCGATCATATACAATACATGATCAGTAACAGATACACCCTCTCTCATTCGAGTATTGAAAATGATGCTAGTCTTGTGTCGCTCAACATCGTCAGGAGTACCAAAAGAATCTCTCAACACTTGAAGCATTTCCTCTAATTGAGCTTCTTCAAACTTTCGGTTGAACTCATCATTCATGGAGGCCTGCATGATGCAACAAACCATGGTGCAATCATTAAGCCACTTCAAATAAGTATCTTAGACTGCTCCTTAGGTGTTAGGAGCAGGCTCCTCAGGTGTCGGATCCGTTATCACATAAAGAATCTGCTCGTGCTCCAGGATAATCTTTAATTTTTTATATCAATTATTGAAATTTGATCTAATAAGCTTTTCACTGTCCAACAGTGATCGAAGTGATAAGTTTGAGGCCATATCTGCACACACAAAGAAAGAACAAAGCCAAATTAGTATATAAATTTATTAATCCTAAAGATTTGAACTTTAGTCTAAAGGTCCTCCCACTATTTTATATGAATTGGTAGCCTCTATCTCCAATTCGAAGAATTACCTTAATTTCTTAACGGGTACTAAAATCCACACAGACTACATATAGACCCGAGGATGGCTCGGTCAATCCATATGCACCTATGGGTAGGTTCTCAACCAATTATTTCTCCAAATAATTTTTAGTATTTAATTTAGTCCTAGATTTTATTTCAGTAGGTGATGGGCCTCCACTGAAAGTTTCGATTAGGTCAAACCATTAACATGAACCTACTCAGTAATTCTACCTAATGAGTGATCAGGCCCGAGGATAGCTCGATCAATCTAACTATCATCAGATAGTTCATCAGAGCCATCATATGATGAATGATAATTTCATCATTCAGAGAGAATATCAGATGGATGGTGCCTGCAATGTCAATCAGAAATAATGGATCCATTATCACTTACCTTAATGGGAGGCTATGATCTAGTTATTACCATAATCAGCTCATTTTAAGGACCTAATAATTTAGAAGATTTAATCGATTTAGAGAAGAGAAAAGAAAAGAAAAGATCAATCAGTAGACCATAATCCTCCCACTGACTTCACCAAGTCACTGAATCGGGTTAGATCATGTTGATTGAACTGGCATCTAGATCAGTCACACTGATCAACCTTAATGGCATGGGCTAACTCGAATCACTTAGTGATCTAATCAAAATTTAGTTCACCAAATTGGCTAGGTAAGTGAGATCGATGGGAGGGTCTGCTAAGCTTGCCTTAGACACCATCAAAATGGCCAGGTAAGTCGCTCTCAATTAAAAACCACCGGTCGAAATGTCAAACTTGCCTTAGACACAAATTGGTTAACTAGTTTCGATTTGACCAACCTAATGATTTGGGTTCAACCACTGAGCCACAATCAAAATTCATTTGGTCTAATCAAAGACATGAACTTGACCATCTACAACTATTGTACTAGAGAAACTCTGATTAATCTAATTCAATATTTGGTTAGACTTAATCAATTTCTCTACATGGTCAATCAATTTTTTGATTCTAACTTTAGGTCTAACCCAATTAAAGAGAAAGACTTAATTTGAGCTAACCCATGCCCCATGTTTTATGCAATGTCATTAGATCTAAATCACAATTCTAGATCCAATCAACCTTGTTGGTGCAAAAATCTGCTTGCACCAGAGAAGCTGGAGTCGGGGAAGTCGCGGTCACCGCCGGGACCTGCAAGGGAAGTCTAAACCGGAGGTGGGGTTGCTCCGGCAAGACCCTCCGACGCTCAAGTCAGTTCTCTGCCTCAACAAGAATGGAGCGCTCGAACAGAGAATTTAGCAGAGTTTTTGAGATAAGAAATGAGCTTAGAGAATAACGTATCTGGGTCCCCCTTTTTATAGGCGGAGGAGGTAATGGATTGATGGCGACATTTGTAACCGTCTGGTAGTGGGCCGCCCATAGTCAGGGAGAATTTATTGCGAAGGGTAGTGGAGCGGAATCGTGGCTATCGCCGTAGCTCGCCATGTGGAATCAGTTGTGAGGAGTGGAGCAGCGTCCGTTGTCGTGACTTGCCAGCAGATGGGAGAATCGCCCGGTATCCGTTACAGGAGGTGGAGTAGGATCGTGACCGTTATTGTGGCCTGCCAGGGGGTAGTGGAGCTGTGCGAAATCCGCCACAGGAAGTGGAGCAGAGCTGCGATGGTTACTGCGGTCTGTCAGAGAGTGATGGAGCTGTGCGGAATCCGCCGCAGGAAGTGGAGTAGGATCGTGGCCGTGATTGTGGCCTGGGAGTGCAGATCTGCTGGCTGAAGTTTGGCAGCGGTCGGAGTCTGACCCCCATAGGGGTCCGAGCAGAGTCCTCCTTGCGGTTGGGGTCGTGGGTAGAGTCCGGCTCCCGTGGTAGTCCGGGTGGAACCCCTGCAATCAAAATCAGATGCAAAGTCCGACTCCCGTAGGGGTCCGAACAAGGCTTACCGACAGCTGAGGTTGAGGATGGAGCCCGGCTCTCGTAGGAGTCCAGGCGGAGTCTACTCGCTGTTGAAATTGTCGGTGGAGTCTGGCTCCCGTAGGAGTCCGGACAGAGTCCGGACGCAGTCTGTCTGTAGCCATCGGAGTTGAGGACGAAGCCCGGCTCCCGTAGGAGTCCGGGCAGAGTTTCCCTGCAACTAAAGTCAAAGGAGAGGTCCGGCTCCCGTAGGAGTCCGGACAGGGGCTCACCAGCGGTTGGAGTTGAGGACGGAGCCCGACTCCCGTAGGAGTCCGGGCGGAGGTCGCTTGCGGTTGTAGTTGTTGGCGGAGTCCGGCTCCCGTAGGAGTCCGGACGAAGTCTGGCTTGCGGTTGGGGTTGTTGGCGGAGTCCGGCTTGCAGTTGTTGGAGTTGAGGACGAAGCCCGGCTCCCGTAGGAGTTCGGGCGGAGTCTCCCTGCAATTAAAGTCAAAGGAGAGGTCCGACTCCCGTAGGAGTCCGGACGAGGCTTACCAGCGGTTGATGTTGAGGACGGAGCCCGGCTCCCGTAGGAGTCCGGGCGGAGTCTGTTCGCTGTTGAAATTATCGGTGACGGAGCCCGGCTCCCGTAGGAGTCCGGGTGGAGTTGTCATGTAGTCGATTCCGCTGAGGACTTCGGCTGTGGGTATTTTATACCCAACAAACCTGATACTTAATTCTCAATTAAGTTTTGCATTAACATGGTTAAGGTTTCAAAAATAATTTTTCATACAAATATTTTACATCAAGTCATAAAATCTTTTAGATCAAATTTAAATTTTTTATGATTTTAGATCAAAATAATTTTGACTAAACAAGATTAGATGTAACTAACTATCTTTGCAACTTGCATCACATACAACAACACCTAGGGTTTCAAGATCTAGAGTTTTGCAAGAAAGTAAGTTTTCTCTTTTTATTTTTTTCTTCATGGGATATCACAGTGGCACCCCTACACACCATGAAGAGCACCCCATTGAATGGGAGGAGAGAGTCATGAAATCCTACTTGCTCCTATGACCGGACGGCCTGGTGATTACCCAATCTGAGTACTTTGCTACTCAGAACATCTAATCTAAATAAATAATAATCAAATTTGAAAATAAACTAATTTAGATCTAATCTAAATCATAAATAATCAGATCTAATAATAAAAAATTAGATCTACAGTCATATTAATTCATATCAAAATAACTTGGCTCTGATACCAGTTGAAAAAAATTTGTGGTAGCACAATACATGCAATTAAAAATTTTATGTAGTAGAAATAATAGATTAAATAATTTAATCTTAATAATATGTATAATATCTAATCTTAGACTACCATATTAAAATCTTTGATATGAAAAATATATACTTTAGATCTGAAAATAAAAATCACATCGATCTCATCGATGCTGAAATTCTAGATCTAACTATTAGATCTACCATAGGAATCAAAATAAGTTAGAGATCGTTATCAAATAAATTTTGATCTTGATCTCCTCTGATCCAATAGTTAGAGAGGGTATTCTTTAGATGACTGCAAAGTTGTCTGACCTCTATAGGAAAATTCATGTGAAGACTGACGCAGATCAGGGGCTCTGAGATGCTAGTCTGCGAACAACTTCGACAGCTGACCTCTTTCTTCTTCTACAAGCATCTTGGATACTCCAAAGTGATTGAAGATCTGGAGGAGGAAGAGAGGAGGAGGAGAAGAGGCTTTAAAAATAAAAAATCTAGAAGAAAATTGATCATGGGACATCCAAAAGAGGGGTCCCCTTTTTATAGACTAAGAATTAGGACTTTTCAAGAAAGGATGCCATGAATCAACGCCAAAACCCCTATTTGGCATCCCCAAAAATTTTAAAAAAATTATTAGGATGTGGAAAAAGAATTTAGAGTCTTACACACCAAAGGATTCTTCATTCCTAGTCTACATCTTATCTCCAACAATATGGATCCAACAATATACCATATATGAAAAATCTCTTTTCTAGTCTGCATTTTATCTCTAATTTGGATTGCATTCGACTTAGGCAAAAGATAATATGGCTCATCAGATATAGCCAACCACCCTTATTGGATCCTCTCTCATGATGCTAAAAATCTTAATCCAAATCCAATTATGCATGGAGAAATTGGCATGGATCCAAATGTGGCACAAAAGATAAGGATAGAGTGTTAGTCTGACTTAGACTCTTCATTTCTAATTCAATTCTAATCCAAATTAAATTTGGATTGAAACTATCAATATAAATAAACTTAACCTAATTAGAAATTTAAATATCTCATCAAATTCCTAACTCAATTAGAAATTAGTCAAATCCAAAATCTGATCGAATCAGGATCAAATTTTTCTTGTAATCGGATTTGATCATATCAATCCCAATCTGAGTCGAACTGAATCTAATTCAATTAGACTTGTTTCAAAGCTCTTTACTCAATTAAATTAAGTTAATTAGTAATCTAATTATTAATTAATTCTTCATAAATGATAGAGTCACAGTCTCAGTGGGACTCTCCCACAGAGTCCTAGTCCAAGTAGGACTCTTCACCAGAGTCACAATCCAATTAGACTTTTCAGGCATCAGATCTGATCAAATCTTCTAATGCATATGATCCTATAGGTTCAAACCTAAGCTGGTAGCATAGGAATAACTTCTTATACCAATTGATGTAACCATCTAGCAATGATGACCCGACTATCGGATGGGTCGAAGTGTTGCAAAGCAACCTTCAAGAACCTACTGGCGTATGGTTACCGTATAATTCATCCCTCTAACCCAAATACTCAAGATCACTTAGGATTTAATTGTCAACCCTAATTAAGTCGATCATATTATATTTCAACCTTTTAAATCCATCTCATGAATTATCCTGACCAAAGTTTTGCTAAATTAAAATATACTGATGCATATCTCCTACCAATTCAGAGAGATCAATTCCATCTTGACTCACACACCGACTTAATAAGTACTTGACTGCACCTAGTATTCTTCCGTTACTAAGTTAGAAACTCAGATAGTCCGATACTAAAGTACAATGAGTTGCTTACAAGTCACTGTGGTGGTCTCAGATCGGAGGGACACTTATACCCATCCCCTTCACAAGCTACTCTTGACAGCAAAGTGCTGGGCATATGATCACCTTTGATGTAAATGTACCCCTACATTCCATCTGTATGCCATAATAATATCTCCATACTCCTTGGTTAAGAGGACAACCCACTCATATGGCACACAACGACCTATACTTGATATTGCTATCATCTTAGCAATAGTATATCATTTGGTCGCAAACAATTTTAAGGACTTAACGATAAATCCTCCTTTGTTGATTAATATATATAGTCCTAAGAATTTTATTATAACACAGGAGTTCAAAGATGATCAATTTATAATAAAAATATCAAATAATTTTTATTAATAAAAATTCATATACAGTTTACAAGATGAGCACAATCGTCTAACGATCGATTTTGGGACACATTTTCCAATACTCTTATCCTTTGTCCATCAATTCTTCAACATAGGAGGCGACTTTTGGTCATCTAAAGATGACTTCCTATTCTCAGCCAATCGACTCTTAGGCATTGGAGGCAGCTCCTATTTTGTGGCTCTTCCTTTAAGGCGACTACTCAAGCATGCTAGTCGGCTCCTAAACTTTGGAGATGGGTCCTCCTGTAGCCTTGTTGACTCCGTACACAAGGGGATGACTCTTCAGTATTGTACATTTTATTCAAACCCCTAGAAGGTGGTTCTTAAGATAGCGAAGATGACCTCTCCTTGGTTTGTTGGTTTCTTAGCTTTGGATGATGGCTCCCACCAATACAAAGATGATTCCTGTCTTCATAGTTCAGCACTCAAATATGAGAGATAGCTCTTCTTGAGTTGGAGTTGGCTCTTGTCCTTCAAGATTGTACTTTTTGACTAAGGATTGGATTCCTTTAGTAAAGGAGATAACTCTTCATAGATGTCAACCTGCAACTTCTCTCATTTCTTTTCTAAAGCAAAATCAACTAGATTAGTGACTTTCAATTATTTTGTTATCATCAAAGTCAACCTTATGAGAGCAATATGAACCAAAAAGGGTAGTGAAGCAATACTAGGCCCTCTTGCCTTGAACCATCAAGGACTTTTGTTGTTAAGATGCATTCCACTTTAAGGACAATAACTAAGAAACTAAATTATGTAAATATAAAAATTGTCTAAATTGAAAAATAAAGATATACAATATAAGAATGATTAGGGAAAATATCCTCTCATGTTACAACTTTAGATTTATATATGACTTGCTGGATCTCTAGATTGATGTCTAATTACTAACTTTCCATTTGTCCATCTGACCACTTCTTGATAATTACCACTTGGTTTAAGCATTAGCTCCACTCTTTGAAGGATGTCGCACATTTAGGATATGCATGTAGAGATCAGAACATGCAGATTTTTAACTTTTAAAATTCATGAATGCAACAAAATTTAAACTTGACCTAGATTTAAAATAATTTAAATCTAACATGCATAAAATATAGATCTAATCTACACATGCCAAGAATGTTCATATGCTGAAATTAAGATGCTGAAAATTAAAATCAAATTTAGAGTTAGATCTTTATCTTTGTGTAGATAGATCTTCACTACGATCCAATGATTTTTGATAATCAGATGAGATTTTTGTAGAGCTGCACAAGCATCCGACCTCTATAGATATCCATCAAGACTGATCTAATCAGGAGGACTCAATCTCACTAGGGTGCTAGCTTCTTTATAGAGATCGCTCTTTAGATTATCGAAGTAGCTTGATCTTTTGATTTTTTTCTTAAGAGAATCAATCAAATCTATAAGAAGATGATGAAATCAGATCACATTTGACTTTGTTTTCATTTTTTCTTCTCAAAAAAAAATCAAAGATCTACTGAAGAAGATAAGAGATCTAATTGTTGGGTTTCGATGGTGTAACGGAAGGGCCAGGTGTTTAAAATTTTTATTCAAAATATCTGATGTACCAAAAATCCTAATGCCCAAAAATCTTTGACTATAATAATCAAAGTATAATTAAATTAATCTTGGATAAGAAGAATAGCTATAGTGCTAATCCAAATTTCTATGAGGCATCTGGGTGTCCGCCCTCTAATGGTGATCTATATGAAAATTGGACTAAAGACAGTGCTCCTCCTTCACCTTGCATCTAGAGTTCTAGCTCCTAAAACTCGACTAGCCCTGTATCAATTAAGTTTCTCCAAGAACCTGACTCGACCCTTTTAGAATCTCTTCTGAACTTCTGAATCTCCTTCTTTAAGACCTTCAAAACCCTTTTCTGGATCAGATAAGACTTTGTCTTAAATCTCAAAGCCTTGTCCTAAAACTATGATAGGTTGTAAGAAAGAAGGGAGAGTAATGGAGAGGAATTGGAAAGATTTCAGAATGTCTCGGACGCCCAGCATCTAGGCCTTTTTATAGCCATTAGAGGGGCACCAAAAAGGAGGGACACACCTCATCCAAGAGGCCTATCTGATCTGCATATCAAAAAAATAAGAGTCCTCAGATAGAAGGACTCTTCTGCCTGATACATTGATCAGCACCTTCACCTGCACATGCGACCAAAGAAGGGATGTTTTCTCATCCCTTCTCAAATTAGAAAAATCCTCAATTTTCCATGTGGATAGAGGATTCAATATTGATCTTTGATTAACTAATAAGGAGACCAAAAAATCCACAGAAAGATGTGTTCTCGCATCCCTTCATGTGCACACTTATCACCACATGCGCGCGCACATGAGGGAAGCTTCTGGCATCTATTTGATCTCCTGATAAGTCTGAAAAAATTCCAAAAAATTATCCATAAAAGAGCTGATCAAATGTGGAATAAAATTTGACAAGTGGCATTTCAATTTAAATGAGTTTAATTAGCAAAAGGACTCTCCAAAATATGAGGAAATGTGATGCTTCAACACGCATGCATGAAAGATCCTTTTCTTTTCAATTTTTCTCCACCCCATATTTTTCAAAAAAATTTCATCTCATACTTTGAGATGTGCGCATTAGAGGATGGATGGTGATATAGGCTACCACACATGTCTGAATCCCAAGTCAGAAGGACTCCTCCTTCTGCTCACGCCAACACGTGCATGCTAATATTTTTTTTGCACCAATAGTCCTCATCCAAGAGGACTCTTGATATAGGGTGTTAACATGAGATGTGGTGCCCTATTTTGGGCTGCTTCTAGGTGGCACGACCAAACCCAAATATCCATCAAATTGAGCTAGCTAATTAGCAAGGTATGAGATCAAATTGATCTCCCAAGGAGCTAGGGTTTCTACATGTGCTAGCATGCTTACTAGGAACCTTGATAGAATCCAAAATTCCAATCAACCTTATTAAAAAGGGTCCTTAGCCAACTTTCATATGTATGTGACCCATTGGGTTCCATATCTAGCCAGTAGTAGGTCTAGGTGTAAGTTGATCTAATTTGATTAGATTCCAATCTAACCGATTTAGGTCCAGTCAAGCTGACCCGAGTTCAACAATTAGAATCTTTTTTAATTGACGATCGAATTAAATTCTTTAACTCGATCAAATCTACAAGTCAAGATTGATATCTAGCAACATATTATGACTATTCAGAAGATGTAAAATTCGATAAAAATACCAAATATATCCTTTAGTGATAAGTTACTGTGCAATTCAATCCTTCGATCATCCCTGCATCCTGAATATGTTCATGAGTATGAAATTATGTCAAACTCAAATACATATTCATATCGATTCTTGATTAATCAATGATGACTTTGATGATGAAGCATTAGAAACTCTTTCTGATCTTCTTTTTGCTTTTGGCCAAAAGATTTTTTTTGAATCATATAGGGGTGAGAATACACAGGATGTGATCTCTTACTAGGAGTGATTGATTCCATATTGACCTACTCATAATCTTCATACACAATCCACTATATCCAAAACATCCCATACATATCTTAATACCATGCTTAGGTATGAACCAAAATATGAGTTCATGTGCATAAGATTCTATGGTAATCTCAGGTCGAAGGATCATTTGCACAACTCCCACTTAGAGAACCATCTTTGATATGCAAGAAAGGATTTCATAAGATGTTCTCTTTTATTGAGTCAATTTAGTGGACTCATTTTCAAATGAGCACCCACATCTTTGTATTGTGCCAGTCTATTCAGAACATTGATCCCTGACTCAATGCTTCTATGATTAGAAATATTTAAGATTAAGATTTTAAAATTTTAGGTCTCACTAGCATGACCCATTCATATCTTCTAAAACTATTATCCTAATTTTTGGGGTTCATCATAATCTTAAATATAATAAGATACAGCTAAAATGATGAATCAATACCTCATTTTATTATCAAATAATAAATATTATTACATGAGTTAAAAAATTACAAAAAAAAATTCTATCATAATTTACTTGTGATTGGCTTATAGGGTATTTTTTTTTAATCTCCCACTTGCACTAAAGACAAGCGTCTTTGTATTTCAATCCCATATAATCAAGATGACAATTAAATAGCTACTGTGGTATAGCCTTAGTGAATGGATCTACTATATTGTTCTTTGTGTCAACTCATTCAAGGGCAACATCTGTCTCTCTACAAATTTTCAAATGAGGTGGAAGCATTTGAAGATGTGGTTGCACCTTTGATGGACCTAGGTTCCTTAGCTTGAATAACGGCCCCAGTGTTATCATAATAGAGTGGCACCAGTCCTTCAATCTCAAGAATGACTCCTAATTCCATAATGAACTTCTTCATCCAGACAGCTTTCTTAGTGGCTTCACTAGCAGTATGTACTTTATCTCAGTGATTGAGTCAGCTACTATCTACTACTTGAAACTCTTCCAACTCACTGCCCCACCATTTAGGATAAACACATACCCTAATATTGACTTGCTATCATTTAGATCAGATTGAAAATTAGAATTTGTATATCTCTCTAGTTTCAACATTGATCCTCCTCCATATATGAAAAAAATATCTTTAGTCCTTCTTAGGTACTTCAGAATATTTTTCACAGCTTTTCAATGTCCTCTCCTAGATCAGCCTGAAATCTGCTAGTTATGCCTAATGCATAAGCTACATCAGGCCTGGTACATAGCATCACATACATAATTGATCCCACAACCAAAGTATAAGAGATTCTATTTATCTTTTCCCTCTCTTCTGGTGTCTTAGAATATATTTTCTTAGAGAGACATATACTGTGACTTGCAGGCAAGTAACTGAAGAAAGAACAGGTAGTTCAAAGTATGTATTTTTAAATTTTATAGTAAAAAATAAAAAATTAAATATTTTAATCTTTTAAATATATTTTAGATCAGATCTATGCTACCATTTAAGAATCTATGATATGAAAAATTTATATGTAAAATCTAATATAAAATAGAAAACTACATCGATCATATTGATGCCCTGAATCTGATTTAACCTTTAGATCACATCGATTGAGTTTAGAACTCATCACCTTTTCATGAATTGATGATCTCCACCACTGGTAGGTATGGTATGAAGCTCTTACTGATATCGAGTACCCACACAGATCATCTGACCTCTATAGATAATCCACTCGAAGCCCTGATCGGATCTTCCTTCGTAGGAGTGCTAGCTCGCATCGAAAGCTCTGGATGGCTGATCTAAGCTTCTTTCTTTGGATCTTCCAAACTCTTTTAGATTAGAAGATGAAGCTTTACAAGGAGGGGGTGGTGAGGGAGGTTGAACAAGACTCATTTTTATATTTTTCTTCTCACAAAATCTAGAGTTGAAACCCCAGATCCTACACTTCACGCTCGAGAGGAAGAACATTTCCTCTGTTTCTCACACACGGAAGCCCAACCCACTCTCAACTTTCCATGCCCCAACTCTCAAGTTTCTCATGCCAAAAATTACTTCTAATCTTGCACAAAATTGATCCCTTCTTATGGGTGGCGTCCCATGGAAGATAAGGATAAGGAAAAGGTAGTTTCAGTTCAATTTTAAATATTGGTTGATCCTTATCACCAATTCAAATCAAATTTGAATTAAATTTTAAACTAAACTTTATCCCCATCTTATAAACTCAGAGAGAGATTGACCAACATCAGAATGGTATAAAAAATCTCATGCAAAAATACTTTATGCATGGAGAAATGTATGGCGCGAAGAGAAGAGTCCAACTCAATTTGGACTGTAGATTTTCATTCAAATTCATACCCATTTGAACTCAAATTTAAATCAACTAATTTTTAATTCAAAATGAATCAGATATGGATGTAGAAAAGCTATTGAGTATGAGAAAAATTTATGTAAAAAATTTTTTTCATATGAAGAATAAGGGGGTGTACAGAAAGGAGGCGCAAGGGATTTGAATTCAAATTATTTTCTCGTCCAATTTGATTCTTAACCCAATCAAATAAGGTTAGACCCAATTAAATCACTAAATCTAATCTAATTAGACTCAATGCTCAATCAAATTAAGCTAATTAATAATCTAATTAGTAATAAATCCTCTTATAATTTACCAACAATTAGTGAATTGATTTATTACAACTTTTGTATAGGGTTAATCGTCAATCAAATTGACTGTTTTATCCTAAAATGATTTTTAATCGTTGATCAGCCATATGGTCAATCAAAAACTTCTTTTGAGTGTGATCCCATAGGTTCGAACCTACGTCGGTATTATAGGAATAATCTTTCTATATCAATCAAAGTGACTATCTAGCAATGTAGCCGATGTCAGTATAGATCGAAAGATTGTGAAGCATCATTTAGAAATCTATTGGCATATGGTTACCGTATAATTCATCCCTTTGATCCAAATGATCAAGATGACCTAGGGTTTAATTGTCAACCCTGAAATGGTCATCCACATTATATTTTAATTTTTAAAATTTATCATATGGATTATCCTGATTAATATTTTATTGAATTGAAGCACATTGATACATTAACTCCTACTTATTCAGAGGGGTCAATTCCATCTTGACTCACATACCGACTTCTCAGGTACTTGACCATGCCTAAAAATCTTTCATCACTAAATTAAAAATTGAGATAATCTGACACCAAAGCATAGTGAGTTGCTTGCAAGTCACAATGGTGATCTCAGGTTAGAGGGACACTTATACCCATATTCTTCGTGAGCTACTCTTGACAGCAGAGTACTCAGTAGTTGGTCATGTTCAGTGAGATATACTCCTACATCTCACTTACATGCCATGTCGGTGTCTCCATACTCTTTGGTTAAGAGGACAACCAACATACATGGTACACAATGACCTATACTTGATATAGCTATCATCCTAATAATAGTATATAATTTGATCATGAACTTAAGATTTAAGGACTAAACGATATATCTTTCTATATCGAATCAAATGGTTCTAAGAACTTCATCACATAACAGGAGTTCCAAATAAGATGTAACACAGAGATGAAAAAATTAAATAATATTTATTAATTCAATAATTCATATACAATTATAATAATAAGCTCAACTGTTAACAGACTGATGATTGATTTTGGGATACAATTCTCAACAACTCTCACTTGGACTAAAGCCAATCGGTACAGTATCATATACCCATCTTTGATTTATAGTCTTTAAACTTCTTGACATTGAGGGCTTTAGTAAATGGGTCATCCAAATTCTTCTTTCCGTCGATCTTTTAAGGCTCAAGGTCACCTCGATCTACAATCTCCCAGAGCAGGTGGTAGCAGTGCTAAATGTGTATGGTCCGTTGATGTGACTTTGGTTCCTTTGCTTGAGCAATGGCGTCAGTGTTGTCGCAATGAAACAAGATGGGGCCATCAAGGGAGGGTGCCACTCTGAGCTCATTGATGAATTTTTATAACCATACAATTTTTTTCACAGCATCGGATACCATGATATATTCCACCTCGCAGGTAGAGTCGGCCACAGTGTGCTGCTTGAAACTCTTTTAGCAAATTACTTCACCGTTCAAGGTATAAATATATCCTGACATACTCTTACTATCGTCATGATCTGACTGAAAACTAAAATTTATAAACTCAATAAATTTTAAGTCAGATTATCCATAGATAAGCCACTGATCTTTAGTATTTCTCAAATACTTAAGGATGGTCTTTACGACCTTCCAGTGGTTCTCTCCTAGATCAGACTGGTATTTGCTCACTATCCCTAGTGAGTATACCACGTCTGGTCGTGTACATGTCATGGCATGCATAATAGATTCCATAATTGCAGCATATAGAATTCTACTCATATGCTCTCTCTCTTGAGGAGTTGTCGGATAATCACTCTTTGGGAGAAAAATTTTTTGGCCTATCGGAGGATAGCCTTTCTTAGAATTCTCCATACTGAACCTTTTCAGTATAGTATCAATGTACGTTGATTGGGATAATCCAAGCAACCTTTTAGATCTATCTTTATAGATCTTCATCTCAAGGATGAAGGATGCTTCTCCCAAGTTCTTCATGAAGAACTATGATGACAACCAAATTTTTATTCTCTGTAATACAGGGATGTCATTCTCGATTAAGAGAATATCATCCATATACAAAATAAAAAATACTATCACAGAGTTTTTAACCCACTTGTATATACAGGGTTTCTCTCTATTCTTAATGAAGCCATACGTTCTGATCACTTTATCAAAATACATGTTCCAACTCTGAGATGCCTGCTTAAGTTCATAAATGGACCTTTGAAGTTTGCACACCTTAGACTTATTTGTGGATATGAAACCTTCAAGTTGTATCATATATACTTCTTCTTTCAGCTCCCCATTTAAGAATATTTTCATATCCATTTGTCAGATTTTATAGTCCAGATATGCTGCTATTGCAAGTATGATCCGAATGGATTTGAGTATTGCCACAGGAGAAAATATCTCATCATAGTTAATACCATAACACTAATAGTAACCCTTGGCAACCCGATGGGCTTTATAGATCTCCACCTTTCCATCTATGCTCTTTTTTCTTTTGAAGATCCATTTACACCCTATGGGTTTTATCCCTTCGATGGGTCAACCAATGTCCATACATTGTTGACTTTTATGGACTCCATTTCAGATTTTATGGCTTCCAGCCACTTATCAGAGACAAATCTCTGTATCGCATCCATATAGGTGATCGGATCTTCATTGTTCTCATCGAGTTCAACTGGATCACCATCCCAGACCAAGAAACTGTAGTATCTATCTGGTTGACACGGTACTCTATCGAATCTCCTTAAAGATGTTTCTACATCAGATTTTAGATTTGATCTAATCAAGTCCAACTCTATGGGTTTACTAGATTGTGTCGGTTCTCCTATCGATCGAATTTTATCAAGTTCAATCTTTGAGGCATTAGTTTCTTCTCCAAGAAACTCTTTTTCTAGAAAGACTGTCCTATTGCTGACGAACACCTTCCGTTCGTCAGCAAGATAGAAGTAATACTTCTTGGTCTCTTTAGGATATCCTCCAAATAGACACTTGTCAGATCTAGGTTCAAGCTTATCAGTTTTCAAACGTTTGACATAAGCCAGACATCTCCAAACCCAAAGATAAGGGAGTGCTGACTTACATCCTGTTTACATCTCATGTGATATTTTACTTACAGACTTACTCGAAATTTTATTTAAAATATAACAAGCCGACTCGAGTGCATATGTCCAAAAGGAGATAGACAAACTTACAAAGCCCATCATGGACCAAACTATGTCTAACAGGATTCGATTTCTCCTTTTTGATATACCATTATGCTGTGGTGTTCCAAAAGGGGTCCATTGTGAGAGAATCTTATTCTCTTCTAAGTATGTCAAAAACTCATTAGAGAGGTATTCTCCTCCTCGATCGGTCTGAAGAGTTTTAATACTCTTTTCAGTTTATTTTTCTACATTATTACAGAATCGTTTGAACATTACAAATGATTCTAACTTATGTGTCATTAAGTAGATGTGCCCATACCTCGATAAGTCATTTGTAAATGTAATAAAATAATAATATCCACCTCTGGCACTAATGTTCATCGATCCACATACATCAGTATGTATCAAACTTAGAACTTCACTGGTTCGCTCACCTTTTTCAGTAAAAGGTGACTTGATCATTTTTTCAAGAGGACAGGACTCACAGGTTGGAAGTGATTCACAATCACTGACTTTGAAGATTTCCTCTTGTGTCAATCTGTTTGTTCTATTCTTGTTAACATGACCTCCATTCATCACATTAATACCATTCATAGATATTAAAATTATTTTTTTTATTGAAATTTCATAACCGTACATAGCTAAGAGGCCTACAAAAATAATGTTCAATAAAAAAGAAGGACAAAAGTGACATTCACTAAGAACAATTACATTAGATTTGAATACAAGCTTAATAGTCCCTAACACTAGAACTGAAACTGATCTTCTATCTCCAACATTAAAAAATCTTTCACCTTCTTCAAATCTCCTACAGACCTGCAGACCTTGCAATGAATAGCAAATATTAAAAAGGCTTTCGGTATCTAATACCCAGGTACTAGAATCACAAATTAAGAAATTACAAGGTGTTATCATATAATTATCTTGTCCAACAATAACTTACTTCTTTCTCGACCTGTTCGGATCTAAAGAGGCAATGTACTGAGGATAATTCCTCTTTCAGTGCCTCTGCTTCTTGCAGTAGAAGTATTCCGTCTGACTCTGATCGAATTTGAATTTCTTGTTCTGACTGGGTTTGGGTGCCCTAGCACTTTACACCCTTTTCTTGTTCTTCTTTTTTTTTTTCCTTTCTTAAAGGGTCGATGTCTAGAAGAAGACCCTCCTACTACATTCACTGACTCCTTGTGGAGCTGGTGATCCTTTTCAAAGTTCTGTAGCAACCCCAGCAAATCGTGGTAGTTAACCGCAGGCTTTGTCATTCAAAAATGAGTAAGAAAAGAAAGGTAGGACTTAGGTAGAGAGTTTAGAATGGCATCTTTCTCTAGCTGTTCATGCAAGAGAAAGTCAAACTTGCTTAAGCACTCAATCATCTCGATCATGTATAGTACATGATTGGTAACCGACACTCCTTCCCTCATTCAAGTGTTGAAGATGGCACAACTAGTTTTGTGTCTCTCAACATCATCCGATATGCCAAAAGACTCGTTCAATATTTGCAGCATGTCCTGTGGCTGAGCATTCTCGAAAAGATGGCTGAACTCATCATTCATTACCGTCAGCATAATACCACAAATCATAGTTCGATCATTGAGCCACTTCTTATAAGTGTCTCTAGCCATACTATGCACGTTTGGAGCTGGCTCCTCGGGTGCTGGATCTATCAACACATATAAGATTCGTTCGTGCTCTAGGACTATTTTGATCTTTTGATATCAGCTATTAAAATTTGGTCCCATCAATTTATCACTATCTAATAGTGATCGGAGCGACAAGGTGGTGGCCATAACTGTAAAAGAAAAACTAAAATCTAATTAGTATATGAATTGATTAAGCCTAAAAATATGGATTTTAGTCTAAAGGTTCTTCCACTATTTTATTCGAATTAATAGCTTCTACTTCTAATTTGAGAAATTATATTAATTTCTTAGTGGGTTCTAGAATCTGCATGGACTACACATGGACCCGAGTGTGGCTCAGCCAACCCCTATGCACTCATGGATAGGTTCTTAACCAATTATTTTATTAAATAATTTTTAGTATTCAATTTTACCCCAAACACCTCTTCAGCAGACGTGTGGGGCCTCCATTGAAAGTTGTGGTTAGGTCCAACCATTAACATGCCATAATTTAGTGCATCTAACAAACAAATGATAAGATCCAAGTGTGGCTTGGCCAACCTGACCATCGTCAGAAAGACATAACTAAATCAACATATTATGAATGATAATTCCGACAGTCAGATGAGTACCAGGTGTATGGTACCTCCAATGATCATCTAAACTGTTGCACTCATTATCACCTAACTTAATGGAAGGCTATAATCTAGTTATCATCATAACTATTTCATTTTTAGGGACCTAACAATTTTAGAGGATTTAATTAGTTGAATTGAGAGATGAAAAAAAACTTGACCAGTTAATCTTAATCCTCCCACTGACTTTACCAAGTTAGATTAAAGAAGATTAAGCATAAGTTGGTCTAGCCAACCAATCATAAATCCTTCCACTGATTTCATCAAGTCATGAAGAGGACTCAAAACAAGTTGAACTAGGAGCACCTAAATCAGTCATACTGATTTTCTAGTTAGCATGGGTCAATCCCAATCATTAAGTGATCTAATTAAAACATAATTCATCATATTGGTCAGATAAGTGAGATCGGTGGAAGGGATATGTCCTTAACTTGACATAGGTTCAATCTATGCGAATAGCTCCCAATTAATGACCACCGATCAAAGCTGCCATACTTACCTTAGACACCAATTGGTTTGTCATTTTCAATTTGATCAACTTATAGACTTGGGTTCGATCAGAAGCTACGATCAAAGTCCATATTGGTCCAATCAAAGATATGGACATGGCCAACTACAACTATTGAAATTGATCAAGAGAAGAAATTGATACAATTAGAATTAACTTTTAATTAGATTTGATCAATTACTAACATGGTTCATTATCAATGATTTTTAATCCTAGGTCTAACCCAGTTAAATGGATTTGACTCGAGCTAACCCATTAACCCATGAATTATGAAATTAGTGCCTTAAATCTTTGATTCTCAAATCTAGATCATTTAATTCTCAATTAAGTTTTGAGCTGACATGGGTTTGGGCTTAGTATTTGAAAATAGTTTTTAATTTTATAAAATATTTTTACAATCAATCATCTAATGATCAAAATACTAATTTTAGATCTAATTTATATTATTTTAGATCTAAAATAAAATTTTAAAATTTTTTTTATTATTCATCATCATGAAAAAGATCGTGCAGCATCCCTATATGCCATAGGAGATCCCATCGAATGGGTAAATAGAGTTACAAAATCCTAATTTCTTCTATGATCGGATGGCTATGAGGATTTATCCAATCAGATTACTATACTACTCAGATATTAAATTAATTATTTAGATCTAATCAAAATAATTAAAATTAAATTTTATAAAGATCAGCGCAAACTAGGACAACCTTTGCACTGTAAGGGGTAAACCTTACTGTAGGTGTTGCTCCTTGAATTGATTTTGATGATTACAAAGCATTTGAGAGGATTACTAATGATTTTGGCTTGGAAAAAGATTTATTATTTTTCAGGGGTAAAATCATTATTTTATCAGACTTGATTCGGAAGCCTCAAGAGCAAGAACAAAAGATGTGTAATCTATTGGAGGCAATTTCAATATTTTTAAAAGTATATTTTGTAAGAAAATCAGGTTTATATTTTTGAGTCGACCCCATGAGTCGACTCATGGCTAAAAAGGCTGAACGGCACGTAAAATTTTTGGCTAGCACACTCTGTGAGTCGACCCTATGAGTCGACCCCTTGGCATAAATCGATCCTATGAGTCAACCTCTGCTGCTCTGCAGGCCAAAATTACAGAACAGTCATTTTCTACATTTTTTCATAGAGGTCGACCCCATGACCATGAGTCGACCCATGAGCATGAGTCGACCCTATGAGTCGACCCCTATGATGGAAAATTTCTACAATGGCTAGTTTTTAACCCATTTCGATTATATTTAATGCTCATTTAATATGCTCTAACAGCTCTATTTCAGCTCAAATTATTCTTCATCATTATTTGAAGTTATAAAAGGTACTAAAAGGAGGGAATCAAAGACAAGAAAGAGATTTGAAAAAGGTTCTTCAAGCATTCATTTCAACCCTAAGCAAGAGCCTACTTAAAAAGTTCAAGAAGCTTTTATTTCAAGTTCACCAACTTCTCAAGAGCTCATTCAAGTCTCCAACCACCTTGAGAAAATCAGAAAGAGCTTCCTTCTAATTGTGTAAAGTGTATTTAAAGCATTATTTGCTCGTTAAAGGAGCTACATCTGTACTTTTATATGATTAACTCCTATACTCTATTTTTGAGTTATTTATTTTGTTTTGGAAGGAATTCAAAATATGAAAAGATTGATCTGAACCTTGAATCGGATTGTATTGGATTGGCTTGTATCCAAAAAACAAATATTTTATCTTGGGATAGCTAGAGTTGGAGGTTCCGATGTTGTATTCGAATTGAATATAGTCTAGTGGATTTAAATTCCCAAGTAGGAGCTTGGGGAGTGGATGTAGGTGCAAGGTTGGCACCGAACCACTATAAATCTTCTTATTTGTGTTGTGCTTACTTGCTCTCCTTTTAAATTTCTTTATCCTCTTGCATTCTTGCATCCAACTTCTACACCTTGCATAAATTACACTCTCCATACTTATCTTGCTCATTGTTAAATAATCTTCATAGTTGTAAGTTAAGTTTAAATTTTTTTTTAAATCTAATTCACCCTCCCTCTTGGGTTACATAGCTGGGCAACAAGTGGTATTAGAGCTCGGTGCTCTAGCCCTACTTTGATTTAACCATCAAAGAGCTAAAGATCTATGGCAACTCAAGTTGGCACTTCTCTAGCTGAGGGGCAGTCCACAAACCGACCTCCACTTTTCAATGGGTCAAACTATACCTATTAAAAAGCTCGGATGAAAATCTTTATTCAAACACTTGACTATGATATGTGGAGTATCATAGTAAACAGACCACACACACTCACTAAATTAATTGATGATGTAGAATCAACCAAACCCGAAAAAGAATGGGATGAGGTTGATAAGAAAATGGCTCAACTAAATGCTAAACCCATGAATGTTTTGCATTATGCTCTAGATGCTAATGAATTTAATCATATTTCAACATGCATATCTATTAAGAAAATATGGGATAGATTAGAAGTAGCTCATGAAGGAACTAATCAAATGAAGGAATCCAAAATTAACATGCTCGTGCATAAATATGAACTTTTTAAAATGGAGCATGATGAATCTATAACTAAAATATTTACTCATTTTA
The DNA here is from genome assembly GCF_000442705.2 of Elaeis guineensis. NCBI lineage: Eukaryota > Viridiplantae > Streptophyta > Magnoliopsida > Arecales > Arecaceae > Elaeis > Elaeis guineensis. The sequence goes on from NC_025997.2 coordinate 64,636,760, forward strand.
TTGATATTATAAATGGTCTAAAAAGTCTTGATAAGTCTTATTCTAACAGTGATCTCGTGAGAAAGATTTTTAGGTCCTTACCAAAAACTTGGAAAGCCAAAGTGACCGCTATCCAAAAAGCCAAAGATCTGAACATCCTACCCTTGGAAGAGCTTTTAGGATCACTGATGACACATGAGCCGAGCATGAAACAACATCAAGAAGAAGTCAAAAAGAAGAGGACAATCGCCCTCAAATCCATGACTCAACTTGATGAAGAAATTGATGATATGGAAAATGAAGAGCAGGATGAAGAAATGGCTCTCATTACTAGAAGGTTTAAGAAGTTTTTGAAAAAAAGGAAACAAAGGATGAGGAAGAGGCCACCTACAAAAGGAGAACACAGTAAAGAGAAAGATAAGGAGCAATCCCTTATTTGCTATGAATGCAAGAAACTAGGACACTTTAAGTGTGAATGCCCACAACTGAAGAAGGGTCCCAAGAAGTACAAGAAGAAGGCCATGATGGCTACATAGAGTGGAAATGATGAGTCAAGCTCTGAAGAAGAAGACTCAAATGAACAAACCAACTTGTGCCTTATGAAAATAAGGTAAATTTTGAAACTCCTATTGACTTTACCTTTGAAGAACTTCATAAAATTTTTTATGATTTAATTGATGAACTAAATAAGCTAGGGGTAATGAACAAAGAGTTAAAATCAAAGAATCAATACTTACTAAAATAAAATGAGAGTATTTCTAATGAAAAATCAATCCTGTCTCAAGAAAATCTGAACTTAAAAGATGAGATTGCCAAGCTAAAACTAATGATTGAAAAATTTATCTTAAGTTCAAATAAACTTAATATGATACTTAAAAATCAAAAGGCCGTTTATGATAAAGCTGGTCTTGGCTACAACCCCTTAAAGAAATAAAAGTTTCTAAAAAATATCTATGTAAACTCTTCAAGCAATAAGTTTTCAAACATCACTTGCTTCAAATATGGTAGAGTAGGACACAAGTCATACACTTGTTTCTCTAACAAATCCATAAATTCTAATGTAAAGAAAATATGGGTTCTAAAAGGAACCATTGTGACTAACCAAAAAAGACCCAAGAAAGCTTGGGTACCTAAAGTAAAAGCTTGACTTTTGCCTGCAGGTGTGTCTAGCATCCCAAGGAGCAATTGAAAATGGTATCTTGATAGCGGATGCTCGAGACACATGACTGGTGATGAATTCCAATTCATCACACTTGATGCTAAGAATGGAGGGATGGTCACCTTTGGAGACAATGTCAAAAAAAAGATCATCGGTATAGGTAATATTGGTATCACTCCCTCTAAATATATTGAAAATATTTTATTAGTAGATGGTTTAAAATATAATTTATTAAGCATCAGTCAATTTTGTGATAAAGGATACAAAGTTATTTTTGAATCTTCTGTTTGCATAGTAACTAGTCCTATTAATGAAGGTATTAAATTTGTTGGGCATAGACATGGTAATGTTTATATGGTAGATTTGAATGATTTATCTAAAATAAACATGCAATGCCTAGTAGCCTTGAACGCTAAGATTAATGAGACTAGTTGGCTTCGACATCGTAGGCTTGTACATATTAGCATACATTCACTTTCAAAACTCATTAAGAAGGAATTGGTTATCGGTTACCCAAATTGAACTTTGAAAAGGATAGAATTTATGATGCATGCCAACTAGATAAACAAACAAGAGTTTCATTCAAATCTAAAAATATTGTTTCAACTTTTAGGCCATTAGAACTATTGCACATGGATTTATTTGGACCTACTAGAATTACTAGTCTAGGTGAAAAATGATATGGTTTTATAATTATTGATAATTTCTCTCATTTTACATGGATCTTCTTTTTGGCATATAAGGATGAAACTTTTCATGTTTTCTCTAAATTTTATCGAAAAATCACAAATGAGAAAGATTTTTCAATTCAAAATATTCAAAGTGATCATGGAACTGAATTTGAAAATCAAGATTTTGAAAAGTTTTATGATGAAAAAGGAATTGGCCATAATTTTTCGGCACCTAGGACACCCCAACAAAATGGGATAGTAGAAAGAAAAAATAGAACTCTTAAAAAAATGGCCCGTACCATGCTATGTGAAAGCAACCTTCCAAGATACTTTTGGGTGAAAGCAATTAACACGGCATGTTACATATTAAACCATGCTTTAATTAGATAAATTTTAAAGAAAACTCTCTATGAGCTTTGGAAAGGAAGAAAATCAAATATTGCATATTTTCATATTTTTGGTTGCCGATGTTGTGTTAAACAATGGTAAAGAAAGATTAGAAAAATTTGATGCAAAATCCGATGAAGTAATTTTTCTTGGTTACTCCTCTTCTAGTAAAGTCTTTAGAGTTTTCAACAAAAGAACCTTAGTAGTAGAGGAGTCAATACATGTTGTCTTTGATGAAACTGATGATCTTCCTTCAAAGAAGAATGAAGGTATTGATGATGCAGATCCTCTTATAGAAGGGATGAAGGAGATCACTCTAAAAGATTCAACCATTCAAGATGATGAAGAACATGAAGACAAACAGGATGAGGAAGGTGAAGAACAATAAGAACAACCTCAAGGTACAAATGATCTATCCAAAGAATGGAGGTATGATCACAATCACCCCAAGAAACTAATCATTGGTGATCCTACACATAGTGTAAAAACTCGTTCCTCACTTAGAGATGCATTCAATCATTTTGCTTTTGTCTCTCATCTTGAATATAAAACCATAGATGAAGCTGAAAAAGATTATAATTAGATTAATGCAATGCAAGAAGAACTTAATCAATTTGAAAGAAATAATGTATGGACTTTAATATCAAGACCTAAAAATTATTCAATAATTGGCACAAAATGGGTATATAGGAATAAATTAGATGAACATGAAAATGTAATAAGAAATAAAGCAAGATTGATTGTAAAAGGTTATAATCAAGAAGAAAGAATTGATTTTGATGAGACCTTTGCACCTGTTGCTAGATTAGAAGCAATTAGACTTCTACTTGCCTATGCTTGCTTTATAAATTTTAAGTTATTTCAAATGGATGTCAAAAGTGCTTTTCTAAATGGATATATTGCTGAAGAAGTTTATGTAGTAAAACCCCCAGGTTTTGAAAATCATGCTTTTCCTAATCATGTTTTTAAGTTAAATAAAGCTCTATATGGTTTAAAACAAGCACCCAGGACTTGGTATAAAAGGCTAAGCAAATTTTTACTTAATAATAATTTTTCAAGAGAAAATGTAGACACAACCCTTTTCATTAAAAGAAATCAAAATGATATATTAGTTATATAAATATATGTTGATGACATTATTTTTGGGTCTACTAATGAAACTCTTTGTCAAGATTTTGCAAAGCTCATGCAGGGGGAGTTCGAGGTGAGCATGATGGGAGAACTTACATTCTTCCTCGGACTCCAAATCAAACAAACAAAAGAAGAAATCTCCATCATCTAAAGCAAGTACACAAGAGAATTACTCAAAAGATTTGGAATAGAGAACTCCAAGGCAATTGGCACACCCATGAGCCCATCATGTAAGCTTGACAAGGACGAAGAAGGTAAAAGTGGGTAGACTTAAAATTTTTAGAGGCATGATTGGTTCTCTATTATATTTAACTGCTAATAGACCTGATATTATATTTAGTATTTGTCTATGTGCTCGCTTTCAATCAAATCCAAAAGAATCACACTTGAATGCAGTTAAAAGAATCCTTAATATTTAAATGGTACACAAACTCTAGGATTATAATATTTTAAGGACTTATTAATTAACTTAATAGGATATTCAGATGCCGATTTTGCTGGATGTAGATTAGATAGAAAAAGTACTAGTAGAACTTATCAATTTTTTGGAGTTAACCTAATCTCTTGGTTTAGCAAGAAACAAAATTCGGTAGCACTGTCTACGGTCGAGGTCGAATACATTGCAGCTAGAAGTTGTTGTGCTCAAATCTTATGGATTAAGCAACAACTCGAAGACTTTGGTATCAAACTCAATGAAACTCTCATAAGATGTGATAACACTAGTGCTATAAATCTCACTAAAAATCCAATTCAGCATTCTAGGTCAAAACATATTGAAATCAGGCATCATTTCATAAGAGAACATGTCCAAAATAAAAATATAATTCTTGACTATGTTTGTACTGAAAAATAATTAGCTGACATCTTTACCAAGGCATTAAGTGAAGATAGATTTTGTGAAATTAGGAGAGAACTAGGAATCCTTGATCCATCAGCTTAAGTATCTCTCTGATTCCAAGGTCTCAATGTCAAAAATTCATTTAGCTTAATTCTCATCTTTTCTTAAGAGCTCAAAAGCTCAAAATTATCATTCACGTGATCATTTTTTTTTGGATAAACATCTTTCTCTTAATGTTTTAAATTTTTTCGAAATTGTTTCATCATTTTTTTGAATTTCTCTGTGCCATGAGTCGACCCCTAGGGTCGACCCTAGGGTAAACTTGTAATTATGACAAAATCCTTCGGGCACTCTCTTTTTGTTGAAAATTCTCCTTGAGCCGACCCAACTCTCTGCCTTCTTCCTTTTGTTGAACCAAAGGTCTCCCTCTCTTCTTCTTCAAATCCAAGATTTTCCTCAAAATTTCTCTTCCACCGACTCTCACACTCCAAATTGCCTACTTAGGAACCAAGTTCCTCCCCTTCTCCTTCTTCATTTGGAGCGATTCGAGCTTACCCTAGACTCTACCCGTCTTCTCCAAATCGGCACATCACTTCTCCAAAATCCTTATCTTTCCACTAAAAACCCTTCATCTCTCCCTCACATTTGCTCTCCTAAGTTCCGTGCTAGTCTTGCCTGTGCAAATGGCTCCCAAGATGAAGCTTCCACAGAGGAGAAAATCCGTTCGCGGGTTGGAGGAAAGTGTGCGCCGAAAGAGACTAGCAACCGAGACCACTTCTGCTTCAAACCCTGCTCCTGGTTCAACTTCAGCTTCAACTCGATCACCAATCAGTCCTAGTAAGGTACCCCTCTCTGATAGGAAAGTAGAACCTGGAAAAAATATTGATTTCAGGTTTTTTGAAAAAGAAGGGTTCACCATTGGATCAAAGATTAACGACCAAGGATGAAAATTTTACTGCTCCTTAAAAGAAAATACATATGTCGATCTTGTCAGAGAATTTTACCTAAATTTGGGGTACAGCAATGAAACAGTAAAATCCACAGTAAAGGGTGTAGACATTAGCCTAGATCCTGTGCTTTTGGGGCAGATACTTCATTTACCATGTGAGGGGTATACCAACATGGAGCTCCCAGTTAAAGAGGAAGGAATAAATATTATCCTAGGAAAAACCTTCACTAGAAATCTGAACAAATTAGAGGCAAAGATTCTTTCTATTAAGATGAGACTGCTACACCACATGGTAACCAAATTATTTTTCCCTAGAAGTGGTAGACACGATCTTCTTTCTGGTAGGGATATTTGTATTATATACCATGTGATCACACAAACCCCCCTGAACCTCCCTGCATTGATGTTTGAGGCCATGAGAGAGACCTTGAACAGGTCCAAGGCACACTTGCCTTTTGGTATGGCTCTCACCTTAGTTTTTAAGAGGTTCGGAGTTAGTTTTGAGGGGGAGGCTGTAGCTAGACTATCCCACTCCGACACTATCAACCGCCACATATTGCACCGCATAGGTTTTTCTAAAACTGATGGTGGTTGGATAAAAGGTGTGGAAGAGAGAGCTGAGGATAGAGCAGAGGAGGAAAGACCATCCTCACCCCTTCGTGATCACAGAGCAGCATCACCAGATATTCAGTTTGTTTCTGATCACGAGGCTGGCCCGTCAGAGTCTGTGAGGAGACATACTTTAGTTTCACAGCCAGACAGCAGGGCACATCCTTCAGAGCTCAGATTGGCAAATGATCAGATTGAGATGATATCCCAGCGTGTAGCCTCCATTCTATCTCAACAGTTTGATACTTCAGTCTTTGCACAGGGATCGACATCTCAGGATGTATCCGATCAGACACTGATCCCTCACATTTCCACTATTTTTCAGATGATTACTGATCAGTCTGTATGCATTGAGCAGCTTGAGGGTTGTATATTGAGACTGACGGGCAGAGTACTTGACTTGCAGGGGCAAGTGTTAGCTCTAGCCCATCCACAGCCGCATGAGAGCATCATAGAGGTCTCAGACCTATCTGTAGAGGCGGTCAGACTTCGAGAAGTCTTAAAGAGTGGTTTTGACTTCTTGAGGAGAGAGATCAGGGGCTCTAGTGAACATGCTTCTGCTCAGTTCAGTGCCCTGATGCAGTCTGTCTTGAGAGCTTTGAATCTTCTGGACACCATTAGACTCTCACTCGTAGCTCAGTCCATAGCTTCTCAGGCTTCAGGATCTTCTCACCCCTCTACTCATGCTGGCATCTCTACCCGTGGCCGAGGCAGATGCGGTCGAGGTCGAGCTCGTGGACATGATCCTATATCTCCTCACCTTATCTCTGATTCATCAGACTCCGATTCTTCCAGCCATGACATCTATTAGATCCAGTGTAGTCTGTCCTTTCTTTTATTTTTGTCTAGGATCTATCTTGTGGGCTATGTAATGTGTTGACTGATTGACTCTTGGATAGTTTCTATCCATGAATTTTGTACTCTAAGTTGACTCATATGTATTGAAACATCTATGTATTTAGTCACTTTTTGAATATATATATAGATACTTTGACCTTTAATGAATGTCTATGAATGTGATCAAATGAATTGCTTTTAATTATGAGATATGAAAAATAACTTATATTTGTGTTGTGAAATACTATGAATTGCAATATCTTCTAAATGAGCAAATTGATATATCTTTTACGTTTGCTATATTGAGGGGGAGTAAAATAATAAGAAATAGAGAAATAAGCAATCAAAGAAGGGGGATAAAGAAGTAAAATTGATCCCATCAAAAAGGGAGAATAGAGAAAATATGTCCTTAAAAAGGGGAGTAGAGAATCTTAGTTGATGCTATCAAAAAGGAAGAGTAGAGAATCAAAATCAAGATTGAGCAATAAGCAATAAATCAAGATTGAGCAATAAGCAATAAATCAAGATGGGGCAATAACTAATAAAGAATGAGCAATAAGTAAATTGTTAAGCAAATGGGCATATGTGTCAAAGAATCAAAATCATCAGCTTTTTTTTTCCCAAGCAAATGAACTTATAAGCAAATTTCAAATTTTTAGTAAATTTTAAATTTATCTTCAAACTGCTTATGATGCATTTCATTCAAATACTTGGCTATAATATTTAAGTGATGCATCTTCATAAATTTAAAATTCATGTTAAATACTTTATATATGCTTTTGCTCAAGTATTTTGTCATCATCAAAAAGGGAGAGATTGTTGCTCCTTGAATTGATTTTGATGATTACAAAGTATTTGAGGGGATCACTAATGATTTTGGCTTAAAAAAAAATTTATTATATTTCAGAGGCAAAATTGTAATTTTATCAGACCTAATTCGGAAGCCTCAAGAGCAAGAACAAAAGATGTGTAATCTATTGGAGGCAATTTTAATATTTTTAAAAGTATATTTTGTAAGAAAATTAGGTTTATATTTTTGAGTCGATCCCATGAGTCGACTCATGGCTAAAAGGACTGAACGGCATACAAAATTTTTGGCTGGCACACTTTGTGAGTTGACCCCATGAGTCGACCCCTTGGCATGAGTCGACCCTATGAGTCGACCTCTACTGCTCTGTAGGTCAAAATTACAGAATAGTTATTTTCTGCTCTTTTCCACAGAGGTCGACCCTATGAGTCGACCTTATGAGTCGAACCCTGTGATGAAAAATTTTCACAACGACTAGTTTTTAACCCATTTTGATTGCATTTAATGCTCATTTAATGTGCTCTAACGGCTCTATTTCAGTCTAAATTACTCTCCACCATTATTTGAAGTTATAAAAGGCACTAAAAGGAGAGAATCAAAGATAAGAAAAAGATTTGAAAAAGGTTCTTCAAGCATTCATTTCAACCCTAAGCAAGAGCCCACTTAAAAAGTTCAAGAAGCTTTTATTTCAAGTTTACCAACTCCTCAAAAGCTCATTCAAGTCTCCAACCACCTTGAGAAAATTAGAAAGAGCTTCCTTCTAATTGTGTAAAGTGTATTTAAAGCATTATTTGCTCATTAAAGGAGCTACATCTGTATTTTTATGTGATTAACTCTTATACTTTATTTTTGAGTTGTTTATTTTATTTTGGAAGAAATCCAAAATATGGAAAGGTTGATCCAAACCTTGAATCAGATTGTATTGGGTTAGCTTGTACCCAAAAAATAAGTGTTTTAGCTTGGGATAGCTAGAGTCGGAGGTTCCGATGTTGTATTCAGGTTGAATACAGTCTAGTGGATTTAAATTCCCAAGTAGGAGCTTGGGGAGTGGATGTAGGTGCAAGGTTGGCACTGAACCACTATAAATCTTCTTGTTTGTGTTATGCTTACTTGCTCTCCTTTTAAATTTCTTTATCCTCTTACATTCTTGCATCCAACTTCTACATCTTGCATAAATTACACTCTCCATACTTATCTTGCTCATTATTAAATAATTTTCATAGTTGTAAGTTAAGTTTAATTTTTTTTTAAAAATCCAATTCACCCTCCCTCTTGGGTTGCATAGCTGGGCAATAGTAGGACAACCTTATATCAGTTTGTACGATCAAATCTATAATTAATTTCAGATCTAATCTAAATTAAATTAATGATTTAAATGCATGTAATATCAGATTATATGCAAAAAAATTTATGTCATAAGAAATTGCACTCTGATGCCAATTGAAAGAAAAATAGGTAGTTCAAAGCTGTTGAAGTTTTATGGTTTTATACGTACATATTTTATAAAAAGAGACGTAGTGAAATTTTAAAATTTTTTAGATTAAATCTAATTTAATCTAAGCATGCATAAGATCATATTTTCAAACCATAACCAAAATCATCATATGTGAGATAAGATTTAGATACAGAAATCAAATAGAGAAAAATAAATATAAAACATACCTGGACATGGATCAATCTTCAACATGAATAGATGATCATGGATGTCTTCCAGAGGTCCCTTGTAGCCATACAAACGTCCGACTTCTATAGATATCTATACGAGACTTTGATCTGATCAGAAGCCTTTTGATCTCATTGGGGTGCTAGTTTCCTTGTAGAGATCGCATCTTGATAGTTGAAAATTTTTTTTTCTCCTAAGGCACTCTTAGAGAATAAAAAGATATAGGAGGATCTTGATCTCTACGCTAGAAATCATGAGAAGAATCATTTCTTCACTTTTCTTCCTAAAATCCATGTACCAAATCTCTACAATAGAGATGTAATAATTTTGTCCAACTTTTGGACAAAAAAAGAAGATAAGACATTCATGTCTAAACATGGATAAGAGAGAGAGAAGATGATGTCCTAACAACCAACAATTGGTTGTGTAATAAAGAAGAGATTAAAACAACCTCACCTTGTGCCAAAAACATACACGCCATCCTTCCCTTTTTCTCCCTTGGTTTTCTATGGTAAAACCTCTAATTTTTGGGTGTTGAAATCTGGTCTCTATCCTTCTTCCACTTCCTAAGGGATGGTGGTTTAAATAGGCTAAGAGGAATTAGAGATTGGGTAGGAAATTAGAGTCCAAAATGCTTAGGACTCTTATCCCTTTGATGCCGCCCATAATAAACTGATTTGCTCCCAAATTTTTGCATGGAAACAAGGGGTTAAAAGCTTTTTCTTACATGCTAAAAGGAGAGGCAAAGTGGAATTAAAAGTGGTTCAAGGTGGGACACAAAATCAGGTTGGCATGGACCCCTTTGGCGCATGGATAGGGAAGAGTTTAAGATTCATGGGACTCTATTATTAGATGGCTGTTTTAATCCCAATAAAACACCGATAAATTTTAATTATATTAGGACTTAATTAGACTCAAATAGATAGAAATTCAAATCTGATTTGGAGCTCAATTAATTTAGATTGGATGTCTCCTAATTAGAGGAGGAGTTATAGTCCAATTAGACTCTTTCTTGGTGCTTGAGTCAAACTTGTTGCCCAGCTATGCAACCCAAGAGGGGGGGTGAATTGGGTTTCTAAAAAATTTTAAGCCCAACAGATTACTTATGAAGAACAAAATAAAGACTTTAATTCAATATTAATTCCCTAAGGCAGGAATGCAAGAATATAATAAAGAAATAAAGTGAAGAGATAAAGCACACCACAAACACAAGGATTTATAGTGGTTCGGTGCTAACCTTGCACCTACATCCAGTCCCCAAGATCCTACTTGGGAATTTCAATCCACTATCCTTTGTATTCAACCCGAATACAAAATGTCGGAAACTCCGACACTAGCTATCCCAAGCTAGATCACTTGTTTCTCGGGTACAAGTAAACCCAAAATACTTCGATTTCAGGTTCGGATCAACCTTTCCTTGTTTTGGAAATCCTCCAAAAACAAGAACAAAAACTCACAAAGAGTAAGAAAATTTTGAGCACAGATTAATACAATAACAGCTCCTTAAATGAGCGAATATAACAATAAAAGCTTTACTCAAATGAAGAACCCCTTTTTCGGATTTTCTCAAAGTGGATGAACGCTTGAATGCTTGAGAAGAGGTTGATTGTTGATTGAAGATCTCTTGAAAGCTTTGAACGATCTCTAGATCAAGGTTGAAACAATAGGCGTGAAGAATTCTCTCCTTGAAAGATCTTGCTTTTCTCTTTCACAATCTCTCTGGTATATTGTGGATCCTCTCTCTTTTTCTTTTTGGATTTTTCGTTGATCTCAGGCTTTCTCTTACAAATTTTGGATCCTTTCTTCTATTCTTCTCTTCTTTTGATTTCACGTTTGATCTGCTATTTAATCTGCAATTTTTTTCACCATTTAAAGCATTTTGTAGCATTAGAAGCAAGAGAAAACAATTTAGGTAGATAAAGAGCCGTTAGAGGATTTTTAGGAAGCATAAATGGTAATTAAAACGGGCAAAAAAATAGCCGTTGCTGATATTTCCCATCGCAGGGGTCGACTCATGAGTCGACTCATGCTTCAGGGGTCGACTCATGAGTCGACCTCTGTTGCAAAAACCAGAGAATGCGTTTCTGGAAATTCTTGGCTCAAATTAGCAGGGGTCGACTCATGAGTCGACTCATGCCTTGTGGGTCGACTCATGAGTCGACTCACAGGTCGTGCCAAGCCAGAAAACTAGCGTGCCAAGGAGAATTTTTGCATACCAATCAGCTCACAGTGTCATGAGTTGACTCATGAGTCGACTCATGCACTTCAAACCTTCATAACTTCAAAAATATAAGTCCAAACACAATGAAATTTTCATCAATAGATTTCAAATCATTTGTTCTACCAAATGGTACTATCAAATCAGGATTTTAGTGAAATTATGATTTTACCCTTGAAGAGCATAAGGACTTTTTCATTTTAAAATTATTTGTATCCCTTCAATCTGCTTTGTAATCATCAAAATCAATCTAGGAGCAACAATCTCCCCCTTTTTGATGATGACAAAACATTTGAACAAAAATATTTATGTTAATGCATTAATTTCAAAAGAATCCATTATAGGTGTATATGCTTGAAAAGAGTATGATTCTTTTGGCATGTAATATAAATGCAAAAATAGTTTGTCCATTTTTTTAAAGATTTGAAAAGGGTATTAGATCATTTTGAGTTCAAGATATATCAGAGCAAGAGAAGAGAAATAAATTTTGCAATGTATCAGAGCAAGAAAAATATTTTTTTTTTTTTTTTTTTTTTTACAATGTTATCAGAAAAGATTTTACAATGTATCGGAGCAAGAAAATTTTATAATATATCAGAGAAAATTTCACACTGTATTAGAGCAAATGTCAGAGAAAATTTCACACTGTATGAGAGCAAATGTTATAATATATCAGAGAAACTTTCTCACTGTATCAGATCAAATATTATAATTTATCAGAGAAACCTTCACACTGTATCGGATTAAATTTTATCATGTATCAGAGCAAGTTAAAAGAAATTATAGGGTGTATCAGAGTAAAATAAATTTCTTAAGATGTATCAAGGTGAATAAAATTTCAAAAGATGTATCAGAGCAAGTTTGAATTTTGAAATATATCAGAGCATATAAAAAAATACTTATTTGCATTGTACTTATGATTTTGCTTTTGATGGATGGCTTTTTGTTTAAGTTCTGTCTGATACCAAATTTCGATACCAAATTTCTCAAAGTTTTGTTTAATCTTTCAATCCTTATTTTTGTTTAATTTCTCCAATATTTGTTTTAATCTTCCAATCTTTGTTTTTGTTTAATTTCTCCCCCTTTTTCTCATAATTTAGGATTTTGCTTTTTGTCTAATTTCAATTTTTGTTTTTGTTTAATTTCTCCCCCTTTTTGACATCATCAAACATAGTTAACTCTTCCTTTTCTTTTTCTAAAATATTCTTTATTTTCTTCCTCTTTAGAGTTTTTCACAGATGTTTGCTCCCCCTTAATATAGCAATTATCAACAGCAAACAACAACAAGGAGAAGACAATATTTTAATAAGAAGAAAATATATAACCAAAATATGATCATTACAAAGAGGTAGAAATATAGGTAAAAGATGATTCCATTAATATCATAATTGTTTCAATACATTATTCTTAAAAATAAAATTCAACCAGCTAATTGTCAATACATGGCCTCAAGGTATAGATCCTAGAACAAGATACTAACTCCTAGGACCTAGTAAAGATCAAGATAAGTCAATGATCGGAGTCATCAGATATAGGGTGAGGAGATGATGGATCAGAAGTGCGTCCTCTACCCCGTCTGCCTCTGCCACGAGTAGGAGAGCGAGATGAACTGGGAGGCTGAGAACGCTGAGATGCTAGGGACTGAACAGAAAGGGTGAGTCTAATAGAATCAAGTACGTTCAGTGCTCTGGAAACAGATTGAAGTAGAGCAGTGAACTGGGTGGTAGCATGCTCACTCGATCCTCGGATCTCTTTCCTCAGTAATTCATATCCACCTTCTAGTACTCCTCTGAGCCTGCCAGCCTCTGCAGTGAGGTCTGTGACCTCAATAGTAGACTCCTGTGGCTGGGGATGGGCCAATGCAAGGACTTGTCCCTGCAAGTCAAGAACTCTGCCAGTCAGTCTCCAGACTGTATCCTCAAGCTGCTGTATCCTGACGGACTGATCTGAAATCATCTGAAATACAGTGGAGATGTGGGGAGTAATGGTCTGATCAGAAGAGGTAGCTCCAGGTGCAAAAGAAGTACTACTCCACTGGCTAGACAGCAAAGAAGCCACACGCTGTGAAATATGCTCGATCTGATCGTCAGCCAGTCTGAACTCTGAATGAGGTGCTCTGCTCTCTGGCTGATACACTGGTGTGGGCATCCTAGTAAACTCAGAAGGGCCAGCCTCAGTATCAGGAATGAACTGGGTATCTGGTGAAGCTGCCTTGAAGTCATGTACAGGAGAAGATGGACCTTCTTCTTCTACTCTGCCTTCAGTTCTGTCTTCAGCTCTTTCCTTAACTCTCTCCTCAGTTCTTTCTTCAGAGCCCTTGATCCAACCACCAACAGTCTTTGTAATTCCCATTCGGTGCAGGCTGTGTTGGTTGAAAGTGTCCACATGTGAGAGCTTGGTAGCAGCCTCCCCCTCACAACTAACTCCAAACCTCCTAAATACTCTAGTAAGGGCCATACCATAAGGCAAGTGTGCCTTGGATCTGTTCAAAGTTTCTCTCATGGCCTCTATCATAAGTGCAGGGAGGTTTAGGGGGGTCTGAGTGATGATATGAAACATGACACAAACATCTCTGCCAGATAGTAGATCATGCCTACCACTCCTAGGAAAGAAGAGTTTTGTTACAATCTGATGCAGGACCCTCATCTCAATGGACAAAATCTTTGCTTCCAATTTGTTTAAATTTCCTGAAAAAGCTTCTCCTAAGATAATTCTGATCCCTTCTTCTTTAATTGGGAGTTCCATATATGAGTATCCTTCACTAGGCAACTGAAGTATATCTCCCAATATCCTAGAATCCAAGCATATGTCAATCCCCTTGACTGTTGAAGTCACTGACCCGTTTCCATAATGTAGGTTCTGGTAGAACTCTCTAACTAGATCAACATAGGTGACTTCCTTAAGAGAGCAATAAAGTTCCCATCCTTGATTTTTGATCTTACTTGCAAAAGTAAAGCCTTCTTTCTCAAAGAACCGAAAATCTATATTTTTCTCGGTTTCTACTTTTCTATCAGAAAGAGGATTCACTCTGGGGCTTATGGAGGATTGAGAGGGACCTTGAGCAGGTACTGAAACTGGATCGAGAACACTGGAAGACTGAGCATGCCTTTTCTTTCGGACAAATTCCTCAGGCTCACGGATTGATTTCCTTCTTTGGGGAAGTTTCATCTTTGGAGCCATATCCAATAAAGTAGAAGACAAAAAGACTTGAATTGAGTGGAGGAGAGATCACAAGAGAGTAAAGAGGAATTTTAGTGGAGAAAAGAAGTAGATTTTGGAAGTTCGGTGAAGTGCTAGGGCACGTTCAAACCGCGCCAAGCAAAGCGAGAAAGCACAGAAAATCCTTTTGAAGGAGGCGATTTTTGGTGGAGAGGAGGAGGGAGAATTGCCTCAAAATTGATCCTTGGATTTGGAGAAAGAAGAGTTGGAGAAGACGGCTTTTGGAAGAAGAACGATGGGAAGATGAGTCGTCTCACAAGCAGTAACCCTTATAAAAACAATGAACCCGTTGAAAGTTGGTGGGATTTACAAGTTTGCCATTGAGTCGACTCATGGGGGTCGACTCATGAAGTTCAAAAATTAAGGAAAAATACAAATAAATTCCAGAAAAATTCAAAATCTTGGGAGAAAGAATTTTGCTCAATGATAAGTTTTTAGAGTGATAAATCTGAGCTTTTGGGACCAGGATAGATGTTAAAAATTGAGCTCTAAGAGTTTTTGACATCTATTCTTTGAAAATTGAGAAATTTCAGACAAATGGATCTAGAATTCCTAGATTTCTCCTAATTTCACAGAATCTATCCTCACTAAGAGCCTTTGTAAAGATATCGGCTAATTGATTTTCAGTGCAAACATATTCAAGAATTATATTTTTGTTTTGAACATGTTCTCTTATGAAATGATGTCTTATTTCAATATGTTTAGATCTTGAGTGTTGAATTGGATTTTTAGATAGATTTATGGCACTTGTATTATCACATCTTATTGGTGTTTCATTAAGTTTGATTCCAAAATCTTCGAGTTGTTGCTTAATCCACAAGATTTGAGCACAACAACTTCCGGCTGCAATGTATTCGGCCTCAGCCGTAGACAGTGCCACCGAATTTTGTTTCTTGCTAAACCATGAGATTAGGTTTACTCCAAGAAATTGGCAAGTTCCACTTGTGCTTTTTCTATCTAATTTACATGCAGCAAAATCAGCATCAGAATATCCTAACAAATTAATTTGTGAGTCCTTAGAGTACCATAACCCTATAGTTTGTGTACCATTTAAGTATCTAAGGATTCTTTTAACAGCATTCAAATGAGATTCCTTAGGATTAGATTGATATCTTGCACATAAGCAAACACTAAACATGATATCAGGCCTACTTGCAGTTAAATACAATAATGAGCCAATTATACCTCTGTAGTATTTTAAGTCTACGCTTTTACCTTCATCATCCTTGTCAAGCTTACTTGAGGGACTCATTGGTGTGCCAATTGGTTTGCAGTTCTCCATTCCAAATCTTTTGAGTAGTTCCTTGGTGTACTTGCTTTGGGTGATGGAGATTCCCTCTTTTGATTGTTTGATTTGGAGTCCGAGGAAGAAGGTGAGTTCTCCCATCATGCTCATCTCGAACTCTCCCTGCATAAGCTTAGCAAAGTCTTGACAAAGGGATTCATTAGTAGACCCAAAAATTATGTCATCAACGTAAATTTGTATAATTAGCATATCATTTTGGTTTCTTTTAATAAATAGGGTTGTATCTACATTGCCTCTTGAGAAACCATTATTTAGTAGAAATTTGCTTAGCCTTTCATACCATGCTCTAGGTGCTTGTTTTAGACCATATAAAGCTTTATTTAATCTAAAGACATGATTGGGAAAAGCATGATTTTCAAATCCAGGGGGTTGTTCTACATATACTTCTTCAGAGATATATCCATTTAAAAATGCACTTTTAACATCCATTTGAAATAGTTTGAATTTCATAAAGCAAGCATAAGCAAGTAGAAGTCTAATGGCTTCTAATCTAGCAACAGGTGCAAAGGTTTCATCAAAATCAATTCCTTCTTCTTGATTATATCCCTTAGCAACCAGTCTTGCTTTATTTCTAATTACATTTTCATGCTCATCTAATTTGTTTCTAAAGACCCATTTTGTTCCAATTATTGAATAATCTTTATGTCTTGATACTAAGGTCCAAACATTATTTTTTTCAAATTGATTAAGTTCCTCTTGCATAGCATTAATCCAATTATGATCATTTTCAGCTTCTTCAAAAGTTTTAGGTTCAAGATGAGATACAAAAGTACAATGATTAACTGCATCTCTTAGTGAAGAACAGGTTTTTACCCCATGCATAGGGTCACCAATAATTAACTCCTTAGGGTGGTTGTGAACATACCTCCATTCCTTGGGTAGGTCATTTGTACCTTGAGGTTGTTCTTGAATTTCTTCACCTCTTTCATTTTGTTCGTCTTCTTGATCCTTGTCTTTTGGAGTTGCTGAATCTTTCAAAGTGATCTCCTTCATACCTTCTATTAGTGGATCTGCATCATCAACACCCTCATTCTTCCTTGAAGGAAGATCGTTAGATTCATCAAAAACAACATGTATGGACTCCTCAACCACTAAAGTTCTTTTGTTGAAAACTCTAAATGCTTTACTAGTGGAGGAGTAACCTAGAAAGATTGCTTCATCTGATTTTGCATCAATTTTACCAAGTTTTTCTTTGCCATTATTTAATACAAAACATCGGCAACCAAAGACATGAAAATATGCAATATTTGATTTTCTTCCTTTCCAAAGTTCATAGGGGGTTTTCTTTAAAAATTGTCTAATTAAAACATGATTTAAAATGTAACATGCTGTGTTAATTGCTTCCACCCAAAAATATTTTGGAAGGTTGCTTTCACAAAGCATGGTACGGGCCATTTCTTCTAAGGTTCTATTTTTCCTTTCAACTACCCCATTCTGTTGGGGTGTCCTAGGAGCAGAGAAGTTATGGCCAATTCCATTTTCATCACAAAAATTTTCAAAGTCATGATTTTCAAATTCTGTTCCATGATCACTTCTAATATTTTGAATTGAAAACCCTTTTTCATTAGTGACTTTTCGATGAAATTTAGTGAAAATTTGAAAAGTTTCATTTTTGTGAGCTAAAAAGAAAACCCAAGTAAAACGAGAGTAATCATCAATTATTACAAATTCATATCGTTTTCCTCCTAGACTAGTGGTTCTAGTTGGTCCAAATAAATCCATATGTAAGAGCTCTAAAGGTCTAGAAGTTAAAACAGTGTTTTTGGATTTAAATGATACTCTAGTTTGTTTACCTAATTGGCATGCATCACAAATTCTATCCTTTTCAAAATTCAGTTTTGGCAAACCGAGAACTAAATCTTTTTTAATTAATTTTGAGAGAAAATGCATGCTAATGTGTGCAAGTCTACGATGCCACAGCCAACTAGTCTCATTTATTTTAGCACTTAAGGAAACTAGGCATTGCATGTCTAATTTAGTTAAATCATTCAAGTCTACCATATAAACATTGCCATGCCTATGTCCTATAAATTTAATGCCATCGTTAATAGGACTCGTCACAATGCAAACAGATGATTCAAAACTTACTTTATATCCTTTATCACAGAATTGACTAATGCTAAGTAAGTTATGCTTTAAACCTTTAACTAATAAAACATTCTCAATGTATTTGGAGGGAGTGATACCAATGTTACCTATCCCGATGATCTTTCCTTTGCCATTATCTCCAAAGGTGACCATCCCTCCATCCTTAGCATCAAGCGTGATGAATTGTGATTCATCACCAGTCATGTGTCTCGAGCATCCGCTATCAAGATATCATTTCCTGTTTCCTTCTTGGGATACTAGACACACCTGCAAGCAAAGGTCACATTTCTGTCTTAGGTACCCAAGCTTTCTTGGGTCCTTTCAGGTTAGTCAGAATGGTTCCTTTTGGAACCCATATTTTCTTTGTGTTTGCATATTTGTTAATAAGACATGTGTATGATTTATGTCCTATTCTTCCACATTTAAAACAAGTAATATTTGTAGACTTGTTACTTGAATAATTTACGTAAATATCCTTCAGAAATTTTTGTTTCTTCAGGGGTTTATAACCAAGTCCAGCCTTATCATATATAGCTTTCTGATTTTCAAGGATCATATTTAGTTTGTTTGAACTTAAGGTGAACTTATCTACTATAGATTTCAGCTTGTTCATTTCATCCTTTAAGTTTTGATTTTCTTGAATCAAGGTGAATTTTTCAATTGAAAGATTTTCAGCTTGTTTCACTAAGGACTGATTTTCCAATTTCAGCTCTTTATTTTTCTTTCCTAGTTTCTTTAATTCATCAATTGAATCATAGAATGCTTCATGCAATTCTTCAAAAGTAAATTCACTAGTGGATTCAGAAGTTACCTCATTTTCATGTGCCATCAGGCACAGGTTGGCTTGTTCTGTTGAGGTTTTCTCGTCGGAGCTTGAGTCATCACTCGCACTCCAGGTCGCCATCATTGCCTTCTTTTTGAACTTCTTTGGACCTTTCTTCAATTGTGGACATTCGGATCTGAAATGTCCTGGCTTCTTGCACTCGTAGCATATAGGGGGTTGATCTTTCTCCTTTTCTTTGCTTTGATCCCCTTTTGTGAATTTCTTTCTCATCCCCTGTTTCCTTTTTCTTAGAAACTTTTCAAATTTCCGGGTGATGAGAGCCATCTCTTCATCCTGATCTTCATCTTCAGAGTCATCCGTTTCATAATCAGGCGAAGTTGTGGATTTGAGGGCAATGGTTCTTTTCTTTTTGACTTCATCTTCTTGATGTTGCTTCATGCTAAGTTCATGAGTCATCAAGAATCCAAGAAGCTCTTCTAGAGGTAGAGTGTTCAAGTCCTTTGCTTCTTGGATGGCAGTCACCTTGGCTTCCCAAGTTCTTGGCAGTGACCTGAGAATCTTCCTTACAAGTTCACTGTTAGTATAAGATTTGCCAAGACTCTTTAAACCATTGATTATATCAGTAAAACGAGTAAACATAGCAGTTATGGACTCATCATGCTCTATTTTGAACAATTCATATTTATGTACAAGCATGTTTATTTTAGACTCTTTTACTTGATTTGTTCCCTCATGGGTGACTTCTAACCTATTCCATATTTCTTTAGCAGATGCACAAGTAGAAATGCGATTAAATTCACTTGCATCTAGTGCACAATAAAGAACATTCATGGCTTTGGCATTTAATTGTGCCAATTTCTTGTCAACCTCATCCCATTCTTTCTCGGGTTTGGTTGACTCCTCACCATCTATAATCTTGGTGGGTGTGTGAGGACCATTCACTATGATACTCCACATATCATAGTCGAGTGCTTGTATGAAAATCTTCATCCGAGCTTTCCAATAGGTGTAATTAGACCCATTAAAAAGTGGAGGTCGGTTTGTTGATTGCCCCTCGACTAGAGAAGTACCAACATGGGTTGCCATAGATCTTTGGCTCTTTGATTATTAGATCAAAGAAGGGCTAGAGCACCGGCTCTGATACCACTTGTTGCCCAGCTATGCAACCCAAGAGGGGGGGTGAATTGGGTTTCTAAAAAATTTTAAGCCCAACAGATTACTTATGAAGAACAAAACAAAGACTTTAATTCAATATTAATTTCCTAAGGCAGGAATGCAAGAATATAATAAAGAAATAAAGTGAAGAGATAAAGCACACCACAAATACAAGGATTTATAGTGGTTCGGTGCTAACCTTGCACCTACATCCACTCCCCAAGATCCTACTTGGAAATTTCAATCCACTATCCTTTGTATTCAACCCGAATACAAAATGTCGGAAACTCCGACACTAGCTATCCCAAGCTAGATCACTTGTTTCTCGGGTACAAGTAAACCCAAAATACTTCGATTTCAGGTTCGGATCAACCTTTTCTTGTTTTGAAAATCCTCCAAAAACAAGAACAAAAACTCACAAAGAGTAAGAAAATTTTGAGCACAGATTAATACAATAACAGCTCCTTAAATGAGCGAATATAACAATAAAAGCTTTACTCAAATGAAGAACCCCTTTTTCGAATTTTCTCAAAGTGGATGAATGCTTGAATGCTTGAGAAGAGGTTGATTGTTGATTGAAGATCTCTTGAAAGCTTTGAACGATCTCTAGATCAAAGTTGAAACAATAGGCGTGAAGAATTCTCTCCTTGAAAGATCTTGCTTTTCTCTTTCACAATCTCTCTGGTATATTGTGGATCCTCTCTCTTTTTCTTTTTGGATTTTTCGTTGATCTCAGGCTTTTTCTTGCAAATTTCGGATCCTTTCTTCTATTCTTCTCTTCTTTTGATTTCATGTTTGATCCGTTATTTAATCTGCAATTTCTTTCACCATTTAAAGCATTTTGTAGCATTAGAAGCAAGAGAAAACAATTTAGGTAGATAAAGAGCCGTTAGAGGATTTTTAGGAAGCATAAATGGCAATTAAAATGGGCAAAAAAATAGCCGTTGCTGACATTTCCCGTCGCAGGGGTCGACTCATGAGTCGACTCTTGCTTCAGGGGTCGACTCATGAGTCGACCTCTGTTGCAAAAACCAGAGAATGCGTTTCTGGAAATTCTTGGCTCAAATTAGCAGGGGTCGACTCATGAGTCGACTCATGCCTTGTGGGTCGACTCATGAGTCGACTCACAGGTCGTGCCAAACCAGAAAACTAGCGTGCCAAGGAGAATTTTTGCATGCCAATCAGCTCACAGTGCCATGAGTTGACTCATGAGTCGACTCATGCACTTCAAACCTTCATAACTTCAAAAATATAAGTCCAAACACAATGAAATTTTCACCAATAGATTTCAAATCATTTGTTCTACCAAATGGTACTATCAAATCAGGATTTTAGTGAAATTATGATTTTGCCCTTGAAGAGCATAAGGACTTTTTCATTTTAAAATTATTTGTATCCCTTCAATCTGCTTTGTAATCATCAAAATCAATCTAGGAGCAGCAAAACTCAATTTTAATCCTAATCCCATTAGGATTTGGTGCAGTATGAAAATAAAGATTTCTAGTCCAATTAAGAATATATATATCCTAGTCTAATTAGAAATTAGATCAAACCCAAATCTTAATTCAACTGGGGCTAATAATCCAATCTTTTTGGGGTGATCCTATAACCCTATAGGGTTGATCAAATCAAATCCAAAATGAGTCCAATTAAATCCAATCAAATTAGACTTGATACAAGCCCTATTGCTCAATCAAATTGAGCTAATTAGCAATCATATTGCTAATTAATCTTTCTATAACTCACTAACTTTTTAGTAAGTTACATAATGCAAAATTTGTATTAGATTAATTATCAATCAAATTGATAATCAAATCCTGTTACGATTCATAATCATAGTTCAACCATCTGATCAGTCAAAAGCTTCTTTTGTTGTGATCCCATAGGTTCTATTCTATCTGGTAGTGAGATATATTATGATCTATATCATAATATCATTGAAATTCTTTTCAATGGATTAGAATAATTTCAACTCAACCCACTAAGAATCATTGATTATCAAGATGATCCTTATGAGTCTCACAATCCACCAATGACACCTAGCAGTATGTAGTGACAATCCAGCAGAATAAAAGATGAACCTCTAGGTGCAGTTAACGCATGATACAATCCCCCTATCGTAAGTTCCGACCAGATGGCAGGTCATGGATAAATTGTCAAACCTCATCATCGATCATATGATAGATTCAATTAGCTTAAGTCCATATGTGACTCTATAAAAACTCTTTCATCAATCACAATACTATGACCATAGACTTAAGAACTCAGTCTCTTAAATCTCATAGGACTACTCCCTTCTGCTAGGGTCGATAGATTCCATCTTGATGCACATCCCACTCCTATAGTGGACCAACTGTCGCCAACATCCACTACAAGGGCTCCTTGAGATCCTTGTTGATGTGTTAGTCAAACTCCAATAGTCTCACTGCGAGCAGTAGTGTTATCTCAGGTCAAAAGACTAGTCATGCAACTGCAGCATCGAGAAAGTCACTAACGAGTGAGCAAACATCCATATGACTTCTTGAGTTGGTCACGCTCAGTACTAGTTGTTCTCTAACAACCATCTGTACTCTCATTCTAGTGTCTCTATATTGCAGACTCAAGACCCATTTGTCCGAAGGAAGCGATCCATGCACTAGTCTATTCAGTTCAATCATCATCCCCATGATGATCTTATGACTAGGAGCAATTTAGGAATCAACCATTAATGACACATGCCTCAAATTCTCAACTCTTTGAGAATATATGTCAGCATCTTGTTAATCCCTTGGATGATTTATGGACACATAAACATAAATGATAATATAACTACCTCATAAGTATAAAATCATATCCTAGAGATATGAAATGTGTCAGCCAAGATTGGCTTCAAGGGCATACATCCAACAATCTCCTACTTGCACTAAAGCCAATCTGCCATGCACCAAGTTCCATCTTCATAAGATAGGTTTTAGTCTTAGGCTAGCTAAGTGACTTACCAGTGGGTCATCCACATCACATGTGAAGTTTGCTCTTTGCACCTATATGTATTTCTACTTGAGGTAGTCGCGTGTTCTGTTGTTCTATACGCTTGGATATCTGATGAGAGCTAGGCTCCTTAGCAAGGGCTATGGTGTCATTGTCTTTGCTGTATAGTGTCACGATATCTGATGACATGATAACCAATTCTACAACTAACATTAGAATCAGAATGCATCCTATACATCTACAGTATACTCAGCTTCCATCGATCGATTATTTGAAATCCTTCCAAAATATCGAATAGGAACACACCCCATGATGTAGACATTCTACCATTAACATCAAACATAAAATCTGAATTGGTGTATCCTCCCACTCCTAGCTTTGATCTTTCTTTAAATTAAGAACATGTCCTTAGTTCTTTTTAAGAGCTTAAGGATGTTTTCACAGCAATCTAGCTCTCACAGTCTGGATATAACTGATATCTACTTGTGACAGTCACAGTATAATCAGTTCAAGTACTTTATGGCATACGACTATATCCAAGAGGGTAGCGGACTCCTTTTCGAGATTGCTATACTGAACTCTTTCAGCATCTCATCTCTGTACTTTATCTATGAAAACACAAGCATCCAGTTGCATCTATCTTTATAGATCTTTAGGATGCTCGCCTTATGTCTTTTATGGAGAAATCTATATTCAACTATATTTTAACTGATGTCAATATTAGACACTCTCACAGACTCTTTTGAAATCCATAATTTCTCATGTCTGATCAAACAATTTGATCATATCATCGAAATGACTATTCCAACTCCAAGAGTATTACAGACTTTGTGATCTCCTATCGCAAGAAGTGAAATCCATAGGCTACAGAAATCTTCAGAAGATCTTTTCTCAAAAAAGCTATTTCACATCTTTTTCTTGGAGTCGATGTCTCACATCATCTCATTATAGACTTTGGGATCATCTCTATACTCTCCATCTTCTATAAGAAAATAACTTTCTCTACATTCTCTGTTAAGCATACCCATGTACCTTTTGAGAGGATAGAGAATCCTACTACGTGTACGAGGTAGAAGAGGAATATACGTCTACTGGCTCATGATGAATAGGTTCTTAAGGTCTCAAGGCTCATTACTCTTCAGAGACACTCTCTTTGAGCTTAACTTTCCTCCTACTACTTTACCTTGGTTAAATAATTCTTTTAAGAAGATAGCAATGTCGGGTCACCATCACATTGTAATCCCATCAGAAAGTAGTATTCTAATCTCTTTTAGGATGAGCTTTATAGATCTATTCTCTAACATATCCACCTGCTATCCTAGACACAGGCTGGACATCTTTGAATCTCAAAATAACCAAGATTCAGTTCTCACCATCCCATATCTCATCTGGTGTGGTAGGAATAGGTTTAGAGAGAATTCAATTTCATAAAAATAAAGCATGTCCCTAAAGAAATATGAATAAATCGATGAAGTTCATTATGGACCAGACCATATCATATAGTCTCATGACTCTTCATATCTCGTTGAGCTGAGATGTACTAAGAGTAGTCCAATATAAAATAATGCTATTTTATAAGGTAATCGAGAAATTTTTTTCATTGGTATTGCATCCTCGATCCGATCAAAGTATTTTTAAAAATTTTTGATTTATTTCTCTACTTACATCTAAATTCATTGAATCTTTTAAAAGTTTTAGATTTATATCTCATATACAAAGTAGAGACAACTCATTAGTTAGCACATCACATGAGCTACACACATCAAATATGTACAAGGATAAGTATCTCAGTGATCCTTTTCCTCTTATCTTACAAGAGTAGCTTGGTTCATATTTTCTCAAAGAGATGATACACAAACTAGATTTGACTCAACAATCAATGAGCCCAAGCCCATATTTCTTCAGTTTGTTAATCATTTCTTCTCCAATACGATCTAGCTTAAGGGTCTACATATACTTTAAGTTTATCTCAATTCTGGATCTCTTAGATCTAATGGCATTCACTGATTGCTCAATTAAGTTCATATAAGCATCACCATGCAAATGATAGAGACTGTCTCTTAAAACTTAATCCAAACGATGATCGCAAAAGACAGATACCCATAGCTACAGTAGCAACTATTGCCCTATAGCCAATTCAAGGGTTATTTCCTCTGCCCTCTATCTTCTCATCGACTCTACACTAGAGTCTATAACTCAACTGAGAGAAGAGAAAATTGTAAGGATAACATTGAGCAATTTTGACATACCTACTCTAGGCGCGTCTTTGTTACTTTAGGCTCTCCAGATATTTGCCTTTGAACTCTTTCAAGGTTTTTTTATTATCAACACTTTGACCAATTCAGATAAGGTGCCATGATGGTCTTTTATATGGTAGCTTACCATAAACTATCTATATAAACTAATCAAAGATTGCAGGATCAAATCCATAAGCAATTCTTTGTGCATGATCATGTCGAACCTTTTGAGCTCCTTAATGTCTTTGATCATTATCAAATAACGATCATAGACTAACTATCCATCATGCATCACATGCACTGTACGACTCTGATCATCTCACAATACTTGTAGATGAATCAACGTGTCGTAGGCAGTAAACATGTGCTCATGCATAGCACCTATCTTTATTGTCATTATCCATCCACTCATCAAGTATAGCTCGTTGACTATGGGTTGGACGAGTTGTTAATATTAGAATGACTTGGTAGAGAATATAGCTTAATTTTTTAAAATTAAAAATAATTCTTAAATTTATGAGTCAGTCTATATAATCAGTTTTGATTAATCAGTCGATATCTAAGATTCAAGCTAGAGGGTTGGAAGCTAACACAATGAACACCAGAGAGCAAAGATTCTAATTGAATATTTGTACTTATTTTATAATTTTTTACTAGAGACTTTTAGATACAAAAGGAGACTCCACTATTTTATCAGATCTCCCACACTCTCTGAGTGGAGAAATAAAAATCCTGATGTGATAATTGGATTTCTAGTGGGTGCTGCAGTCCCACCGATGTCGTGCACCTCACCTAACAGTTATTGGTAATATAAATGAACACCAATGCATGGACAACTCTTTGCCCAGATGCTTCTCTAAATATGTGCAGCCACTTGGTCTCTAAGTCATATGGGCTCACCTAACAGTTATTGCCTACACTTCTTAGTTAAGTCAGACCACCATTCATAAGTAGGTGCAAAGCTGTCATTGGGTCCCTCACCTAACAGTTATTAGGCCCAATCCCATCTTTATCCCACAGCAACTCTTTGCTAATAGAATGGTTGCATGTTCTCGATGCAACCGAACCACTTGACCAGTCGAGAATAATCAACGTCGGTAGCACGCCTGCACGTCTACAATGGTGGAAGACCTTGGACTTAATATTTTATGGAGAGATTTAGATTTAGGTCCCATCTAATTAGTCATCACATGACTGATGTAATTGGCATAGGCTAAATCAAACCACTAAACAACCATATTTGAGACTTAATCTTTCAAATTGGCCAGGTAAGTGGAGATTAGTGGAGATCCCTCCGTTGCTTTCTTTAGATATCAATAAATTGATCAGGTAAGTGAATGAAACTAATTAAATAACCACTTTTCAATTACTTACCTTTGACACCAATTGGATAATTGATCTGAATAGGTTAGCTTAGGTGAATCAGACTCGAGCCACAGAGCCAAATTAGGTCCTTAGGTTAATTGATTCTATAAATGAGGATCAATCGATTCGATCAATAATAATTGTATGATCTTAGACTCTATTGACCTCATCCTAATCAATATTTGATTTGGTTTGATCAACTGCTAAATCAATTTAGATCCAATATGATCAAATTAGAAATTTTTAATATAATCTAATTACATGACCTAATTTGATCTACCTATGATCAATCCCTTATGCATAAAATCTAATTTCAGATCTTAAATCAAAATTTTTAGATCTAAATTTTTTACATAAAAAATAAATTTTGATCTTGAAATAATTTCAGATCATGCATACAAATATGTATCTTATATATAAACCAGTTTAGGTCATTGAAACAATTTTAGCCCTAAATAAATTTTCATATATCATATATATGAATGAAAATAGATCTCAAAACTCTTTTCAGATCTAAATAATAAAATAAATATCATATATATACTTTAAAAATTAGATCTAAAAATTTAATCTAATTAAAAATTTTAATATTGCTCTAGGACAACCATACAACATAATAAATTATGTCAGGACAATCTTATGTTAGAATAACATCAAAATCTTTCAGATCTAAAATTTTTCTCTACAGATTTTAAATCTAAATCTAAATCTCATACATATGATATGGCTCTGATACCACTATTGGAGTTTTATAATTTTATGCATGCATATTTTACAAAAAGAATACGTAGTAGAATTTTAAAATTTTTCAGATTAAATCTAATTTAATCTAAGCATGTATAAGATCATATCTTCAAATCATAATCAGAATCATCATATGTGAGATAAGATTTAGATACAAAAATTAAGTAAAAAAAAATAAATATAAAATATACCTAGATATGGATCAATCTTTAATGTGAACAGATGATCATGGATGTCTTTCGAAGGTTTCTTGTAGCCGCATAAATATTCGGCCACTACGGGTATCCATACGAGACTCTGATCTGATCATAAGCCTTTTGATCTCATCGGGATGCTAATTTTCTTACAGAGATCGTATCTTGATGGTTGAATTTTTTTTTTTCTCCTAAGACACTCTTAGAGAATAAGAAGATGTAGGAGGGTCTTGATCTCTATGCTAGAGATCATGAAAAGAACTCTTTCTTCTCTTTTCTTCCTAAAATCTATGCACCAAATCTCTACAATAGAGATGTAATAATTTTATCTAATTTTTGGACAAAAAGAAGAGAAGACATCCATATCTAAACATGGACAAGAGGGAGAGAAGATGATATCCTAACAACCAACAATTGGTTGTGTAATAAAGAAGAGATCAAAACAATGTCACCTTGCGCCAAAAACATGCACGCCGTCCCTTCCTTTTTCTCTCTTGGTTTTCCATGGTAAAACCTCTGATTTTTGGGTCTTGAAATCTGGTCTCTATCCTTCTTCCACGTCCCAAGGGCTGGTGGTTTAAATAGGCTAGGAGAACTAGGAAATTAGAGTCCAAAATGCTTAGGACTCTTATCCCTTTGTTGCCGCTGATAATAAACTGATTTGCTCCCAGATTTTTGCACAGAAATGAGGGGTTAAAAGCTTCTTCTTACACACTAAAAGGAGAGGCAAAGTGGCATTAAAAGTGGTTCAAGGTGGGATACAAAATCAGGTTGGCGTGGACCCCTTTGACGCATGGATAGGAAAGAGTTTAAGATTCATGGGACTTTATCATTAGATGGCTGTTTTAATCCCAATAAAATATCAATAAATTCTAATCATATTAGGATTTAATTAGACTCAAATAGATAAAAATCTAAATCTGATTAGGTATCCAATTAATTTAGATTAGATGTCTCCTAATTGGAGGAGGAGTCCTAGTCTAATTGGACTCTTTCTTGGTGCTTGAGTCAAACTCAATTTTAATCCTAATCCTATTAAGATTTGATGTAGCATGAAAATAAAGATTTCTAGTTCAATTAAGAGTACATATATCCTAATCTAATTAAAAATTAGATCAAATCCAAATCCTAATTCAACTGAGGTTAATAATCCAATCCTTTTGGATTATCCTATAACCCTATAGGGTTGATCAAATCAAATCCAAAATTAGTCAAATTTAATAAAATTAGACTTGATACAAGCCCCATTTCTCAATCAAATTGAGCTAATTAGTAATTCTATTGCTAATTAATCCTTCTATAACTCATTAATTCTTTAGTAAGTTACATAATGCAACATTTGTATTAGATCAATTATCAATCAAATTGATAATCAAATCCTGTTACGATTCATAATCGTAGTTCAACCATCTGATCAATCAAAAGCCTCTTTTGTGTGTGACCCCATAGGTTCTATTCTGTCTGGTAGTGAGATATATTATGATCTATATCATAATATCATTGAAACTCTTTTTAGTGGGTTGGAACAATTTCAACTCAGCCCACCAAGGATCATTGATCATCAAGATGATCCTTGTGAGTCTCACAATCCACTAGTGACACCTAGCAGTATGTAGTGGTAACTTAGTAGAATAATAGATGAACCTCTAGGTGTAGTTAATGCATGATACAGTCTCTCTATCATGAGTTCTGACCAGATGAAAGATCATGGATAAATCGTCAAACCTCAACATCAGTCATATGATAGATTCAATCAGCTTAAGTCCATATGTGACTCTGTGGAAACTTTTTTCTATCAATCACAATACTATGACTATAGACTTAAGAACTCAATCTCTTAAATTTTATAGGACTACTCCCTTCTACTAGGATCGATAGATTCCATCTTGATGTACACCCCACTCCTATAGTGGACCAACTGTCATGAACATCCACTACAAAAATCTTTGAGGCCCATGTTGATGTGTCAGTCAAACTCTAGTAGCTTCACTGTGAGCAGTAGTGTCATCTCAGGTCAAAGGACTAATCATGCAACTGCAGCATCGAGAAAGTCACTAACGATTGAGCAGACATCCATGTGACTTCTCGAGTTGGTCACACTCAGTGCTAGTTGTTCTCTAATAACCATCTGCACTCTCGCTCCAATGTCTTTACACTACAGACTCGAGATCTATCTATCTGAAAGAAGCGATCCATGCACTGATCTATCCGGATCAATCACCATCCCCATGATGATCCTATGACCAGGAGCAATTTAGGAATCAATCATTAATGACACATGCCTCAAATTTTCAACTCTTTGAGAATATGTGTCATCATCTTGTTAATCTCTTAGATGATTCATGGACACATAAACATGAATGGTAATATAACTGCCTAATAAGTACAAAATCATATCTTAGAGATATGAAATGTGTTAGTCAAGATTGGCTTCTAGGACATACATCCAACAAAAGCATATATTTTTAAAATTTTACAGTGAAAAATAAAAAATTAAATATTTTAATCTTTTAAATATATCTTAGATCAGATCTAAACTATCAATTAAGAATTTATGATATAAAAAATTTATATATAAAATCTGATATAAAATAGAAAACTACATCGATCACATCGATATCCTGAATCTGATCTAACCTTTAGATCACATCGGTTGAGTTTAGAACTTATCACCTTTTCATGAGTCGATGATCTCTACTGCTGATAGATATGGTATGAAGCTCTCACTGATGCTGAGCAGCTACACAGATTGTCCGACCTCTACAGATCATCCACTCGAAGTCTTGATCGGATCTTCCTTTGTGGGAGTGCTAGCTCACGTCGAAGGCTCTACATGGTTGATCCAAGCTCCTTTTTTTGGAACTCTTGGACTCCTCCAGATCAGAAGATGAAATTTTACAAGGAGGTGGTGGTGTGGGAGATTGAACAAGACTCACTCTTTTATTTTTTTTCTCACAAAATCTAGAGTTGAAACCCTAAACCCTACACCTCATGCCCGAGAGGAAGAATACTTCCTTTATTTGTCATGCACGGAAGCCCAACCCACTCTCAACTTTTCATATCCCAACTCTTAGGGTTCTCACACCAAAAATCACTTCTAATCTCATACAAAACTGATCCCTTCTTAAGGGTGGCATCTCATGGAAGATAAGGATAAGGAAAAGATAGTTTCAGTTCAATTTCAAATACTGGTTGATCCTTATCACCAATTTAAATCAAATTTGAATTAAATTTTGAACCAAACTTTATCTTCATCTTATAAACTTAGAGAGAGATTGACCAACATCAGAATGGTGTAAAAAGTCTCATGCAAAAATACTTTATGCATGGAGAAAGGTGATGGCATGAAGAGAAGAGTCCAACTCAATTTGGCATCTAGATTTTCATTCAAATTCAAATCCATTTGAACTCAAATTTAAATCAACTAATTTTTAATTCAGAATGAATCAAATGAGGATATGGAAAAGCTTTTGAGCATGAGAAAAATTTACATAAAAAATTTTTCTTGCATGAAGAATAAGAGGGTGCAGAGAAAGGAGGCGCAAGGGATTTGAATTTGAATTATTTTCTCATCCAATTAGATTCTTAACCCAACCAAATTAGGTTAGACTTTATTAGATCACTAAACTTAATCTAATTAGATAGCAAATAGCCTTGATTAAATCTTAATTAAAAATTAATCGAGCTCAAATCCTGATCAAATCAAGAATCGAACATCCTTAGCGATTAGGTCATCTCATAACCTAATTGGGTCAAACCAAATTGAATCCAATTCAATTAGATTTAATCCAAATCTCAATGTTCACTCAAATTGAGCTAATTAGTAATCAATTACTAATTAATCCCCCTATAATTCATCAATAATTAATAAATTAATTTATTACAATTTTTGCACAAGGTTAATCATCAATTGAATTGACTGTTTTATCCTAGAATGATTCTTAATCATTGATTAGTCATATGATCAATCAGAAATTTCTTTTGAGTATGACCCCATAGGTTTGAACCTAAGTCGATAGTATAGAAACAATCTTCCTATACCCATCAAAGTGACCATCTAACAATGATACCCGATGTTCGGATAGATTGAAAGATTATGAAGCATCATTCAAGAACCTATTGGTATATGGTTACCATATAATTCATCCCTTTGATCAAAATGCTCAAGATGACCTAAAATTTAACTGTCAATCCTGATATGATCATCCACATTATATTTTAATTTTTAAAATTCATCATATGGATTATCCCAATCAAGATTTTATTGAATTGAAACATACTGATACATTAACTCCTACTTATTCAGAGGAGTCAATTCCATCTTGACTCACACATCGATTTCTCAAGTACTTGACTGTGTCCAGAAATCTTTCATCACTGAATTAAAAATTCAAGTAGTCTGACACCAAAGCACAATGAGTTGCTTGCAAGTCACTGTAGTGATCTCAGATTGAAGGAATATTTATACCCATATCCTTCATGAACTACTCTTGACAGTAGAGTGCTCAGCGGTTAGTCACGTTTAGTGAGATGTACTCCTACATTTCACTTGCATGCCATGCCAGTGTCTCTACACTCCTTAGTTAAGAGGACAACCAACATACATGGTACACAATAACCTATACTTGATATAGCTATTATCCTAATAATAATAAATCATTTGGTCATGAACTTAAGATTTAAAGACTAAACGATATATCCTCCTATATCGAATCAAATAGTCCTAAGGACTTCATCACATAACAGGAGTTCAAAATAAGATGTACACGGTGATGAAAAAATCAAATAATATTTATTAATTTAATAATTTATATACAATTACAATAATAAGCTCAACCATCAATAGACTGACGATTGACTTTGAAAGATAATTTTCAACAGTAATCTCTCTTACTTGCCTCCATATTAAATCTTTTTAATATGAGATCTATGTACCATGACTGGGATAAGCCTAACATCCTGTTAGATCTATCTCTATAGATTTTTATACTTAGTATGTAGGATGCTTTACCCACATCTTTCATAGAAAACTTATTTGATGGTCAAGTCTTGAATGATTGCATCATTGGGATATCATTCTCAATCAGCAGTATGTCATCGACATATAAAATCAAGAAAATAACAACACTTCCACTTGTCTTCTTATACACACAAGTTTCATCTTTTTTTTTGATAAAGCCAAACTCTTTGACTGTCATATCAAATCAGATATTTCAGCTCCTCGAAGTTTACTTCAATCTATATATGAATCTCTTTAGCTCGTATACTTAATTTGCCCTCTCACTAGAGATAAATCTCTCTGACTGAGTCATATAGACTTCTTCCTCAAGATTATCATTCAGAAAGGCGATCTTGACATCCATCTGTCAGATCTCATAGTCGTAGTATGCTACTATAGCAAGCAAAATCTGGATGGACTTGAGCATAGCCACTGATGAGAAAGTTTCATCATAGTCAATTCTTTGCCTTTGTCTGAAACCCTTCACCACTAACCTAGCTTTATACGTTTCTATTTGGCTATCTGCTCTGATCTTCTTCTTAAAAATCTACTTGCACCCTATTGGGGTCACACCCTCAAGTGCATCAACCAAGGTCTGTATTTGGTTGGTGTACATCGAGTCCATCTTAAATTTCATGGCTTCCAACCATCTGTCTGAGTCTCTACTCATAACAGCTTTCGAATAAGTCAGTGGATCATCATCCTGAATGATGTTGATCGAATTATCATTCTCAATGATAAAACCATATCTCAGAGATGCTTGATGCACTCTATCTGACCTTCAGAGAGGAGATGTGTATTGTGGATGTACCTCATCCTTGGGTACTTTCGATTGAGGATTTTCTTATGGTTCAACCACAGATATTTTTGGATCGATTTATAGATTTTGAACTTTCATAAGTTCAATATTCCTTCCATTGCCTCTTTCTTAGATGAATTTATTTTTCAAGAAAGTGACATACCCACTAACAAATATCTTTTGTTCAGTAGGATGGTAGAAGTAGTATCCATTAGTTTTCTTAGGATACCTTACAAACCTACACTTTCCTGATCTGGCACTAAGCTTAAGTCCAAAAATATATTTGATATAAGCAGGATAGCCTCAAATCTTAAAATATTTAAGATTAGGCTTCCTTTTCTTTCATATCTCATATGGTATGCTTGCAACAGACTTTGAAGGTACCCTATTTAATATGTATGCGGCAGTCTCTAGGGTATATCTCCAGAAAGATATTGGGAGATCAGTGAAGCACATCATGGACTGCACTATATCCATCAAAGTATGATTTCTCCTTTCTACTATACCATTTAACTGAGGTGTATAAAGCGGGGTCTATTCAGAGAGAATACCTTTACTTTTAAGATGATCAAGAAATTCACTAGATAAATATTCTCCTCCTCGATCAGATTGAAGAATCTTGATATTTTTTTCAATTTATTTTTTGACCATATTTTGATACTTCTTGAACTTATCAAAAGTTTTGAATTTATATTTCATGAGATACATATATCCAAATCTTGATAGATCATCTGTAAAGGTGATAAAATAAGAGTTTTCTTCTCTGACTTGAGTTGTTATCGATCTACATATATTTGTATGTACTAAGACTAACAACTTATTTGTCCTCTCTCATATCTAGAGAATGGAGTCCTGATCATCTTACCAATGGGACAAGATTCACAAGTTCCCAATGATTCATAATCATATGGGTCAAAGAATTCTTTTTTGTATAACTTGTTTATCCTTGATGAAAGAATAGTGCCTTACAAGCCAATCACATGGATGATGCGAGGGACTTTTATGTATTATCTTCCTACTTATTTGCATGACATTAGTTATTTTTATTCATCAGGTATTGTGTTTTATCATTTGCTGCATCATATTTTTATGATTATGATAAACTTCATAGATTAGGATAATGATTTTAGGGCTATGATGAGATCATATCAGTGAGATCTAAAATTTTGATAGCCTCAATCTAAAATATTTCTAATCATTAGATCATCGAGTTGGAGATCGATGATGTCGAAAAGACTGGTACATCCTATGTATGCTCGATGGAGAGGATGGTTGATCTCACAATCACTTGTATGGTGACACTAATACAAGAATGTAGGTGCTCATTAGAGAAGGGATTCACTGAACTGACCCACAGAAAGAATATCTGATGGAATCTTACAGCATGTCAACAGATGGTTCTCCAGTGGGAGTGGTGCATGTAATCTTTTGCCCTGAGATCACTATGGTACCTTATATATATGGATCTTTACTTTGATTTATTCCCTAGCATGCCATTTTGAGATGTGTGTAGGATATTTTAGGTATGGTGAAGTGTGTATGAAGGTTGTGAGTAGTCAATAAGGAATCGGTCACTCCTTGTAGGAGGAAAGAACATCCTATGCGATCTCATAAGATGATGACTTTGAGAGTCTTTGGCTGGAGCAGGGATGAACACTAAAAAAATTTTTTACTGGTTCATCAACCAAGTCATCATCATCAGATCAAGATACATATGGATAGGTATTTGAGCTTGACATATTTTCATACCTATGATCTATTTGGGATGTTGTGTGATCGAAGGATTGAATTGCATGATAACTCACCATGGAAGGATAATTTTGATATTTTCACTAAATTTTAAATCTTTCGGATAGTCATGACATGTTGCTAGATGTCAATATTAACTTGTGGACTCATTAGAATTAAAAGAGTTTAATTCAAAAATTAATTAGAAAGAGTCTTAGTTGATTGGGACTCTTGAGCTGATCTAATCTAATCGGATTAGGGTTACATTGAGAGTCTAGATCCACTGCTGGCTAGATTTAGAACCTAATGGATCACACACAACAGAGATTTGGTCTTGGTCTAATCTATTTGGATTTATTGTAAATTCAATGGGTTAATTGAATTGCTAGCACATGAATTAGTCCAAGTTTCTAATTTGGTTCAGTACAAAGGTGTTTATGCTAAACCCAAGCTTGATGCCTTGACCTAATGGGATTAGGTTTACACCATCTAATTGTTAGATGGCTTATCTGATTTTTAAACCTCCTCCATGCCAAAACCACATGCAAAGAATAAATGCCATGCCCCATTTATTTTGGCATTTAAGAGAAGAAGTCTTTTTGGTTTACTCCTCTTAAATTCCTTACCTTATTTCCATGCATTTCTTCATTTCTTGTGTTATATGATAACTCATGAAAATTATGGGCATAGAAGAGAAGGAAGAGTCCTTCTCTAGGAAGGAACTCACATGCCACAAAGTTAAATGGGTCACTTCTTTTTGTGCGTTGAAATGGAAGAGTCCATTTCATATTAGATTATTGATTTCACACGTTCCCTTTAATTCCACGCACCATCAGATGACATTTTATTTTTTCAATATAGAGGAGGAGTTCTTATACTGATTAAACACCTCTTATTCCATGCCTTGATCTTGGGTTTCCATGCAAAAAAATTAATTTGTGGTGTGTAAGGGATAAGGGATGCCAAGAGTTGGCGCCCCTTAAAAATATTTGTGGCGCCCCTTCATTCCTTATATAAGGGGCACCCCATATATTTTAAAAGCTGATCCAAGAGGGCTTTAGGCATGGGATTAGATGAGAAAAAGATAGAAAAAAATTTGAAATGAAAAAGACAAGGAAAAGGGAGAGAAAAATAGAACGGAATGAAAGAGAAATTAGAAAACATGTGATGCTTGTTCTAAAATCAGATTGTTCAAGTGTTGAACATCAAATCTGATTTTTGTGTGGTATGTTCTTGTGAGAAAAAGTTTCTATAGTAGTCTTAGTGGAGGTCTCAAAGGTATACAAGTAGTGGTGTAATCCATTTTTGCAAAGGATGATCGGCAACGAACTTGCAAAGAAGGCTGCAGCACTACGTTGAACTGGGAAAGACCCTGATCTGGCCCATATGGATCACCGTTGGAGGACTTCTACTTTAAAGTCTTGTGAAGATCTCATGATTATCAGATCATCATCTTTATATTGGCATATAGCTTTTGATCTTTTCTTGTTATACATGCTTATGTTATTTGATTGCAATCATCAAGGTGTTCCTAGGACTTTTATGTTCTGGTAGTCTAGTTTAATTGTTAAACATATTTTCAATTATTGAATATATATAAAAATTTTTAAAATTTATATTTCATTATGTCATCAGAATCCAACAGTGGTATCAGAGCCACTCTTGATTGATTCAATCAAATATCATGTTATTATTATGATATGGATTAGATCCAGTCCAAACTATGTCAAAATCAGATTTTTTGATTGATGTTTAATTGATATTCTTGATGCATTTTTGTTAATGATAAAATGTTATCAATCCATGATCAAACTTGAATATGTGTCTCTATGATTTTTAGAGTTGTGAGACAAGTTTAAAGTTAGATCCCATGATCTAATTATCGATGGAATTGTAAATCCAATGCATGTGATGTGCGAAGCCTTGGAATGATACATTGGATGTACATTACCAAGACCTAGGATTTTTGCATATGATGCATTCACCTAAGATCCAAGGGTCGACCACTATGTTATTGGGCACTCACCATTATGGATCTTCCATCTTGGTTATTGTCCAAGGTATGTGTGGAGATGAAAAAATTTGATCATGGAAAGGATGTATCAGACATGGATTAAGATTTTTGTCGATAAATTTGTTTAACTATAATTCATTGATCTAATGAGATTAGAATTAATGATTATAGATTAAATCAAATTCATAGTTCTAATTTGATTAGAGGTTATGTATAATTTAGGTTGATCAAATTATCATTGGCCTAATTTGATTAAGGTTTGAGTCATGGTTGACCGAGTCTATGCTAACCTAAGAATTGATCAACCCAACTCAAATAGGATGACTAATGATTGACTTAAAATTATAAATTGGATCAAGTGTTGAATCTAAATCAAAAATCCTAGATGGATCCTATGCCCAAATATTTAAATATCTCCATTAACATGTTTATGAATGATATCACAATTAAAATAACATGAGAAGTTAATTATCATATTTTATAATTATTATAAAATATATGTTGAGTGGTTATGGACTATGGTACATCCATGTGATGGATGTATGTATGAATGCTCCTCTATTGGCTGATTATATAAATACATCTATAAGAGTTGCAATAGGGGCTGAGTGCCTCTGATACATTATATAATCAGCTGAATCTTTCTTTTATATGTTCTAAATATTGATTAAAATTTTTACATATTGATGTAAAATTATAAAAAAAATTATTTAAAATAGATAGAAATTATTTTTTTCTATTTTCAGATAAAGATCGAGCATTTATGGTAGTCTTCATGAAGATGAAGACTGGACTACCAGTCATTTGTAGAGCAGAGGCACACTAAGATTGAGATGATTTATTCTAGGATGCACCTAGGGTTAGACCCATAAACCATCTTATGGCTCGGATGAGTTTTCAAAAGTCCATAACCATTAGATTTTCTTTATATGCTCTTACATGCTGGTAGTTAGAATTAAAATTGTATATGATATATTTTTTTTGGTTGTGCATGAGACCTAAGTTCTTTGTTTAAATTATATTAAGTCATAATAGCGAAGTACTAAGAATACTATCCATGCCTTCCTTCATGCTAAGCCAGTATTATGTCAAGAACTATAGTAGTCTTGTTGTGCTATCCACAAAGCTTACTCTGGGGATTGATTGTTAGATATGTGTCCTAGAAACCAATCTTGACTGACACATACCTTTCTTTAGGGTATATTTTATACTTGATAGGTAGTCTTTATAACAAATCATGTCTTATGTGTCCATGATTTATCTTAAAAACTAACAAAGATGATTTTGTATATTTTTAAAGTATTGAAAATTTGAGACATACATCATTAGTAGTTAATTTTTAAATACTTTCGATCGAAGGATCATTACGGAGGATAGTGATCAATCCATTCAAGATTGGTGCATGGATCACCTCCCTTTAGGAAAGATGAGTCTCGAGTTTGTGGTGTAGAAACACTGGGGTGAGAGTGCAGGTGGTTGTTAGAGAATATCTTGTACTGAGTGTGACCAATATGAGAAACTACTTAGATGTCTACTCACTGATCAGTTGTCTTCTCGATGCTACAGTGGTGTGACTGGTCCTTTAACCTGCGATGTGTTAGCTATTTGCAGAGAGGCTACATAGTTTGACTGCACATTTTCTTGATCCCTAGCCATTCGGGTCCTTACTGTGTATGTTGGCTATTATAGGTTCAAGTTCGCTATTTGGAGTAGGATGCACCTAGATGAAATCTATCGATCTTGGTAGAAAAGAAGAAGTCCTATGCGATTCATAAGACTGAGTTCAGAAAATCTCTAGCTAGAGTAAGTATGAATATTGAAAAAGAGTTTCTACAAGATTCACTGATGAACTCGAGTCGAGCC
This sequence comes from Elaeis guineensis, assembly GCF_000442705.2. NCBI lineage: Eukaryota > Viridiplantae > Streptophyta > Magnoliopsida > Arecales > Arecaceae > Elaeis > Elaeis guineensis. The sequence continues at coordinate 64,675,471 of NC_025997.2, forward strand.
AATCTAGCATATAACTGATGTGTTCGGTTTCGATGATGCAGTGGAATATGAATTTCAAAAATTTTAACATGCATTCAATAATTGAAAATAAAGTTTAACATTTAAACTAGTCTATCGAAACACAAAAGTTCTAGGAATCCTTTGATGATTACAATCAAATGATCAAAAATATACATATCAGGAAGAGACCAGAAGTCATATACCAATGAGAAGACCACAATTTGATAATTTTAAGACCTCTACGAGACTCCAAAGTGGAAGTCCTCCAACGGTGATCTACACAGGATTGATTAGGGCCCTTCCCAACTCGATATGGTGTTGCAGCCTTCTACACAAGTTCGTTGCCGATCGTCCTTCGCAAGAACTGGTTGCACCATTGCTTGAATGTCTTCATGACCTCCACTAAGATCTCTTTAGAAATTCTTTCCCAAAAGACCTCACCATACACAAATCAGATTTTATGTTTAACATATGAACAATTTGATTTATGGACAAGCATCTAATGCTTTTCATTTTCACTCTTCCCTTCCTTTCTATTTTTCTCTCCCTTTTTTTTTATCTTTTTCTCAGATTTTTTCCCATCATTTTTCTCTCATTTCCACACCAACTCCCAGCCCAATTTGGCATGTTAAGCCTGGTTGTAGCACCTGTTGGGTTTCAGGACATGCAACAGAAGACTGAATTTCAAAATTTTATGAAATCCAATAAACCCAAAAACTGAAAGCCTAGGATCTCCCCTGGTGTATTCAATCAAACATATATGCCTATAAGTGAGGTTTAGATATGAAACCTTAGGTCGGTGAAGAATGGAAGAAGCCAGTATTCTTTCTTTTCCATGAGGTGCTCAAATGTTCGCCCTCCAACAGGTGATCCACATGAAATCAAGATCAAAGAAATGCTCCGACAGAACCTTGCCTTATCAAATTCTCCTCCCGAGAACTATCTTGCCTTGCTAGGATCAATTCCTAGCACTCCTTCACCAATTCTCTCTTAAATAGCCTAAACCCCTCTCTTACCCTTTCAAATGGATCTTCCTAAACCCTTATCCTAATGGAAGACTTCTTGTCTTGAAGTCTAAGACCTTGTCTTAAAGAAGACCCCTTGTCTTAAAACTGCAAGACCTTGTCTTAAAAGGGAAGGAAGAAATTTTATCAGACTTCTGATTAATTTTTATTTGAATCAAAGGGGGGGTATTTATAATGTACGAATAGATGCTAATATGTCTATTCATAAAATCCTTGAATTTGGTTATTAACATATCAAATACGTCCTTGAATCAGAAAGACCGTTGTTACGTGTTATGAATCCATACGATGTTTAAGCGTCGTATGACTTCTTTTCGATAACCAAACTCTCTTATAGTTGTTTGACCAGGTCAAACCTGACCCAACCCATCCAAATCCCACACCATAATCTGATTAAGGCCTTGGATTTAATTTAAAACCCCAGGAGAGAATTGATACGTGAAAAGTCACGAAGAAGTTTTCAGCCTTTTAGAATTGGCACCACCAAGACCCCATCTTGGCCCTCCAAATGTGTTTTGACTTGGTCAAATCACTCAACTAAAGGTGAGGATTAAATCTTGACCCTCTAATCCTTATCCCAAAAAGGTGATTAACATGCAAAAGGACTCTTAGCCCATCTACATGCGAAAATTAAGTGCTGTGCGCCATACCCTTGCGCCAAACATTATCCATTTTATCTCCATGCCAATTTGGTATTTCAATCCCATTAAAATTCTTTAAAAATATCTTGCAACAAGATAAAGGAGAGAAGTTAATTGGAATAAAAAATTGGGATTAGATCCTTACATGAGAAGGACTCTAATCCTTTCACACGTAACAAGTCTTCATGTGCTAAAACCCAAATGCATGACCTGATTTCCACACCCCATAAGCCATAGATTTTAATCTTATTAAAATCCCATAAAATTAGGCATTGAACCTCATCAAATAAGGATTAAAATGGTATAGAAATTTAGACTAAAATCCATTTGGAGATGAAATTCTTGTACACGCACAATTCTTACACCAAACAATGTGGCGCCTTACACCAAGAGTCCTACCAACTTGGGACTCTTGATAAATAACATTAAAATCATGAAAAAATTTCCAATTAAGGCTGATTAAAATAGGAACTAACTAAATTAAGTCCCACTTAATTTTGGTTGGTTTATTGGCAAGGTTTCAAATCCAAATAGATTAGGTTAGGAGCTTGGGTTAGCCAACAAGTGCTATCTTGTCAATTAGGCACCCAATCCGGATCCAATTTCCCATAATTAAATCAAATAAAATCCTTGACTAATTTTTTGATATGTGTGACCCTTTGGATTCCACATCTAGCTAGTAGTAGGTCTAGATTTATGTTGACCCAAATTGATTAGAGTCCATCTAATCGAATTAGATCAAATCGATGCATATCCAAGTTGTCAAATTAGAACCCTTCCTAATTGATTCATGAATTGAACTCTTGAATTCATAAAAATCTATAAAATATGATTGACGTCTAGCAATATATCATGTCTACCCAAAAGATATAAAATTTTTAGATAAAAATATCAAAAATATCCTTCAGTGGTGAGTTATCATACAATTCAATCGTTCGATCATCCAACATCTCGAATATGATTATTGATATGGAACCAAGTCAAAACTAATTTTATATTCATATTTCTCTCGATCATAAGATGATGATTTGATTAATAAAATATTAAAAACTTTTTTTAATTTTTATTCTGCTTTGATCAAAGTCTTCTTGAATCATCTCTCGATCGGAACAGGTAGGATGCGATCTCCTTTTACTAGGAGTGATCGATTCCATGTTGACCTACTTATAACCTCCATACATAATCTATCATATCCAAAATATCCCATACATGACTAAGTCATAAATGAGTATGAACCAAAACTATAGTTTCATATGCATAAGGTACCATGGTGGTCTCAGGTCTAAGGACCTCATGCACAACCCCTATTAGAGAAATATCTTTTGACATTAGGATTCTATAAGATGTTTCTCATTCGGATCAATTCAGTGAACTCATTCTCTAATGAGCAACCATACCCTTGTATTAGTGTCTCACACAAGTAGCTTATGAGATCAGCTACCCTCTCTACCGAGCATACATAAGATGTGCTAGTTCTTCCGAAACATCGATCCTTGACTCAATGTCCCTGTAACTAGGAATGTTCTAGATCAGAATTTTAGGATTTTGGATCTCATAGGTATGATCTCATCATAACCCTAAAACCAATACCCTGATCTGTGGGGTTCATCATAATATTAATTAAAAAAATATAAGATGCATCACATGATGAAAATACCTTTTATTAATATAAAATATCATTTACATAAGTTTGGAAAATTAAAAAAAATCCCTTATATACATAAGTTGATTTACTTGTTGGGCATATTCCTTTCAATCTTCCACTTGCACTAAATCTAATCGCTCTTATATTTTAACCCCATACAATCGAGGTGGCGAACAAACTGCTACTGTGGTAGAGCCTTAGTGAACGGGTCTACTATATTGTTCTTTGTATCTACTTGTCCAATGACTATATCTTATCTTTCGACAATCTCACAAACGAGGTGGAAGCACCTTAGAATGTGCTTGAATTTATGATGAGATCTTGATTCTTTTGCTTGAGCAATAGCTCCAGTATTGTCACAGTAAAGTGGTACTGACTCTCAATCTCAGGAACAACACCTAATTCGGTGATAAACTTCTTCATCCAGACAGCTTCCTTAGCAGCTTCACTTGCAGCGATGTATTCTACCTCACTGGTTGAGTCAGCTACAGTCTGTTGCTTAAAACTCTTTCAGCTCATTGTTCCACCATTCATAGTAAAAACATATCTTGGAGTAGATTTGCTATCATCAGGGTCTAACTGAAAATTAGAATCAGAATACCCTTCCAGTTTTAGATCAGATTCTCCATAAACTAGAAAAATATCCTTAGTTCTTCTTAAATACTTAAGAATATTCTTCACTGCCTTCCAATGATCCTCTCCTGGATCAGCCTGAAAATGACTAGCAATGCCTAAGGCACATGCAACATCAGGCCTGGTACATAGCATTGCATACATTATTGATCTTACTGCTGAAGCATAGGGAATGGAACTCATTCTTTTCCTCTCTTCAGGTGTCTTAGGAGATATTTTCTTAGAGAGATGTATTCCTTGACTCATGGATAAGTAACCTCTCTTACTCCCATCCATGCTGAATCTTTTCAGCACAAGGTCAATGTACCTTGACTGGGATAAACCTAACATCCTTTTAGATCTATCCCTATAGATCTTTATACCAAGTATAAAGGATGCTTCACCCAAGTCTTTCATGAAAAACTTAGATGATAGCCATAACTTGACCAATTGTAATATTAAAATATCATTCCCAATGAGAAGTATGTAATCCACATATAAAACTAAGAAGGTAATGGCTCTCCCACTAGTCTTCTTATATACACAAGGTTCATCCATATTTTTGATGAAGCCATATTCTCTGACTGTTATATCAAAATAGATGTTCCAGCTCTTCGAGGCCTATTTTAGTCTGTAAATGAATTTCTTAAGCTTACATACTTGATTTGGTCTCCCACTTGAGACAAATCCTTCTGGTTGGGATATATAGATCTCTTCCTCAAGATAACCATTAAGAAATGGGGTCTTTACATCCATTTGCCAGATTTCATAATCATGGTATGCAATTATAGCAAGCATAATCCAAATTAATTTGAGCATGGCAACAAGTGAAGAAGTTTCATCATAATCGATGTCCTATTTTTGTCTGAAACTCTTAGCCACCAATCTGGCTTTGTAAGTTTCTACTTGGCCATCTGCTCCAATCTTTTTCTTATAGACCCATTTACACCCGATAGGGATAACATTCTCTGGTGGATCAACCAAAGTCCATGGTTGGTGTATATAGAATCTATTTTGGATTTCATAGCCTCTAGCCATTTGTCTGAGTCCCTACTCATGATAGCTTCCGTATAGGTCAGAGGTTCATCATTTTCTATGATGTGGGCTTCATTATTCTCAATAACAAACCCATACCTCAAAGGTGCATTTTGCACTTTATCTGACCTATGGAGAGGAGGTGTAACTTATGATTGTACCTTATCAATAGATACTTCTGATTGAAAAATATTTTGTTCTTCACTTTGAACTTCTTCAAGTTCAATATTTTTCCCACCACTTCTTTCTAGGATAAATTTTTTTTCTATGAAAGTAGCATGTCTACTGACAAATATCTTTTGTTCAGTAGGATGGTAAAAGAGGTATCCAATACTCTCTTTAGGATATCCTACAAATAGATATTTATCTGCCCTAGCACTTAACTTATGTTTAAAATTTCTTTTGACATATGCTGGACAATCCCATATCTTAAGATACTTAAGATTGGGCTTCTTACCTCTCCATAACTCATATGGAGTGCTAGGCACAGTTTTTGAAGGTACCCTATTTAAAATATATATGACAGTTTTTAGGGCATACCCCCAGAAAGAAATAGATAAATCTATAAGACACATCATGGACCTTACTATATCTAATAAAGTATGATTTCTTTTTTCAGCTACACCATTCAACTGTGATGTATAAGGGGGGGTCCATTCAGAGAGAATTCTTTTTTCCTTAAGATGGTTCAAGAATTCACCAGAAAGATATTCTCCTCCTCGATCTGATCGAAGGATTTTAATATGCTTTTCAGTTTATTTCTCAACCATACTTTGATACTCTTTAAATTTATCAAAATCTTCAGATTTGTGTTTCATAAGATACACATATCCGAATTTGGATAAATCATCAGTGAACATTATAAAATAAGAGTATCCTCCTTTAACTTCAGTTGTCATAGGACCACATACATCTGTATGTACAAGTTCTAATAACTCATTTGCCCTTTCTCCATATTCACTAAATAGAGTTTTAGTCATTTTTCTTATAAGACAAGATTCACAAGTCCCTAATGATTCATAATCATAAGGTTCAAAGAATTCTTCTTTGTATAACTTGTTAATTCTTATCTCACTAATGTGACCAAGTCAGAAATGCCAAAGTAAAGTATTATTTATGTATTCTCTCTTATGTTTCTTATTTTCATCAACATAAAAAATATTATCATTAAGAGAAAGAATCAGAAGACCATTATTAACAATGCCATCATAGATATGCTCATTAGAAAAAGAAATAGAGCATCTAGTGCCCTTTCCATTTATTTCAAAATCTTGTTGTAATAACAACGATATAGAAAAAATATTTCTAATGATCTTAGGTATATAATAATAATTCTCCAACTCTAAGATCTTCCCAGAGGGTAACTTCAACATATAAGTCCCCACGGCTTCTGCTTGAATGGACTTTCCTCTAGCACCATAGAGCTCGAAGTCACCCTTCTTCAAAACTTTAAGATTCTACAGCCCCTGCAATGACTTGCATACATGAGAACTGCAGGCGGAATCTAATACCCAAGAGTCTAAATTAGGAGAACTTAATGACACAATTGTATGTGTCTCATACATACCTTTTGGTGCATTGCTTGCACCAGTCTTTATGGATGCAAGGTAAACCTTGCAATTCCTTTTTCAGTATCCTACCTTGCCACAGTAAAAGCAAGTACCCTTCTTAGAAGCTTTCTTCTCCTTCTTCCTTTTCATTACACCACCTTTAGGGTTCAGCTTCCTTTTTGAACCCTTCATGCCTGATTTCTTCTTAGAGGTCTTACCCATAAGAAAAACTGAAGCCTTATCCTTTTTAATATGGCTCTTTGCTGTTTTGAGCATATTCAATAGCTCAGGCAATGAAGCACTCAATTTGTTCATATGAAAATTGACCACAAACTAGGAAAATGATGCTGGGAGTGATTGTAGGATCAAATCCTGACTCAACTCCCCATCCATCACAAAACCTAATTGACCCAATCTAGTGATCAAGTCAATGACCTTAAGTACATGGTCTTACACAGATGATCCTTCTGTCATTCGAGCACCGAATAATTGCTTGGATATCTCATACTACTCTGCTCTCCATACAACTCCTTTAGATTGAGGAGTATGGAGTGAGTATCCATGCTCTCATGCTGCCTCTGTAGATCATTACTCATAGAGGCAAGTATGGTGCATTTGACAGTAAGGGAATTATTTTGTGACATCTTGCATGTGGCTACTTCATCCTCAGTAGCATCATCTCCTAATGGCCCAGGGTCTGGGATGTTAAGGATGTAGGAGATCTTCTCTTGTGTGAGTATAATTTTTAAATTTCTCAACCAGTCAACATAATTTGAACTGATCAACTTATTTGTATCCAAGATACCTCTCAGTGATAATGAAGATGCCATTTTAATCTATAATAAATAAAGAACATAACATAAGCGACCGACCTATGATGACAAGCATAATTAAACAATGTCTTGTATCTAATTGTCTTCCACTATTTTATCGAACACCATAGCCCTTACTATGATGGACGGGATACTATAGAGTTATCCAAGTGGAGTTGAGATCCTAATTCCTCGTAAGTGCCTTGTGGTTACACAACAAATCCTAATGAATTCATAGGTAGAAAACTCTTTCCAATTGCAACTCATGCAATTCTCAAGTCTATCCTGATCTCTAGAATATTAATAGTCTTGTGGTTGCACAACAAACTATAATATTCTAGTTAAGTATGACCTTTCATTTCTATATAGTCAAAATTAAATATAACTGCCCTTGTAATAATACAACAAAGTAGTATATCCAAAATTGTAGTAAGTATCTTGTATGCACCAGGGCTATATTATATCAATTCCTACAGCAAGCCTTGTGGTTACACAACAAACTTGCTATGGTTCTTGATATAATATTGACCTAGCATGAAGGAAGGCCCCTTAGTAGTATTTTTTAACATTAAGTAATTCAAATTCAAGATTTGAATTAACACAATTGGTCAGAAAAATATAAAAATAAGTTTGGTAGGGGTCTCCTTGTTGCTTTTCTAGACACCAACAAAGCTGGCCAGGCCAGCGAACGGAACCAATTAAATAACCATCACACTTGAAAACACTCCTAGACACCAAAAGATTAATTGTTTCAAGAATCGACAAGCTTAATTGTTGTTATTACTACTGACTTAATATAATTTTTACGAGGACTTGGATTGGTCTCAAGCACATTCTAATAAAGAAACATATAGCATATAATAAAGATGATAAACTACATGCTTCAAACAATCAGATTATAACTATTTGAATACTAGGCTACTTAGAGTTCAATTTTAACATATCATATATGTACTATATAACCATCTCATGACTATAGCATATGATTGATCAATCATAAAATATTATGTTCAAACATAATATTTGTTACTTTATCATTCTAGGACAACTATCTCTCACATAGCGGACATCCACCACTATGCTAGGACAACCTTACAGAATGATGAATAACAAAATCTGATCATCAATAAATATCACATCTGATTGAATCGACCAAAGGAGACTCTGATATCACTGTTGGGTTTCGGATCACGCAATGGAAGACTAAATTTCAAAATTTTATGAAATCCAATAAACCCAAAAACCAAAAGCCTAGGATCTCTCCTGGTGTATTCAATCAAACATATATGCCTATAAGTGAGGTTTAGATATGAAACCTTAGGTCGGTGAAGAATAGAAGAAGCCGGTATCCTTTCTTTTCCATGAGGTGCCCAAACGTTTGCCCTCCAATAGGTGATCCACATGAAATCAGGATCAAAGAAACACTCCGACAGAACCTTGCCTTATCAAATTCTCCTCTCGAGAACTATCTTGCCTTGCTAGGACTAATTCCCAGCACTCCTTCACCAATTCTCTCTTAAATGGCCTAAACCCCTCTCTTAGCCTTTCAAAAGAATCTTCCTAAACCCTTGTCCTAATGGAAGACTCCTTGTCTTGAAGTCTAAGACCTTGTCTTAACGAAGACCCCTTGTCTTAAAACTACAAGACCTTGTCTTAACAAGGGAAGGAAGAAACTTTATCAGACTTCTGATTGATTTTTATCCAAACCAAAGGGGGGGTATTTATAATGTACGAATAGATGCTAATTTGTCTATTCGTAAAGCCTTGAATCTGATTATTAACGTATCAAATCCATCCTTTAATCAGAAAGACCGTTGTTATGTGTTATGAATCCATACGATGTTTAAGCATCATATGACTTCTTTTCAATAATCAAACTCCCTTATAGTTGTTTGACCAGGTCAAACCTGATCCAAGCCATCCAAATCTCATGTCGTAATCTGATTAAGGCCTTGAATTTAATTTAAACCCCGGGAGAGAATTGATACGTGAAAAGTCATGAAGAAATTTTCAGCCTTCTAGAATTGGCACCACCAAGACCCCATCTTGGCCCTCCAAATGTATTTTGACTTGGTCAAATCACTCAACCAAAGGTGAGGATTAAATCTTGGCCCTCTAATCCTTATCCCAAAAAGATGATTAATGTGCAGAAGGACTCTTAGCCCATCTGCATGCCAAAATTAAGTGTCGTGTGCCATAGCCATGCGCCAAATATTATCCACTTTATCTCCATGCCAATTTGATATTTCAATCCCATTAAAATTTTTCAAAAATAGCATGCAACAAGATAAAGGAGAGAAGTTAATTGGCATCAAAAATTGGGATTAGATCCTTCCATGAGAAGGACTCTAATCTTCTCACACGTAACAAGTCTTCATGCGCTAAAGCCCAAATGCATGACTTGATTTCCATGCCCCATAAGCCATATATTTTAACCTTATTAAAATCCCATAAAATTTGGCATTGAACCTCATCAAATAAAGATTAAAATAGCATAGAAATTCAGACTAAAATCTATTTGGAGAAGGAATTCATGTATGCACACAATTCTTCCACCAAACAATGTGGCACCTTACACCAAGAGTCCTACCAACTTGGGACTCTTGATAAATGATGTTAAAATCATGAGAAAAATTCCCAATTAAAGCTGATTAAAATAGGCACTAACCAAATTAAGTCTCACTTAATTTTGGTTGATTTACTGGTAAGGTTTCAAATCCAAATAGATTAGGTTAGGAGCTTGGGTTAGACAACAAGTGCTAGCTTGTCAATTAGGCACCCAATCCAGATCCAATATCCCATAATTAAATAAAATAAAATATTTGACTCATTTCTTGATGTGTGTGACCCTTTGGGTTCCACATCTAACCAGTAGTAGGTCTAGATTTATGTTGACCCAAATTGATTAGAGTCCATTTAATCGAATTAGATCAAACCGATGCATATCCAAGTCAAATTAGAACCCTTCCTAATTGACTCATAAATTGAACTCTTTAATTTATGAAAACCTGCAAGACATGATTAACGTCTAGCAACATATCATGCCTACCCAGAAGATATAAAATTTTTTGATGAAAATATCAAAAATATCCTTCAGTGGCGAGTTATCATGCAATTCAATCTTTCGATCATCCAGCATCCCGAATATAATTATGGATATGGAACCAAGTCAAAACTAATTTTATATTCATATTTCTCTCGATTATAAGATGATGATTCGATTAATAAAATATTAGAAACTCTTTCTAATTTTTATTCTGCTTTGATCAAAGTCTTCTTGAATCATCTCTCGATCGGAACAAGTAGGATGCGATCTCTTTTTATCAGGAGTGATCGATTTTATGTTGACCTACTCATAACCTCCATACATAATCTATCATATCCAAAACACCCCATACATGACTAAGTCACGAGTGAGTATGACCAAAACTATGATTTCATATGCACAAGGTACCATGGTGGTCTCAGATCTAAGGACTACATGCATAACCCCCACTAGAGAAATATCTTTTGACATTAGGATTCCATAAGATGTTTCTCATGTTGGATCAATTCAGTGAACTTATTCTCTAATGAGCATCCACGCCTTTGTATTAGTGTCTCACACAAGTAGCTTATGAGATTAGCTACCCTCTCTATCGAGCATACATAGGATGTGCTAGTTCTTTCAGAACATCGATCTCCAACTCAATATCCCTGTAACTAAGAATATTCTAGATCAAAATTTTAGGATTTTGGGTCTCATAGGTATGATCTCATCATAACCCTTAAACCAGTGTCCTGATCTATGGGGTTCATCATAATCTTAATTAAAAAAATATAAGATGCAGTACATGATAAAAATATCTTTTATTAATATAAAATATCATTTACATAAGTCTGAAAGATTAAAAAAAAATCTCTTATATACATAAGTCGATTGACTTGTAGGGCATATTCCTTTCAGTGCCCCCTATTTATAATGTAAGGTTTCAGGGTGGGCATGCACAGTGGAAACATAATGGATTTCAAAATTTTAATAAAAAAATCTTAAATATTAAACCTTTAAACCAGCATCTCTTTGGTGATTAACAATCATATATAATATAAATTCAAGATTAAATTTAAGTTATAGAAAAAGACCTGCAGTGCTTAATCCAAATTTTGGCAGAACCTCCACCAGGCGCCCAAGTGTTCGTCCTCCAACGGTGATCCACACAGGGCTATGATTAGGACACCAACTCTTTGAGATGATTTCTCCTCCAAAATTTTTACTCTGAGAATTTTCTTGAACACCAGGACCTCAAGACGCTCTTCCTCTTCTCCTAGCCTTCCTATCCCTACCTTTCTTCTCTCCTTGTCTTCCTTAATTCTCTTTTTAGACTCTTGTCCTAAAATCAGACTTATCCTTTCTATTTTTGGACTTGTTCTAACAAGAGAAGGAAGAGACTAATTGGACAATAGGGAGAGGATGTTAGAAAGAAAGGAGAAATTGAAAATCTGAATGAATCCAATCGCTCGGCGCACCCCCCTTTAAATACTTAGCGATGGGTTGCCTTCGGGAATTTTTTGCGCCCCTTCCACGTGCCATCTCGCATCCATCAAAAAATTTCATATCTTTTGATGAATTCTCATGCCTATCTAAAAGTTTTTAACACATGGCAATCATCGAAAAAAATTCCAATAGATGCTTCATGCAGAAGGACTCTTTGAAACATTTTTTCTAGATGATTCTCTGATAAGTCACGCAGCTTCCCATGGCATAATTTTTTTTCATCACCCATCAATATAATTTTGTCCATCCAATGGCCAAAAATCAAGGTGCTAACATGAGAATATCGTGGAAAAAAATTTAGATTAAGAAGTGGTGTGACAAATGGGTTAGAGTCCTTCACAATTTGGACACTTGGTCAGGTGCATGGATCAGGCTGACAGGATTTCCAACTTCAATGAATTTCCACGATTAAACCAGAAGGAATTTTAACTTCAAAAAAATTCCTCATGCTTAGAATAAAGTTATAAATAATTAAAAAATTTATTTCATCATGGAACATAGGATAAGCTCAAGGATGAGGCATCCCATCTCATAGGATGCGAAAACTATTTCTACACACAAAAACTGCACCCATGCACAAGAAAAATTCTTGACTTGTAGAAACTTGGTTTCCTAGGTCCAAAGTTTTGATACTTGTAGCCAAGGGCTTAACCAACTCAAATCCAAAATTAATTTGAATTAATTTGGCTTTAATTAATCCAATCTGGAATCAATTTTAAACCCGATTCGAAACAAGGAGCTAGTTTTTTGCAACATGTGCTAGCATGTCAATTTTGCAAACATGATCTAATCCAATTAGACCCCTGATCAATATTCTTTGTATGTGACCCATTGGGTTCCACATCTAGCCAGCAATAGGTTCGAGTTCAAGTCGATTTGATTTGATTAGAATTTAATCTAACCAATCTAGATACAATTGAGCTAACCCAATTTCAGCAATTAGAACTCTTTCTACTTGGTGATTGAATTAAACTCTTTAATTTGATCAAACCTATAAGATAAGATTGACATCTAGTAATGTATCATGTCTATCTAGAAGATATAAAATTTTTGATGAAAATATCAAAAATATCCTTCAGTGAAAAGTTACCGTGCAATTTGATCCTGCGATCTCTCTACACCCCGAATATGACTATGGATATGGAATGATGTCAAATCCAATATCATACTCATATTTCTCTCAATCTTATATGATGATTCAATTAATAAAATATTAAAAACTCTTTTTTATTTTTATTCTACTTTGATCAAAGGCTTCCTGAATCATTAATTGATCAGAACAAGTAGGATGCGATTTTCTCTTACCAGGAGTGATCGATTCCATGTTGACCTACTCACAACCTCCATACACATTCTACCATATCTAGAACACCCCGTACATGACTAAGTCATGAATGAGTATGAACCAAAAAATATGGATTCATGTATACAAGATTCTATGGTAGTCTCAGGTCAAAGGATTACATGCACAACTTCCACTATAAGAAAATATCTCTTGACAGGTAAGTAAATTCTATAAGATATTTCTTAAGTCGGATCAATTCAGTGAACTCATTCTTTAATGAGCACTCACTTCCTTGTATTAGTGTCTCACACAAGTGGCATATGAGATCTGTCACCCTCTCCATCGAGCATACATAGAAAGTGCTAATCTATCCAGAACATTGATCCCCTACTCAATGCTCCTATGACTAAGAATATTCTAAATCAGGATTTTTAGGATTTTAGGTCTCATAGGTATGATCTCATCATAATCGTAAACTCATTTTCCTGATTTATGGAGTTCATCATAATCATTACTAAAGTAAGATGCAGCATATGATGAAAAATATCTTTTATTATTTAAAGAGTCAATACATAAGTCTGGAAGATTACAAGGAAAATCTATCAAAATATAAATTTTGATTGGCTTATGGGGCATATTCCTTTCAATCTTCCACTTGCACTAAAGCCAATCACTCTTATATTTTATCCCTATACAATCGAGATGGCAATCAAACTGCTGCTATGGTAGAGCCTTAGTGAATGGGTCTGCTATGTTATTCTTTATTTCTACTCGTTCAATGACAATATCTTGTCTTTCGATTATTTCACGAACGAGATGGAAGCATCTTAAAATGTGCTTGGATTTATGATGAGACGTTGGTTCCTTTGCTTGAGCAACTGCTCCAGTATTATCATAGTAAAGTGGTACTGGATTTTTAATCTCAGGAACGACACCCAACTCAGTGATGAACTTCTTCATCCAGACGGCTTCCTTGGCGGCTTCACTTGTAGCTATATATTCTGCCTCAGTGGTTGAGTCAACTACAGTCTGCTGCTTGAAACTTTTTCAACAAACAGCTCCACCATTAAGAGTAAAGACATACCCTGAAGTAGACTTGCTATCATCAGGGTCTGATTGGAAACTAGAGTTAGAATAACTTTCTAGTTTTAAATCAGATCCTCCATTTACCAGAAAAATATCTTTAGTCCTTCTTAGGTACTTAAGAATATTTTTTACTGCTTTTCAATGATGTTCTGTTGGATCAGCCTGAAATCTACTAACTATGCCTAAGGCATAGGCAACATCAGGCCTAGTACATAGCATAGCATACATGATTAACCCTACTGTCGAAGCATAAGGAATAGAACTCATTCTATTTCTCTCTTCTGATGTTTTAGGAGACATCCTTTGTTAGATGTGTGCCCTAGATGCCAGATCGACTGACACATTCCTGTACAAATCTAAGGGCAAATTTATAATTTTGACTATAAATGAATAAAAGGGTTATTCTTCTATCACATTGTATACATTGTGTCTGTGATACATCCTTTGAGTTAGTAAAAATATAAATTCATATTTTTAAGAGTTAAAAATTTAAGGCATGAATTTACATAACTAACTCATAAACTGCTTCTGACCATAGGATCATCACGAGGATGGTGATTGATCCGAAAGGTTGGTGTACGATCGCTTTCTTAGAGTGGATGAGTCTTGAGTCTACGATATGGAGACATCAGAGCGAGAGTACAGGTATTCATTGAGAACAAGAGTACTGAGCATGATCATCTCGAGCAATCATAAGGAAGTCTACCTTCTCGTCGATGACTAGCTCGATGCTGCAGATGTGTGTCTAGTTCTTTGACCTGAGGTGCATCAATGGTTCACCTTGAGTGTGTTATAGTTTGACTACACCATAACTCGATCTTCTAGCCATTCAGAACCCTGAGGTGTATGTTGGCTGTAGCATATCCATTGTAGGAATCAGATCGCACCAAGATGGGATCTATCAACCTCGGTAGATGAGAGGAGTAGTCCTATGATGATCAAAAGATCGAGTCCTTAAGCCCATGGCCATGGCAGAGTGAAATAATGAAAAAAAGTTTTCCATTGGATTTCACATCAGACTCAGATCGATCGATTGATTCATATGACTGATGTTGGGTTTGATGAGTTCACCCTAACCCTAATTCAGTCGGGACTCATGATAGAGGAACTCAATCACATAGGTAGCTGCACCAAGAGGTTCATCTTTAGTTCTGATGGGTTGCCACCATATACTGCTAGGTATCACTGGTGGATTCTGGGAGCAATTAGAATAATTTTGATGATTGATCATTCTAATTGTCTGAATCAGAAGAGTTCTGATCCATCGAAAGGAGTTTCGATGATGTCGATGATGAGATCACGACATGTCTCATTACCATACAGAATTGAACCTAACTGGATCACACAAATAAGGGTTAGGGTCTGGATATCATCAATTGTATTACCCCAATTGATTTGGATAAGATCCAATTAGGTTCAAGGAAATCATGCTAGCACTCGATTGAGCCTAACTTTCTCCTCGTGTAATCTTTTCTGTCTCTACTGAGCCAAATGTGATCTGGCTCATCCAGAGAACCTTGAAAAGGTTTTTCTCAGTCTAATTGAAGCTTGTCCAGCTCAGAAAAGGCTTGTCTTAATTCATGAGATGAATTTAAGACAACACCTGCTAATTTCTAGCACTTGCCAATTTCATTTTAGGACATCTGTCAAAAGTTGACATATGGGTCTTAAACTGAAGAGAATTTATTGGAGGATTTTTGTGGAGTATCCACATATCCAAACCACTTCAAATTAGGCACCATAATCAGATTATGGTGTGAGCTCAATTGGATTTAAGTGGGCGCCCCAAATGGATAAGAACTAAAGAGTCCTGATAAACTTGGACTCTTTGGCGCCACCTTATTTGTGCTTATCCAATGTTGTTACCAACATAGAAGAGAGTATAAGAATTCTTATCTGATGTGATCAGATGACATCACTCCACCAATCAGAATTTTTTCAGAATTTATTGGAATTTTTTGATTGGTCGAATGATGTGGCACTGCACAGCATACAGGATCTATATAAACCCTGCTGCACCTAGGGTTTCAAGATAGAACTTGTTTTATGAAAAAAACCCATTAGCTGCCATCCCCTCCCCTCTTATCTATATCCTCCCTGCTCTCCTTTCTCTCCTCTTCATGTCCAAGAAGTTGGACGTTCATCTGGCAAAGGTACAAGGCACGGTGATGCCTGGAACAGAAGGCTGCAGGACATCTTCGACAGGCTGCTGCTCCAACTTCAGAAGAAGTTCTGAAGTACTTTCAAATCAGATATTGATCTAATTTTTGGAGCATAGAATCATGAGGAGAATAAATTCCAAATCCTACCTGAGTAGATACTGGTAGAGGCCAGGCACTTGCGTGGCTACATCAGAACCTCAGGCAGTGCTACGATCATCTATAGGGTAATTAGATTACCCTTGAGGTATGTCTATATTTCTCATACTTTTAGATTTAATTTTAGATTTTAAATATTAGATAATAAAATTAGATCTAATAAATATTAGATCTAAAATAGAATAGGATAAAATTTTTTAATTTATTTCATCCCAGATTTGATGAAATCTGGAAGATCCTACATAGGAAAAAGGTAGTTTTTCCTTCAAGTGGTATCAGAGCCAGGTTGTTGGCTCTATTTCAGATCTATTTTAGATCTGATTTTAATTTTAATTTATCTGATATTAAATGATTTTAAATATCACATCAGATATGATAGGATCTGAAATTAAAATATTTAAAATTAAATCTAAGAAGATCTAACATGCATGAGATGCATAACTAGACTAGGATTAATTGAATCCATTAATAGTCTTAAGTTTTATATTTTAATGAGATTAAAATGTGAATTAAATATAATTTATTTTTTATTTTTTTAATTTTATAATTATTATAATCAGATCAAAAAATAAAAAATAAAATTTTAATTATTTCATAAAATTGATCTGTTGCATGCCTAGACTAGTTGTAGAATTATTCTAATAACTTGTCTAGAATAGTTTTTATTTTGAATAGTTCAATTTAAATTTTATTTTTTAGATATTACATATGATGTATCAGATCTGAAAGCATGTTAATTAAATTAATTTTTGATACATTAGATGTATTAAAAGTATGTATTAGTTAGATCTTAAATTGTATATGTGATATGTTAATTTAGATCTAACTAGTTTTGTAGTTATATTTATATTTCTGATTAAGGTGTTCCAAATGGCCATCCAGTCATAAGAATAAAGTAAGATTTTAAGACCCTCTCTTTTCATTCAATAGGGTGTTCATATGATGTATAGGGGTGCCGCGCATTCATCCTTAATCAGAAATCAAAACTTACTTTTCTGCAAAATCCTAGATCCTGAAACCCTAGGATTTACTTTACATGCTTTGTTTATGAATCCAAACTTAATTAATGTATTGAGCTTATGAAATTAAGTTAGGTCTAAAATTGAAAATTTCAGATCTAAGACATTTTCATAAGATTGGGTTCGGGCTTGGGTAGCTCAATTAGGTCTAGCAGTTGATTAAACCGAATTAAGAGTTGGTTAGGTGGGATCATTAAAGCTAATAATTGACCAGCCTAATAAGATTAAGTCTGGGTCAAGGTCGAATCATATTTAGATGTGACTCGATCAAGATAAGACCTAATTTGGCTCAGTGGTTAGAGCCTGGATTATCGGCTAACCCAATTAGTTCTGGTTCGATAATTTGGTGTCTAAGGTAAGTTGGGCAGATGCGACCGACTGGTTTTTAATTGGGAGATACTCAACTCGAATGTGTTCTTGTCGAGTTAATGGCATATCCCTCCCATCGGTCTCACTTAACTGGCCATATGTGTCGATCCAGTTCTGATTTGACGTGGCTAACAATTCGAGCTGACCCATGCTACTAGGTTAGTCATAATTGTTATGACTATGTCAAGTCAAGTTTAAAGAGACCTAAATCAAATCTCCCTAAGAAAATATTAAGTCTAGGTCTTCCACCATTGTGGATGTGCGGGCTCTTCCCGGGGTTGATTATTTTTGACTGGTTATAGTGGCTCAATTGCACCGGAAAGATGCAACCATGTCCATTAGGCATTGGATGCTACGGATTAGAGGATGGGTTGGGCTCAATATTTCGAATACGATGAGGGACCCAATCAAGAATCTAGTTCGTGCAAATGGTGGGTTTGGCTTAACTAAGGATTGGAGCAATATCTCAGATACGGTGAGCTTCATGAATTAGAGATCAAGTTTTGGGTGCACCATGATTAGAGAATCATTGGACAAGAGTTGTCCACTCATCGGTTGATCCATCACCAATAACTGTTAGGTGAGGTGATGAGCCAGTTGGTGAGACTGCACCACCCACTAAAAATCACTAATCACGAAAATTTTTATATCTCTACCAAGGGAGTGTAGGGATCTGAGAAAATAGTGGGAGACTAATTTATTTCAAAATGAAAACCCTAAACAAATTGGTTGAGTCTGATTACAAAATCTAACTAGAAACTTTTGACTCTCTACAGGAAACATGTCTGCCTCAAACCCCCTAACCAAAATTCTAGACACTCATAGACTGACTGGACCAAATTTTAAGGTCTGGTTGAGGAACTACAGAATTATTCTGGATTTCAAAAAATTAACTCATGTCTTGGACCAGGACCCACCTACCATGCCAGCACGTCCGACTGCTGAACAGAGAGCGTCTCTGAAAAAGTGGATAAATGATGATAACAAAGCTAGGTACTAAATGTTGGGTGCAATGTCTGATGATTTGTAGTGCCAACATAAAAATATTTTGACTACCCGCCAAATGTTGGCTCACCTACAAAAGTTGTTTGGTGAACAGAGTCGCGCGGCCATGTATCAAGTCTGTCAAAGACTTTTTAAGGTCGAGATGCATGATGGGCAGTCAGTCCAAGATCATTGTTTGACAATGATCAAGGATCTTGAGGAGCTTGAGAAGCTCGGTATCATCTTAGACAAAAATTTTTAGATTGATGTGATCCTTCAGTCCTTGTCTGATGCATATGGTCAGTTCATCATGAACTTCCATATGCATAAGATGCAATGTACCTTGGCCGAGTTAATGAATATGCTGGTTACGGTTGAGTTTTCAATAAAAGATTCAAAAGGCTAAGTTCTTACTTTGGAGCGGACTTCTTTTAAAAGAAAGTCTTTTGGAAAGAAAAAGAAGTCCGTGAAGAAGCAGAAGGTGGATGGCAAGAACAAGAAGACAGGATCGAAGAAGAAGGCTTCTAAAAAGGAAAAGTGTTTCCATTGTCAGTCAGAAGGCCATTGGAAGCGGAACTGTCCTCAGTACCTGACCATCCTGAAGAACAAGAAGGATGGTCCTTCTAGAGATATGCTCATTATCGAATCTAATCTTACGGCTTTTTCTACATCTAGTTGGGTGCTTGACTCTGGTTCTAGTGCTCATTTGTGCACTTCTATGCAGGATCTTGAGGGGAGCAGGAGGCTGAGGGATGGGGAGATGATCCTACGTGTTGGGAATGGAGCAAGAGTTGCTACTGTGGCCATAAAAATCTACCCTCTACGATTACCATTAGGATTAGATTTAGTTTTAAGAGACTGTTATTATGTGCCTGCAGTAAGCAGAAATTTAATTTTTGTTTCATGTTTAGCACAAGAAGGCTATGTGATTAGCTTTCATAAGGACCATTGTAATATATTTTATGAAAATAATATAGTTGCAAATGGTTTTGTTATTAATGGTCTCTATCAGTTACATGTTGATGTATCTATTTTTAATATTGAGCAAAATGTGAATGTCATAAGAATTAAAAGGCCTAGAGATAGTCTAAATGATAAGTATCTGTGGCACTTAAGGCTGGGTCATATAATGGAAGACAGGGTTAACAAATTGGAGAAATCTGAGCTACTGAGTCCGTTGACTTTCGAGTCATATCCAGTTTGTGAATCATGCTTTCAAGGCAAAATGACCAAGCTTCCTTTTGTGGGACATGGGGAAAGGGCCACAGACCTACTTGCCCTAGTACATATGGATGTGTGCGGCCCATTTGATGTGCCGGCTAGAGGTAACTTTATCTACTTCATTATCTTTACCGATGATATGTCTAGGTACAGGTATGTGTTTCTAATGAAACACAAGTCTGAAGCCTTTGAAAGGTTCAAAGAATTCAGACATAGGTAGAAAAATAGACAGAAAAGCCCATTAAGGTTCTTTGATCATATCGAGGAGGAGAATACCTTAGTCGGGAATTTCTAGACTATCTTAAGGATAATGGTATAGTCTCTCAATGGACTCCACCTAGAACGCCTCAACTCAATGGGGTTTCAAAATGGAGAAATCGGACCCTATTAGATATGGTCCGTTCCATGATGAGCTTCACAGACCTTCCAAAATTTTTTTGGGGATATTGTCTCATGACAGTAATTTATATATTGAATAGGGTTTCCTCTAAAACCGTTCCTACCACACCGTATGAGATATGGCATGGTAAGAAGCCAAGTCTGAATCATCTCAGAATTTGGGGTTGTCCGGCTCATGTCAAGAGACAGCAGACGGACAAGTTAGAGTTCAGGTCTTTTAGAGCTCGGTTCATAGGATATCCTAAAGAGTCATTTGGATATTATTTTTATATTTCAAAAGATCACAATGTGATTGTGAGTCGAAATACTATTTTTTTTGAAAAATAGTTTATTCAAGATGGTGGCATCGGAAGAATAATTAAGCTCAAGGAGAATGTCTCCCAAGAGGAATGAGCTAAAGAACCTGAGGAACCTAATCAATCAGAACCAGTCCTAACACAACCTCTTCCACCTCGTAGATCGACTAGGGTTTTCCGTCCTCCTGAAAGGTACTTAGGTACCATACAAGAGGATGTAGAGGAAATGTTTCTCATGAAAAATGGGGTTCATGGTGATGATCCCAAGACCTATGATGAGGCAATATCAGATATCGACTTCAAGAAATGGTTAGAGGCAATGAGATCAAAAATTGACTCGATGCACTCAAACTAAGTCTGGACCTTGGTAGATCCACCTGAAGGTATTATACCTATTAGGTGTAAATGGATCTTCAAGAAAAAGATAGGTGCAGATGGAAATGTGGAGACATTCAAGGCTAGGCTCGTAGTGAAAGGTTATAATCAGTGCGAAGGCATTGACTATCAGGATACCTTCTTGCCCGTAGCCATGCTAAAATGCATCCGCACATTGCTTGCTGTTGCAGCCTATTTCGATTATGAAATATGGCAGATGGACGTGAAAACAGCATTCTTAAATAGATATCTTGAGGAAGATATCTATGTGGAACAGCCGCTTGGTTTCACATCCAGTGATGATGATTACAAGGTCTGCAAACTGCAAAGGTCCATTTATGGACTTAAGCAAGCATCTCGAAGTTAGAATACTCGTTTCAATGATGTGATCAAAATGTTTGGTTTCATCAAGAACGAGGAGTAATCAAGTGTGTTCAAAAAGGTCAGTAGGAGCGTAGTTGTCTTCCTCGTATTGTACGTGGATAACATCCTCCTAATTGAGAATGACATTCTCATGTTGATCTTAGTCAAAGTATGGTTGTCTAAGGAGTTTTCTATGAAAGATCTAGGAGAGGCATCCTTTATACTGGGTATTAAGGTCTATAGAGATAGACCAAATAGGATGCTAGGACTTTCACAGAAAATATACATAGAGGAGGTGCTAAAAAGGTTTAGCATGAATAACTCCAAAAGAGGTTTATTGCCTTTTAGACATGGCATTCATCTCTCCAAGAAGATGTGCCCTAGCACACCTGAGGAGATTGAACGCATGAGCAAGATCCCTTATGCTTCGGCAATAGGGAGCCTCATGTATGCCATGCTATGTACACAACCTGATATAGCCCATGCTGTGAGTGTCACAAGCAGATATCAGTCAAATCCAGGCAAAGAGCACTGGACTTCTGTGAAATGTATCCTTAAGTACTTGAGAAGGACTAAGGATATGTTTCTAGTCTTTGGGAATGGAGAACTCCAGATTCAGGGATTTACAGACTCAGACTTTTATGTCTGATATAGATGATCAAAAGTCGACATCTGGGAGTCTGTTCATTTGCAATGGTGGTGCAGTTAGCTGAAAGAGTTCCAAGCAAACAGTGATTGCAGATTCTACCATGGAGGTAGAGTATATTGCTGCATCGGAAGCTGCAAAGGAGGCATTCTAGTACAAGAAGTTTGCCGCAGAGCTTGGAGTGATATCATTAGATGCCATTGTTGGGTGGATGTCTGGCCAGGACACCACCTCCGAAGATCTTTTCAGTACCACGTGATGCAGCAGGAAGAAAGAAGAAACAAGATAAAAGAAAAATAATCAAAATACGTGGATCAGTCACAAAAGGGCTCGCCTCCATGGGGCATGCAAACTTCACTATGAAAAAAAAAATTTATAAGAGGAGACCTCACCCTCATCCCTTGTACACCCAATTCTCTCTCACCTGAAGTTTCCCTCACAAAAGCTCTCTCTCTTGGAAGACCCCCTGAACCCCTGAAGTGCCTGGCGACCGCTGTCCAGGAGCCTCCTGCTCCTTCTCTCGCAGTGCTTCCGCCTCTCCCTTCTTCATCTTTTCGAGTTTCGTGCGACCTCAGCAGAAAAAAATCGAACCACCACCCCCTCTGTTTCATGCACAGGCCCTTTTAAAGGGTTAAAAAACTTGATTAGAGAAGGATTATGAGTCCTAAACAAAGCCAGATAACCCCTGGACCGTCGGATCAAGATCGAAAGCCACCCACGCCCTCAGATTGCACTCCGATCCAAGAAATAGTGTCGTGGACCGTATGAAATGTGTGGAAAATGCCCACGCAGTCCATAGGCTCAGCCATGGACCGCCCGATCCATGGTGGACCGGGGCAACAGGGCCAGTAGGCCGCCTGGGCCGGCCCGCTCCCACGTGCGGGCCTGCGCGCGCCTAGGCCACACGCCCGACTGGGCCGCACGCCCGCCTGGGCCGCGCACCCGCCTGGGCTGCTCGCAAGCATGGGTCGCACGTCCCGTGCGGGCCTGGGTCGCGCGTCTCGCGCGCCGCTGCAGCCTGCCGCCGGTCGCCGACGGTCCTCCACCGCCTCGAATCTCATGCCGACTTCAAAAGCTCGTATCTCCTCCATTCGAGCTCCATTTCGGGTGATCTTGATCTCGTTGGACTCTATTTTTCACCGCAAACCTCGTTGTGGGCTCAATATGGGCTGAATCTTGAGGCATCAAATCTTAACAGCCATACCTCTTTACTGCGACAATAATGGCGCCATAGCCCTAGCTAAAGAGCCAAGGTCTCACCAGAAGTCCAAGCACATCGAGCGGTGATTTCATCTGATCCATGATTATCTCGAAAAAGATTATGTCGAGGTCAGAAGAGTCGACTCCACAGATAATGTTGCAGACCCGCTGACTAAGCCATTGGGCCAACGGAAGATCGAAGCCCACCTTGAGAAGATGGGACTTAGATATGTAGCCAATTGGCATTAGGTCAAGTGGGAGTTTGTTAGATGTGTGCCCTAGATGCCAGATCGGCTGACACATTCCTGTACAAATCTAAGAGCAAATTATAATTTTAACTATAAATGAATAAAAGGGTTATTCTTCTATCACATTGTGTACATTGTGTCTGTGATACATTCTTTGAGTTGGTGAGAATGTAAATTCATATTTTCAAGAGTTGAAAATTTAAGACATGAATTTACATAACTAACTCATAAACTACTCCTGACTATAGGATCATCACGAGGATGGTGATCGATCCAGAAGGTTGGTGTACGATCATTTCCTTAGGATAGATGAGTCTTGAGTCTACGGTGTGGAGACACCGGAGTGAGAGTACAGGTATTCCTTAAGAACGAGAGTACTGAGCGTGACCACCTCGAGCAGTCATAAGGAAGTCTACCTTCTCGTCGATGACTAGCTCGATGCTGCAGTTATGTGTCTAGTTCTTTGACCTGAGGTGCATCGGCGATTCACCTTGAGTGTGTTATAGTTTGACTACACCATAACTCGATTCTCCTAGCCATTTGGAACCTTGAGGTGTATGTTGGCTTTGCATATCCATTGTAGGAACCAGATCGCACCAAGATGGGATCTATCAACCTCAGTAGATGAGAGGAGTAGTCCTATGTTGATCGAAAGATCGAGTCCTTAAGCCCATGGTCATGGTAGAGTGAAATAATGAAAAAGAGTTTTCCATTGGGTTTCACATCGGACTCGGATCGATCGATTGATTCATATGACTGATGTTGGGTTTGACGAGTTCACCTTAATCCTAATTCAGTCGGCACTCATGATAGAGGAACTCAATCATACAGGTAGCTGCACCAAGAGGTTTGTCTTCAGTTCTGATGGATTGCCACCATATACTGCTAGGTGTCATTGATGGATTTTGGGAGCAATTAGAATGATTTTGATGATCGATCATTCTAATTGTCTGAATCAGAAGAGTTCTGGTCCATCGAAAGGAGTTTCGATGATGTTGATGATGAGATCACGACATATCTCATTACCATATAGAATTGAACCTAACTGGATCACACAAATAAGGGTTAGGATCTGGATGTCATCAATTGGGCTACCCCAATTGATTTGGATAAGATCCAATTAGGTTCAAAGAAATCGTGCTAGCACTCGATTGAGCCTAACTTTCTCCTCGTGTAATCTTTTCTGTCTCTACTGAGTCAAATGTGATCTGGCTCATCCAGAGAACCTTGAAAAGGTTTCTCTCAGTCTAATTGAAGCTTGTCCAGCTCAGAAAAGGCTTGTCTTTATTCATGAGATGAATTTAAGACAACACCTACTAATTTCTAGCACCTACCAATTTCATTTTAGGATATTTGTTAAAAGTTGACATATGGGTCTTAAACTGAAGAGGATTCATTGGAAGATTTTTGTGGAGTATCCACTGTCCAAACCACTTCAAATTAGGTGCCATAATCAGATTATGGCGTGAGCTCAATTGAATTTAAGTGGGCACCTCAAATAGATAAGAACCAAAGAGTCCTGATAAACTTGGACTCTTTGGCGCCACCTTATTTGTGCTTATCCAATATTGGTGCCAACATAGGAGAGAGTATGGAGATTCTTATTTGATGTGATCAGATGACATCACTCCACCAATCAATTTTTTTTCAAAATTTATTGAAATTTTTTGATTGGTCGAATGATGTGGCACTGCGCAGCATATAGGATCTATATAAACCCTGTTGTACCTTGGGTTTTGAGATAGAACTTGTTTTATGCAAAAAACTCATTAGCTGCCACCCCCTCCCCTCTTCTCTACATCCTCCCTACTCTCCTTTTTCTCCTTTTCACATCCAAGAAGTTGGACATTCATTTGGCAAAAGTACAAGGCGTGGTGATGCTTGGAACAGAAGGCTGCAGGACATCTTTGACAGGCTGCTGCTCCAACTTCAGAAGGAGTTTTGAAGTACTTCCAAATCAGATATTAATCTAATTTTTGAAGCATAGAATCATGAGGAGAAGAAATTCTAGATCCTACCTAAGTGGATATTGGTAGAGGCTAGGCACTTGTGTGGCTACATCAAAACCTCAGGTAGTGCTGCGATCATCTACAGGGTAATTAGATTACCCTTGAGGTATGTCTATATTTCTTATACTTTTAGATTTAATTTTAGATTTTAAATATTAGATTATAAAATTAAATCTATTAGACATTAGATCTGAAATAGTGTAGGATAAAAATTTTTAATTTATTCTATCCCAAATTTGATGAAATCTGAAAGATCCTACATAGGAAAAAAGCAGTTTTTCCTTCATCCTTTTATAGAGATGTATGCCTTGACTCATGGGTAAATAACCTCTTTTACTTCCATCCATGCTAAACTTCTTTAGTACTAAGTCTATGTACCTGGATTGGGATAAGCCTAACATCCTCTTAGATCTATCCCTATAGATCTTTATACCTAGTATATAGGATGCTTCACCCAAATCCTTCATGAAAAACTTACTTGATAGCCATGTCTTGACCGATTGTAACATTGGGATATCATTCCCAATAAGAAGTATGTCATCCACATATAAAACTAAGAAGACAATGGCACTCCAACTAGTCTTCTTGTATATACAAGATTCATCCATATTTTTGATAAAGCCAAACTCTTTGACCGTAACATCAAATCGGATGTTCCAACTCCTCGAGGCCTGTTTTAATCCATAAATAGATTTCTTAAGCTTGCATATCTGATTTTTTCTCTCTTTTGAGACAAATCCTTCTGGCTGAGACATGTAAACCTCTTCCTCAAGATAACCGTTAAGGAAGACGGTCTTTACATCCATTTGCCAAATCTCATAATCATGGTATGCTGCTATTACAAGCATAATCTGTATAGATTTGAGCATGGCAACAGGTGAAAATATTTCATCATAATCAATACCCTATTTTTGCCTGAAACCTTTAGTTACTAATCTAGCTTTATAGGTTTCAACTTCGCCATCCACTCCAATTTTTTTCTTATAGATCCATTTGCATCCAATAGGGGTCACACCCTCTGGTGCATCAACCAAAGTCCACACTTGGTTGGAATATATGGAGTCCATTTCGGATTTCATAGCCTCTAGCCACTTGTCTGAGTCCCTTCTCATGATGGCTTTTGTATAGGTCAAAGGTTCATCATTTTCAATGATGTGGGCTTCATTATTCTCAATAACGAACCCATACCTCATAGGTGCATTCCACACCCTATCCGACCTTCGGAGAGGAGGTATACTTTATGTTTGTACTTCATTAATGGATATTTTTGATTGAGGATTATCTTGTGCTTGCATTTGTAGGTCTTGAACTTCTCCAAGTTCAATTTTTTTCCCACTGCCTCTTTCTAGGATAAACTCTTTTTCTATAAAAGTGGCATATTTACTGACAAACACCTTATGTTCAGTAGGATGGTAAAAGAGGTATTCTATACTCTCTTTAGGATAACCTACAAACAAGCATTTATCTGCCCTAGCACTCAGCTTATGTCCAAAATTTCTTTTAACATAAGCTGGACAGCTCCATATCTTAAGATACTTAAGATTAGGCTTCTTTCCTCTCCATATCTAATATGGAGTGTTTGGCACAGATTTTGAAGGTACTCTATTCAGGATATAGACAGTAGTTTCTAGGACATATCCCTAGAAAGAAATTAGCAAATCTGTAAGGCACATCATGGATCGTACCATATCTAATAAAGTGCGATTTCTCTTTTCCGCTACACCATTTAGCTGTGGTGTATAGGGAGGAGTCCATTCTGAGAGAATTTTATTTTCTTTAAGATGATCTAAAAATTTATTAGATAAGTATTCTCCTCCTCGATCAGATCAAAGAATTTTAATATTTTTTTCAGTTTGTTTCTCGACCATATTTTGATACTCTTCAAATTTATCAAAGGCTTCGAATTTATGTTTCATAAGATACACATATTCAAACCTAGATAAATCATCAGTGAATATTATAAAATAAAAGTATCCTCCTCTGGCTTCTGTTGTCACAGGACCATATACATCAGTATGTACAAGTCCTAATAACTCACTTGTCCTTTCTCCATGTCTACTAAATAGAGTCTTAGTCATTTTTCCCATAAGACAAGATTCACAAGTACCTAATGATTCATAATCATAAAGATCAAAGAACTCTTCTTTGTATAACTTGTTAATTCTTGTCTCACTTATATGACCAAGTCGACAATGCCAAAGTAAAGTATTATTCAACTCTTCTCTCTTTCACTTTTTACTTTCATTAATATAAAAAATATTGTCATTAGATAGAATTAGAAGACCATTATTAATAATGCCATGACAAATAATTTCATTAGAAAAAGAAATTGAGCAACTATTACTCTTTCCATTTATTTCATAACCTCGTTGCAATAGTAATGATACAGAAATAATATTTCTAATGATATTAGACATATAATAAAAATTTTTTAGCTCTAAGATCTTTTCAGAAGGTAACTTTAACATATATGTCCCTACAGCCTCTGCTTGGATTGACTCTCCTCCAGCACCATAGAGCTCGAAGTCACCCTTCTTCAGCACTCTAATATTCTGCAGCCCCTGCAACGACTTGCAGATATGAGAACCGCAGGCGGTATCCAATACCCAAGAGTCTGAATTGGAAGAACTTAATGACAAAATTGTATGTATCTCATACATACGTTTTGGTGCATCGCTTGCACCTGCCTTAACAGTTGCAAGATATAATTTGCAATTTCTTTTCCAGTGTCCTGCCTTGCCGCAGTGAAAGCAGGTACCCTGTCCGGAGACTTTCTTTCCCTTCTTCTTCATCTTACCACCCTTAGGATTCAATACTTTCTTTGAACCTTTAAAACCTGACTTCTTCTCAGAGATTTTACCCACAAGAAGAAGTGGAGCCTTTTCTTTCTTAATATGGCTCTTAGCTGTCTTAAGCATATTTAACAGCTCAGACATGGAGGTATTCAGTTTGTTCATATGATAGTTCACAACAAACTGAGCGAATGACTCGGGGAGAGATTGCAGGATCAAATCCTAACTTAATTCTCCATCCATCACAAAACCAAGTTGACCAAATCTAGTGATCAGATCAATGACCTTCAGGACATGGTCTTGTACGGATGATCCCTCAGTCATTCTAGCATGGAATAACTGCTTAGATATCTCATATCTAGCAGTCCTACTCTGTTCTCCATACAACTCTTTAAGATTGAGAAGTATGGATTGAGTATCCATGCTCTCATGCTGCCTCTGCAACTCATTACTTATAGAAGCCTGTATGATGCACTTGACAGTCAAACTATCATTCTTCCACATCCTGTATGTGAATTCCTCCTCTTCTGTGGCATCATTCTCAACCTCTTGTGGTTCAGGGATGTCAAGAATATAGGAGAGCTTCTCCTGAGTGAGTATGATTTTTAAATTTCTCAACCAGTCCACATAATTGGGACCGATCAATTTATTGGAATCTAAAATTTCTCACAATGATAGTGAAGATGCCATTTGTAAAATTTAATCTACAATAATTAAAGAATATTACATAAGTAAATAACTCATATTGACTCATACAATTAAATAAAATCTTTAGATTTAATTATGCCTCCCACTATTTTATCGAACATCATAACCCTCTACTATGATAAACGAGACATATGTAATATTTATCTTAGTGAGATTGAGATCCTAATTTCTCATAATGATCTTGTGTTAATACAACAAACCCTTATGAGTTCATGGGTAGGAAACTCTTTCCAATTGCATCTCATGCAACTTTTAATATTATATCTTGGCCTCTAAAATATTATTAGCCTTGTGTTAATACAACAAGCTATAATATTTTAGTTAAGTTAGACCTTTCATTTCAATACAGTCAAATTCTAATATAACTGCCCCTGTGTTAACACAACAAAACAGCATATTCAAAATTGCCGTAAGCATCTTCTATGCACCAAGATTATGTTATATCAATCCTTATGATAAGCCTCATGTTAACACAACAAACTAGCCATAGTTCATGATGTAACATTAACCTAGCATGAAAGAAGGCCCTTAATAGTATTTTTAACATTAGGGTTTTTCAATATCAAGATCGCTTAATCAAATTGGCTAGGTAAGTAAGGTGGGGGTCCCCCCATTGCTTTCCTTAGACACCAATAAATTGGTTAGATCAGACAACGGAACCAATTAAAGAACCACCTATAGCACTTTTCTAGACACTAATTGATCAATTGATCAAGAAGTAGTTAATCTATAGTTGCATATCACTACCACTTAATATAATTTTCTAATGAGGGATTTTATTTGGTCTCATGCACATTCTAACTACATAATACTTATTTATGTATCAACATTAAAATTTTCTACATGTGCAAGTGTAACATATGGACATTCATCATCCTAGGACAACCTTGCAGCATAACCCCGTTATGCTGGACAACCTTATGTCAAGATGATGAAGTGGTGAATGATATATGCATTATTTCATATCATCATATGAAAGCATAAATCATTTTATAGTATAAATCATACTATGGATCACATAAATATTATGTATATATGATTGAACCAAACAAGGCCGGCTCTGATACCACTGTAGGGTTTCAGGGTGGGCATGCACAGTGGAAACATAATAGATTTCAAAATTTTAATAAAGAAATTCTAAATATTAAACCCTTAAACCAGTATCTCTTTGGTGATTAACAATCATATATAACATAAATTCAAGATTAAATTTAAGTTATAGAAAAATACCTGCAGCGCTTAATCCAAATTTTGGCAGAACCTCCACCAGGCGCCCAAGTGTTCGCCCTCCAACGGTAATCCACACAGGGCTATGATCAGGACACGAACTCTTTGAGATGATTTCTCCTCCAAAATTCTCACTCTGAGAATTTTCTTGAACACCAGGACCTCAAGACGCTCTTCCTTTTCTCCTAGCCTTCCTATCCCTACCTTTCTTTTCTCCTTGTCTTCCTTAATTCTCTTCCTAGACTCTTATCCTAAAATCAGACTTGTCCTTTCTATTTTTAAACTTATCCTAACAAGAGAAGAAAGAGACTAATTAGACAATAGGGAGAGGATGTTAGAAAGAAAGGAGGAATTGGAAATCTGAATGAATCCAATCCCTTGGCGCACCCCCCTTTAAATACTTAGCGATGGGTTGCCTTTAGGAATTTTTCGCACCCCTTCCACGTGCCATCTCGCATCCATCAAAAAATTTCAGACCTTCTGATGAATTCTCATGCCTATCTAAAAGTTTTTGACATATGGCAATCATCAGAAAAAAAATCCAAGAGACGCTTCATGCAGAAGGACTCTTCGAAATATTTTTTCTTGATGATTCTTCGATGAGTCACGCAGCTTTTCATGGCATAATTTTTTTTACGACCCATCAATATAATTTTGTCCATCCAATGACCAAAAATCAAGGTGCTAACATAAGAATGTTATGAAAAAAATTTAGATTAAGAAGTGGCATGACAAATGGGTTAGAGTCCTTCACAAGTTAGACTCTTGGTCAGGCACATGGATCAGGCTGACAGGATTTCCAACTTCAACGAATTTCCATGATTAAACCAAAAGGAATTTTAACTTCAAAAAAATTCTTCATGCTCAAACTAAATCATCCAAAAATTTATTTCATCATGGAACATAGGATAAGCTCAAGGATGAGGCATCCCATCTCATGGAATGTGAAAACTATTTCTGCACACAAAAACTGCACCCACGCACAAGAAAAATTCTTGACTAATGGAAACTTAGTTTTTTGGGTCCAAAGTTTGGTACATATAGCCAAGGGCTGAACCAACTCAAATCCAAAATTGATTTAAATTAATTTGGCTTTAATTAGTCCAATCTGGAATCAATTTTAAACCTGATTCGAAACAAGGAGCTAGCTTTTTGCAACATGTGCTAGCATGTCAATTTTCCAAACATGATCTAATCCAATTAGACCCCTAATCAATACCCTTTGTGTATGACCCATTGGGTTCTACATCTATCCAGTAATAGGTTTGAGTTCAAGTTGATTTGATTTGATTTGAATTTAATCTAACCAATCTAGATCTAATCGAGCTAACCCGATTTCAGCAATTAGAACTCTTTCTAATTGGTGATTGAATTAAAATATTTAATTTGATCAAACCCACAAGATAAGATTGATGTCTAGCAATGTATCATATCTACTTGGAAGATATAAAATTTTTGATAAAAATGCCAAAAATACCCTTCAGCGGAAAGTTACCGTGCAATTTGATCCTGCGATCTCTCTGCACCCTGAATATGACTCTGGATATGGAATGATGTCAAATCCAATATCATACTCATATTTCTCTCAATCTTATATGATGATTCAATTAATAAAATATTAATTTTTTTTTCTGCTTTGATCAAAGGCTTCCTGAATCATCAATCTATCAGAACAAGTAGAATGCAATTTTCTCTTACCAAGAGTGATCGATTCCATGTTGACCTACTCACAACCTCCATACACATTCTACCATATTTAGAACACTTCGTGCATGACTAAGTCATGAATGAGTATGAACCAAAAAATATAGATTCATGTATACAAGATTCTATGGTAGTCTCAGGTCAAAGGATTACATGCACAACTCCCACTATAAGAAAACATCTCTTGACAGGTAAGTAAATACCATAAGATGTTTCTTAAGTCGGATCAATTCAGTGAACTCATTCTCTAATGAGCACCCACTTTCTTGTATTAGTGTCTCACACAAGTGGCATATGAGATCTGCCACCTCTCCATCGAGCATACATAGAAAGTGTTAATCTATCCGAAACATTGATCCCCTACTCAATGCTTATATGACTAGAAATATTTTAAATCAGGATTTTTAGGATTTTAGGTCTCATAGGTATGATCTCATCATAACCCTAAATCTATTTTCCTGATTTATGGAGTTCATCATAATCATTACTAAAGTAAGATGCAGCATATGATGAAAAATATCTTTTATTATTTAAAGAGTCAATACATAAGTCTGAAAGATTACAAGAAAAATCCATCAAAATATAAATTTTGATTGGCTTGTAGGGCATATTCCTCTCATATAGGAAATAAGAGGCGACACCATGCGATGCCAACTCTTGGCATCCCTTTATTCTTACATGCTCCATTTAATTTTTTTCATGGAATACAAGTAGATGGTGTGGAAAAAGAAGTGATTGACCAGTAGAAGGACTCTTCCTCTGCTTGAAAAAATTAATACACAATCATATTATGCATGGAAAAAAGAATTAATGTGAGAAACAAAGAGTCCATACCATTAAGGACTTTTCCATAAACACAATGCAAATAAGGGAGGGTCCAATTAACTTTTGGCATTCAAACTCTTTACCAGAGAAGGACTCTTCCTTGTCTTCTACACCCCTTAATCCCAAGAGACATCTCATGTCACGAGGATTTAAGAAATGCATGGAGAATTGAATGAAAGAATTAAGAGTTTGTTATGAAATAGACTCTTCCATTTCATCGCATAAGAAGTGGGCGTCCCTTATCTATTTTGGCATGGAGTTCCTTCCTAGAGAAGGACTCCTTCTCCTCTTCCATGCCCCATATCCCAAGGTGCCATCTGATGGTGCACAAAAATAAGAGACGTGTGGAAGATGTAAGAGAATTAGGATAAGTAAAGGAGAAGGACTCCTCTCCTTTACTTCCAAATAAATATGATACCTAAATTTTTCTTGCATGTTTTTTGGTGTGGAGGAGGTTTATTTACATGAAACTCTGCCATATAAATCAGATTATCCAACTAATAAATAGATGGTTCAAACCCAATCACATTGGATCAAGACAACAAGCAAAGGGTTAGCACAAACACATTTGCACTGAACCCAATTGAAAACTTGGGTTAATTCATATGCTAGCAATTTAATTAACCCATTGGATTTATAATAAATTCAAATAGATTGGATTAAGATCAAATTTCTATTGTGTGTGATCTATTTGGTTCCAAATCTAGCTAGCAGTGGACTAAGACTCTCGATGTAACCCTAAACCGATTGGATTAGGACAGCTCAGGAGTCTCAATCAACTAGGACTCTTCCTAATTGATTCTTGAATTAAACTCTTTTAATTTTGGTGAGTCTACAAGTCAAGATTGATATCTAGTAACATATCATGACTATCTAAAAGATTTAAAATTTGGTAAAAATACTAAAATTATCCTTCCATGGTGAGTTACCGAGCAATTCAATCTTTTGATCATACAACATCCCAGAAAGGCCATGGGTATGAAAATATGTCAAACCCAAATATCTATCTATATGTATCTCAATTTGATGATGATGACTCGATTGATGAACTAGTAAAATTTTTTTTTTACTGTTTATTTCTACTCTGGCCAGAGACTCTCAGAGTCATCATCCTATGAGATCACATAGGATGTTCTCTCCTCCTACAAGGAGTGATCGATTCCTTATGACCACTCACAACCTCTATGCATACTTCACCATACTCAAAATATCCCACACACATCTCAAAGTGGTGTGCTAGGGAATAAACCAAAGTAAGGATCCATGTACATAAGGTACCATGGTGATCTCAGGTCAAAGGATCACATGTACCACTCCTACTGAAGAACCATCTATTGACATGTTGTAAGGCTCCATCAGATGTTCTTTTGGTGGGTCAGTTCGGTAAACTCATTCTCTAATGAGCACTTACATCCTTGTATTAGTGTCACCACACAAGTGGTTGTGAGATCAACCACCCTCTCCATCGAGCATACATAGGATGTGCCAATCTTATCGGTATCATCGATCTCCGACTCGATGATCCAACGATTAGAAATATTTTAGATTGAAACTATCAAGATTTTAGATTGAAACTATCAAGATTTTAGATCTCACTGATATGATCTGATCATGGTCCTAAAATCATTACCCTAATTTATGAGGTTTATCATAATCATAAAAAATAATGATGCAGTAAATGATAAAACATAATACCTCATAAATAAAAATAACTAATGTCATGCAAATGAGTAGGAAGAAAATAAAGAAAACTCCCTTCACATCTCTATGCGATTGGTTTGTAGGGTACTATTCTTTCAATCTTCCACTTGCACTAAAGCCAATCATCCCTGTACCTGATGTCTATGCAATCAGAATGACGATTACACTACTGCTGTGTAAGGCTTAGTGAATTGGTCCATTATAATATTCTTAATACTAACTCATTTTATGATCATATCATGAATGAGGTGAAAGTGCCTAGGATGTGCGTGGGTTCCTAGTCAGACCACATCCAACTCAGTGATGACCCTTTCATCTGATGACTTTCTTTAGCAATATTTATTAACAACATTTAACTGAAACAAATACAGTTAGCTATTTGAAATTTTTCTAATTCACGGCTCCTCTAGTACTTCTCAAGTACTTTGAGAATGTTTTTCATAGTTTTCAAAAGATCCTATCAAAGATCTGTCTAAAATCAATGATTATGCACAGAACATAATTCACATCAGGCTTAGTACATTGAATGTATAGGTAAGTAAACTCCTTTACACCCATTCATGTTGAACCTCTTCAACATAAAATCCATGTACCTAGACTGAGATAAGCCTAACATCTACTTACATCTATCCCTATAGATGCTAAATATATTGGATGCTTAATCCAAGTCTTTTTCATGAAAATATTTGTGATAAGCACATCATTGATCGAGTGAAATATTGGGACCCCTTTTCCAGTATGCTGTATGTTACCCACATACATAATCAAGAAGTTAGTGAGAGCCCCACTTGTCTTCTTGCATACACATAGTTCATCTATATTTGATAAAGTCAAATATTTTGACTGTCTCATCAAAAAATAGAAGTATCTACTCCTCAATACCTATCTGAATTTATAAATGTATTTGCCCTCCCACTAGAGACAACTTCTCTAGATGAAGTGTGGCAATAGCATAAATCCAAATAGATATTCCTGATAGCAACTTGTTGGGTCATACCCGTAGGTGCTTCAACCATAGTCCATACTTGGTATAGGGAGTTTATTTTAGATATTATGGTTTCAAGCCAACTATCAGAGTCTCTACTCATGACGATCTCTGAATAGGTCAAGAAGACACCATTCTTAATGATGTATGGTGTATCGTCATTCTCAATGACAAACTATATTTGATTGGTATATTACACACTCAAATTGACCTTCGGTGGGGAGGTGTGTATCATAGTTGTGCCTCATCAATGAGTACATCTGATTGAGGATCAATTTGTAGACATTCCACAGGTTATGATAGGATAGTTCGTAGGTATTGAACTTGAGAAGTTCAATTATCCTCCCACTGTCCCCTTCTTAGAAATTTTTTTTTTCCTTAAAGGTGGCATATCTATTGTCAAAACATCTTTTGTCCAGAAGGGTGGTAGAAATAATATCACATACTACTCTTTAGAATGACCTATAAATATAATACAAATCTGTTTTAGTATAAAACTTATGTACACCAGCATTTTTCACATAAGTTGGGCAATCTGCCTTTTGCCTTTTTCATATCTCATTTGGAGTGCTCGCAATAGATTTTGATGATATCTAACATATATAGTAATTTTTAGGATATTTTTCAGAATGAGATAATAAGATTTGTGAAGTATTTTAGAGAACACATCATATCACATATGAAGTGTCAATCTTTGGATCGAGATATTATTAGTCTTCGAACATCCATATGTTCAAGACTTAATTACCTTGCTTGCTCTGAGATATGTGACCATCGAATATTTATTTCTTGTTCTCATTAATATGAAGAATAACATTATTGAGTGACAGAAATATGAGACAATAGTCCTAAAATTTATCAGAAGGAGAGTAACTTTTACTCTCAACATTAATTTCAAAACTATGCTACAATAGCAAAAGATTTGATATAATGTCTCTGATAAGTTCAGGCACATAACAACGATCTACTAGTTTCTAAATCGTGCTAGAAGGTTATATAGGTTCCTATAGTCTGAGCATAAATGGACTATCTATCAATGCCAAAAGGCTAGTAGTCACCTCACTTCAGCTTTATAGGTCCAGCAAGACTATGCATAAGTAGAACCTATATAAGATATTATATATCCAATATTTTAAAATTGAAAATACTTAATAATAATTAATTTGTATCTCATACAAATTATTAGCAGATGCAACTTTTGCATTCTGCTATTGCTTCATATTTGCAAGACATCTCTTGTAATTTAATTCTAATGTTCATTATTACTGTAATAATAAATTAGATACCTTAGTGAAGACATTCTTCACCTTCTTTTCTTCAACTATTTCATGATGTTCGGTCTATTTAAAAATTTACTATGCAGTGATAGTAAAGATGCATATGTGTATATAAGAACATTCAAAGACTATTCATGATGACATGCACAAGTTAGATAAAATTTTTATTTAATTGTGTCTCCCACTATTTTAACAAATTTTATATCCCTCAAGAATGAAATTGAGGAAATAAATTATCTAGTTTTTTAGTGGGATTGAGATCCCAATTTTTCATAAAAAGCTTTGTGGATAGCACAACAAGCTCCTATGAGTTCAAAGGTAAGTATCTCTTTACTAATTGCATCTCATGCAGCTCTCAACATAATTTTTACCTCTAAAATACTTATAGTCTTGTAGATAGCACAACAAACTATAGTATTTTCTATATAGTCATACCTGAATAATACTATCTTTGTAGATAGCACAACAAGACAGCAATACCAGAATATGCCATAAGTATCACTAAATCAACATCATACCAATCACTACAGCAAGCCTTGTGGATAGCACAACAAACTCACTACAGTTTTTGATATACTCTATTGACCTAGTATGAGCTAAGTACAATTAGCTTCATTATGCACCAAGATAGTATCAAATCAGTCTCCGATAGCAAGCCTTGTGGATAGCAAAATAAGTCTACTATAGTTTTTGACATAATAAAGTCTTAGCATGAAGAAAGGCATGGGTAGTGTTCTCAACACTTCACCATTATGACTTAATATAATTTGAATGGGGGACTTAAGTCTCAAGCACATCCTAAACATATACATACATAATATGCTATGTAAATTCTAATTTGTAACTACCAGCATGTAAGAGCATATAAAAAGGAAGACAAATAGTCATGGACTTTTGAAAAAAAATCATCCGAGCCACAAGATGATCTATGGGTCAAACCCTAGGTGCATCATAGATTGAACCATCTCATGGTTAATCTTAATGCACCTCAGCTCTCTAAAAGTTTGGTAGCCTAGTCTTTATTTTCATAAAGTCAACCATAAATGCTTAATCTTTATTTGAAAAATAGAATGAAATAATTTATATCTATTTTCAAATAATTTTTTTTTAAATTATTTTACATCAACATGTAAGAATCCCACTCAATAGTTGGAAACATAGAAAAGAAAGGTACAGCTGATAATACAATACATCAAGGGCATCCAGCCCCTATTGCAACTCTTGTAAATGTATTTATATAATCCACTAATATGGAAACATACATGCAAACATCCTGTTGGGTTTTGATGGTGCAGCAGAAGGATTAGGTGTTTAAAATTTTCATTCAAAACATCCAATGCACCGAAAATCCTAATGCCCAGAAACTCTTGACTATAATAATCAAAGTACAATAAATATAAATTAGGATAAGAAGAATATCTATGGCACTAATCTTAATTTTCATAAGGCATTCAAGTGTCCGCCCTCCAACGGTGATCCACATGCAAATTGAACCAAAGACAATGCTCCTTCACCTTGCTTCAAGAGTTCTTGCCCCTAGAACTTGACTAACCTCATACCAGTCAGGTTTCTTCAAGAACCTGACTCTATCCTCTCAGAACCTCCTCTGAACTTCTGATCCTCCTTCTTTAGGACCCTTACAACCCTTGTTAGGACCAGATAAGGCTTTGTCTTAAATCCCAAAGTCTTGTCCTTAAACTAAGATAGGTTGTAAGAAAGAAAAGAGAGCAATGGAGAAAAATTGGAAACTCTTTCTGAATGCCTTGGACACCCAATGCCCTGGCCAATTTATAGCCACTAGAGGGATGCCAAAAGAGAGGGATGCACCTCATCCAAGAGGCCCATCTAATCTGATTATCAGAGATAAGAGTTCCTTCAAATAGAAGGACTCTTATCAATGATACGTCAATCAGCACCCTGCTTTGTGCATGCGACCAGAAAAGGGATATTTTTATGTCCCTTCTCAAATCAAAAAAATCCTCAAAAATTTATATCAATAGAGAATTCAATCTTGATTCTAGAACATATAATTAGTGGATAAAGATTTCCACAAATAGATGTGTACTCGCATCCTTTCGTGCAAAGTCTGATCACAGCATGCATAGGCATGAGGAGGAAATTATGGCATCCATTTGGCATCCAGATAAGTCTGGAAAAATTCTAGAAAAATTATCAAAAATATAATGTCAAATGTGAAATGTTATCACTAAAAATTATTCTATTTGGAAAGCATTTGATTAGGAGAAGGACCCTCCAAATCTCAGAGGGATGTGATGCTTCTGTGCGCACGCATGAGACTTCATTCCTTTTTCTAATTTTTCTCCACCCCAAAAATTCCAGAAAAAATACATCTCATGCTTTGAGATATGCACTAGAGGATGAAGGGTGATATGGACTACCACATGCATCTTAATCCCATGCCAGAAGGATTCTTTTCTTCTGCCCATGCCAACACTTATACGTAGAACCTATTTTGCACCAAGAGTCCTTCACAACTTGGACTCTTCATAATTGATGTTAAAATGAGATGTGGCACCCCAATTTGGTCTGCTTCTAAGTGGTATGACCTGACCCAAATACTCACTAAATTGGGCTAGCTAATTAGTAAGGGATGAGACCAAATTGATCTCCAAAGGAGCAAGGGTTCCATACATTCTAGCATGCTTATCGGAGCCCTGATTGAATCCAAAATTCTAATCAACCTTTTTCAAAAGGATTCTTGGATAATTTCTATATGTGTGTGACTCATTGGATTTCACATCTAGCTAGCAGTAGGTCTGGGTGCAAGTTGACCAAATTTAATTAGATTTCAATCTAATCGAGTTAACCCAAGTTCAACAATTATAATCCTTTCTAATTGGTGATCGAATTAAACTCTTTAATTCGATCAAAAATCTATAAGTCAAGATTGACATCTAGCAATATATCATGACTATTCAAAAGATATAAAATTTGATAAAAATATCAAATATATCCTTCAGTGGCTAGTTTCCATGCAATTTAATCTTTCGATCATCCTTGCACCCTAAATATGTTCACGAGTATGGAATCTTGTCAAACTCAAACATATATTCATATCGATTCTCAATTAACCAATGATGACTTTGATAAAGAAGCATTAGAAATTCTTTCTAATCTCCTTCCTTCTTTTGATTAAAAGATTTTTCTCAAGTCATCTAGGATTGAGAATACACAGGATGCGATCTTCTTTTACTAAGAGTGATCGATTCCATGTTGACCTACGCACAACCTCCATACACACTCTACCATATCTAGAACATCCCGTACATATTTTAATGCCATGCCTACGTATGAACCAAAATATGAGTTCATGTGCACAAGATTCTATGGTGGTCTCAGGTCTAAGGATCACTTGCACAACTCCCACTTTGAGAACCATCTTTGACATGCAAGTAAGACTTTCATAAGATGTTCTCTTTCATCGAGTCAATTTAGTGGACTCATTTTTCAAATAAGCACCTACATCTTTGTATTAGTATCCCACACAAATGGCTAGTGAGATCTGCCACCCTCTCCATTGAGCATACATAAGATGTGCCAGTCTATCTGGAATATTGATCTCCAACTCAATACTCCTACGATCAGAAATGTTTAAGATTAGGGTTTTAGGATTTTAGGTCTCACTAGCATGATTCATTCATATCTTCTAAAATCATTGCCCTAATCTTTGGGGTTCATCATAAACTTAGACATAATAAGATGTAGCTAATATGTTGAATCAATGCCTTAAATAATAAATATCATGTCATGAGTTGAAAAATTATAAAGAAAAGTCCCATCGCAACACACTTGCGATTGACTTATAGGGTACTCTTCTTTCAATCTCCCACTTGCACTAAAGCCAATCACCTTTGTATCTCATACAATCAAGATAGCGATCATATAGTTGCTGTGGTATAGCCTTATTGAATGGGTCTGCTATATTATTCTTTCTGTCTACTCATTCAAGGATAATATCTTATCCCTAACGAGATGGAAGCGTTTGAGGATGTGCTTGGATCTATAATGAGACCTAGATTTCTTAGCTTGAATAATGGTCCCAGTGTTATCACAATAGAGTGACACCGTTCCTTCATTCTTAGGAACGACTCCTAAATCTATGATGAATTTTTTCATCCAGACAGCTTCCTTAATGGCTTCACTAGCGGCGATGTACTTTATCTCAGTAATTGAGTCAAATACTATCTACTGCTTGAAACTATTCTAACTCACTGCCTCATCATTTAGGATAAATATATACCCTGATATCGACTTGCTATCATTCACTTTCCTATGATCTTCCCTTGGATCAGCATGAAATCTGATAGATATGCCCAAAGCATAAGCTACATCAGGCCTGGTACATAGCATGGCATACATAATTGATCCCATAGCCAAAGCATAAGGGATTTCATTCATCCTCTTTCTCTCCTCAAATATCTTAGGACACATTTTGTTAGAGAGACGTATACTATGACTTGTAGGCAGGTAACCTCTCTTACTTGCCTCCATATTAAACCTCTTTAATATGAGATCTATGTACCGTGACTGGGATAAGCCTAACATCCTTTTAGATCTATGTCTATAGATCTTTATACCCAGTATATAAGATGCTTCATCCAAGTCTTTCATGAAAAACTTATTTGATAGCCAAGTCTTGAACGATTGCATTATTGAGATATCATTTCCAATGACCAGTGTGTCATCGACATATAGAACCAAGAAGACAACAGCACTTCCACTTGTCTTCTTATACACACATGGTTCATCTTTATTTGATAAAGCCAAATTCTTTGACTATTATATCAAATCGGATGTACCAACTCCTCGAAGCCTGCTTCAATCCATAGATGGATCTCATTAGCTTGCATACTTGATTTGCACTCCCACTTGAAATAAATCTCTCTGGCTAAGTCTTATAGACCTCTTCCTCTAAATTACCATTAAGAAAAATGGTCTTGACATCCATCTGTCAGATCTCATAGTCATAGTATGCCGCTATAGCAAGCAAAATCTTGATGGATTTGAGCATAGCCACTAGTGAGAAGATTTCATCATAGTCAATTCTTTACCTTTGACTGAAATTCTTTACCACCAACCTAGCTTTGTAGGTTTTTACTGAGCCATCTACTTCGATCTTCTTCTTGAAGATCCACTTGCACCCTATTGACGTCACACCCTCAGGCACATCAATAAAGATCCATACTTGGTTGATATATATCGTGTCCATCTCAGATTTCATGACTTTTAGCCATCTGTCTGAGTCTCTACTCATGACAGCTTTCGAATAGGTTAGTGAATCATCATCCTGAATGATATTGATCATATTATCATTCTCAATGATAGAATTAAATCTCAGAGGTGTATAATGCACTCTATCTGACCTTTCGAGGGGAGATGTGTATTGTGGATGTACCTCATCCTTGGGTACTTTTGATTGAGGACCTTCTTATGGTTCAACCACAGGTATTTCTGGATCAGTTTGTAGATCCTAAACTTTCATAAGTTCAATATTCCTCCACTACCTCCTTCTTGGATGAGTTCATTTTTCAAGAAAGTGGCGTGCCTCCTAATAAACATCTTGTGTTCAGTAAGATGGTAGAAGTAGTATCTATTAATTTTCTTAGGATACTCTACAAACCTATACTTGTCTGATCTAGTACTAAGCTTATGTCCAAAAAGATTTCTGACATAAGTAGGACAGCCCCAAGTCTTAAGATGTTTTAAGATTAGGCTTCCTTTCCTTCCATATCTTATATGGTGTGCTTGCAACAGACTTTGAAGGCATCTTGTTTAATGTGTATGTAGCAGTCTCTAGGACATATCCCCAAAAAGATATTGAGAGATCAGTAAAGCATTTTATACACTGCACCATATCCATCAAAGTATGATTCTTCCTTTCTGCTACACCATTTAACTGGAATGTATAAGGAGGGATCCATTCAGAGAGAATACCTTTACATTTAAAATGATCAAAAAATTGACTAGATAAGTATTCTCTTCCTCGATCAAATCGAAGAACCTTGATATTTTTTTCAATTTATTTCTCAACCATATATTGATACTCTATGAACTTATCAAAGGATTCGAATTTACGTTCCATAAGATACACATATCCAAATCTTAATAAATCTTCCATAAAGATGATAAAATAAGAGTATCCTCCTCTGACCTGAGTTGTCATTGATTCATATACATCTGTATGTACTAGGGCTAACAACTCATTCACCCTCTCTCCATATCCAGAAAATAGAGTCTTGATCATCTTACCCATGAGACAAGATTTATAAGTTCTCAATGATTCATAATCATATGGATCAAAGAATTCTTCTTTATATAACTTGTTGATCCTTAACTCACTAATATGACCAAGGTGATAATGCCAGAGATACGTGACATTCACATCTTCTCTCTTTCTTTTCATATTTCTTTCAATATGAAAAAATATTTTCATTGAGTGCATGAATTAAAAGATTGTTATCAATATAACACTACCATAATATTCATTAAAAAAAAAATAGAGCATCCATTTTTTATTAGCCTTATTTCATAACCTTGTTTTAACAACAAAGGTATAGAAATAATATTTCTAATGATCTTTGGTATGTAATAACAGTCTTTTAATTCTAAAGTTTTACTCGAAGGTAAATCAAGCTTACAGGTTTCCACAACCTCTGTGCTAATGGACTCTCCATTTACGCCATAGAGCTCGAGGTCACTTTTTTTCAGACCTTTGATATTCTATAGTCACTGTAATGAATTACAAATATGCGATCTACAAGCGGTATCTAATACCCAAATATCAGAGTCTGAACTACTCAATGAAAAATAGGTCTGTATCATATATATACTTTTTGGTGCTACACTTGCACCCTGCTTCAATCTTGAAAGATAATTTTTGCACTTATACTCCCAATGACCAAATTTGCCATAAAAAAATATCCATATGGACATCATTGCTTTCTTATTATTACTGACCATTCCAAGGTCAGAAATATCTAGAACATCAGAGTTCTTCTCTGATACGAACCTTATTTGCAAGTTCCTCAACCCATTAGCATAGTTGAGATCGGTCAACAAAGTTTTATCTATAGTACCAGGCAGTGAAAATAAAGAAACCATAATATAGACTTAAATCTATATAAATAAAGAACAATGGTATAAGCAGACCACTCATGTTTGACATGCATAACTAGATGAGAACTTTTAAACAAGTTATGTCTCCCACTATTTTATCAGATACCATAACCCTCTCCTATAGCAAACGAGAAACCCTAATCTGATTTTTTAATGGGGTTGACACCCTAATCCCTCAATGAAGCCTTATGGATATCACAACAAACCTCAATAAGTTCAAAGGTAGAAAAACCTATCCACTTGCTTCTCATGCAACTCTCAACATAACCTGCCTCTAAAAAATACTCATAGCCTTGTGGATATCACAACAAATTATAGTATTTATTAGTTAAGTCAGACCCTTCATTTCTATGCAGCCATATCTGAAAAATGATATCCTTGTGGATATCACAACAAAGCAATATATCCAAATATGCCATAAAGTATATAATATGCACCAAGATAAATCCACATCAATCCTCATAGCAAGCCTTGCGGATATCACAACAAACTTACTATAGTTTTTGATAGGATATTGACTATGCATGAAGGAAGGCATATGTAGTGTTCAAAATACTGAGCTACCTTCATTCAAGATTCAAACTAATTCAATTGATCAGAAAAGTGTTAAGATTGGTGGGGG
Organism: Elaeis guineensis; assembly: GCF_000442705.2. Taxonomy (NCBI): domain Eukaryota; kingdom Viridiplantae; phylum Streptophyta; class Magnoliopsida; order Arecales; family Arecaceae; genus Elaeis; species Elaeis guineensis. Next base: position 64,720,121 of record NC_025997.2, read on the forward strand.
TCCCTCCGTTGCTTTTCTTAGATAAAATTGATCAGGCCAACAACGGAACCAATTAAATAAACATCGTACTTGAAACACTCTTTAGACACCAATTGATTAATCGATTCAAGAAATAGATCAGCTACTATTTCATAACATTACAACTTAATATAATTTTTATGAGGGCTTTAATGGTCTCAAACATATTCTAATTCAATCAATCACAATGATGCACTATTATAGTTGAACCTTTGTAATCATAACAACTAATCATGGCATCTATTCATATCTCTAAGATATGAAATCATAATCATATAATATGATTATAACTAAGCATCTCAAGCATATCACATATGCATGAAGTTCTAATAATGTGCATGAATACAAAATACTCTTTTCATAGTTCTTCTTGAGACATCACAGTGGCACTCCTACACACCATAAGAGTATCTTATTGAATAGAAAGAGAGGATCTTTAAACCCTACTTGTACTTATGACCGAACGGCCTGATGATGAATCTCAATTAGAGTACTAAGCTACTAAAAAAGATTCTATATATACATCATGCATTTTATATTTAAAACATATCTCTAAGACATGTGAGAGTTTGGATGTTCAATCGGATTCAACCCTTGACCCGACATGAACCAAACCAAAAACCCATGCTTGATCACAATCAAGACAATAATTTAATCTTTGATTATATAGATCAAGGTAGGCTCTAATATTACTATTGGATTTTGGTGGCACAGCGAAAGGGTTAGGTGTTTAAAATTTTCATTCAAAACACCCGATGCACCGAAAACCCCAATGCCAAGAAATCCTTGACTATAATAATCAAAATACGATAAATATAAATTAGGATAAGAAGAATATCTGTAGCGCTAATTTTAATTTCATAAGGCATCCAAGTGTCCGTCCTCTAATGGTGATCCAAGTGTCCACCCTCTCAGAACCTCCTTTGGACTTCTGATCCTCCTTCTTTAGGACCCTCACAACTCTTGTTAGGACTAGATAAAGTTTTGTCTTAAATCCTAAAGCTTTATCCTAAAACTAAGATAGGTTGTAAGAAAGAAAAGAGAGCAACAGAGACAAAATTGAAAACTCTTTCTGAATGCCTCAGACACCTAGTGCCCTGGCTAATTTATAACCACTAGAGGGATGAAAGAATATAAGTGCCCTACAAGCCAATCACAAGGGTTATGTGATGGGACTTATTCATATATTCTTCCAATTCATGTAAAGATATTTGTTTCTTGATATAAATAAAAATGAGGTAATTTTGATTCATCATTTCAGTTGCAACTTTTTATATTATGGATTATGATGAACTCCATAGATTAGGATAATAATTTTAGAGGACATGAATGAGTCATATCTGTGAGATCTAAAACTCCAAAATTTTGATCTTAAATATTTCTGATCGTAAGAATATTGAGTCGGGGATCAATGTTCGGAAAGACTGGCACATCCTTTATATGCTCGATAGAGAGGATGGCTGATCTCACAAGCCACTTATGTGGGGATATTAATACAAAGATGTGGGTGCTTATTAAGAAATGAGTTCACTAAATTGACCCACCAATAGAGAATATCTTATGGAGTCTTACTTACATGTCAAAAGATAATTCTCTAAGTGAGAGTTGTGCAAATAGTCCTTAGACCTGAGACCACCATGGAATCTTGTACATATGAATTTATATTTTGGTTCACACTCAAACATGATATTAAATCATATACGGGGTGTTCTGAATATGATGGAGTGTGTATGGAGGTTGTGAGTAGGCCAACAAGAAATTGATCACTCTTAGTAAGACGAGATGACATCCTACGTATTCTTTTCTCTTGATAAACTCAAGAAGACTTTGGCCAAAGCAAATGAAGGTTAGATAGGGATTCTAATGCTTCATTAGAGTTATCATTGATTGATAAAGAATCAATAAGAATATATATTGAGTTTGACATGATTCCATACTCATAAACATATTTAGGATGTAAGATGATCAAAGGATTGGGTTGCATGGTAACTTACCACTGTAGGGCATATTTGGTTTTTGTTACCAAATTCCACATCTTCTAGGTAGTCATGATACATTGCTAGATGTTAATCTTGACTTGTAGGTTTGATCAAATTAAAGGTTTAATTTGGTCACAAATTAGACAGGGTTCTAATTGCTGAATTCAGGTTAGCTTGTTTCGGACCTAAGTTGATTAGAAAGGTTCTAATCAAATTTGGTCCATTTGCATTTGGATCTACTGCTAGCTAGATGAGGAACCCAATGGGTCACACACAAAAAAGACTAATCAAGGATCTAATTGGATTAGATTAAGTTTGCAGAGTTAACCTGCTAGCACATGTTGCAAACACTAGCTCTTAAAATTGAATCGATTTTGATTTCGGTTCTAATTTGAATAGAATTGAGTTAATTAAGCTCATGATTTATTTGGGTCTAATTTAGGTTAGCCAAATATTGGCACCTAATTGAATTCCTCTTATTTGGTTTGGCCTAATTGGATTGGGTTAGCTTTGACTTGGTGTTATGGATAGATATGGACTAAAGAGTCCATTTGGTTATGGACTCTTAACCAAACACCCACGCCACCTTATTTTTGAGTTTTTCCATGCCTAAAAGAGCTAAATGGTTCCTCCAATATGAGTCCTTGGATGGCATGAGGCGTTGATATGTGGTGGAGAAAGAGGGCACCACAAATTGATGCTACCCGACTCTTCGAAAACATCGATAAAAGACCACATATACTCCTTCTGCTTTAAGTCTCTTAGACACCACTTGTTGGGTATAAAATACCCACAGCCGGAACCCTCAGCGGAATCAACTACAGAACGGCTCCCCCCGGACTCCTATGGGAGCCGGGCTCCGCCTCCGACATCAGCTGCAGAACGGCTCCGCTCGAACTCCTACGGGAGCCGGGCTCCACCTCCGACATCAGCTGCAGAACGGCTCCGCCCGGACTCCTACGGGAGCCGGGCTTCGCCTCCGACATCAGCTACAGAACGGCTCCGCCCGGACTCCTACGGGAGCCGGGCTCCGCCTCCGACACTAGCTACAGAATGGCTCCGCCCGGACTCCTACGGGAGCCGGGCTCCGCCTCCGACATCAGCTACAGAACGGCTCCGCCCGGACTCCTACGGGAGCCGGGCTCCGCCTCTGACATCAGCTACAGAACGGCTCCGCCCGGACTCCTACGGGAGCCGGGCTCCACCTCCGACATCAGCTCCAGAACGGCTCCGCTCGGACTCCTACGGGAGCCGGGCTCCGCCTCCGACATCAGCTGCAGAACGGCTCCGCCCGAACTCCTACGGGAGCTGGGCTCCGCCTCCGACATCAGCTACAGAACGGCCCCACCCGGACTCCTACGGGAGCCGGGCTCTGCCTCCGACATCAGCTGCAGAACGGCTCCGCCCGGACTCCTACGGGAGCCGGGCTCCACCTCCGACATCAGCTACAGAACGGCTCCGCCCGGACTCCTACGGGAGTCGGGCTCCACCTCCGACATCAGCTACAGAACGGCTCCGCCCGGACTCCTACGGGAGCCGGGCTCCACCTCCGACATTAGCTGCAGAACGGCTCCACCCGGACTCCTACGGGAGCCGGGCTCCACCTCCGACATCAGCTACAGAACGGCTCCGCCCGGACTCCTACGGGAGCCGGGCGGAGCCGGGCTCCACCTCCGACATCAGCTACAGAACGGCTTCGCCCGGACTCCTACGGGAGCCAGGCTCCGCCTCCGACATCGGCTACAAAATGGCTCCACCCGGACTCCTACGGGAGCCAGGCTCCGCCTCGGTATCAATTGCTGGTAAGCTCCGTCCGGACTCCTACGGGAGCCGGACTTCACCTTCAACTTTGATTGCAGAGGACTCCGCCCGGACTCCTACGGGAGTCGGACTCCGCCCGTAGCTTCAGCTCCGAGAGGGTTCCGCCCGGACTCCCACAGAAGTCGGGCTCCACCCACGACCCCAACCGACAGGAGGACCCCTCCCGGACCTTTACAGAGGCCGGACTCCGACCGCTGCCAAGCTTCAATCAACAGATCCGTGCCCCCTGGCGAGCCACCATAACGGCCGCGATCCTGCTCCACTTCCTGTGGTGGATTCCGTGCAGCTCCATCATTCCCTGACAGGCCGCGGTAACCATCGCAGCTCTGCTCCACTTCCTGTGACGGATTCCGCACAGCTCCACTACCCCCTGGCAGGCCACCATAACGGCCACGAACCTACTCCACCTCCTGCGATGGATACCGGGCGATTCTCCTATCCGCTGGCAAGTCACGACAACGGACGCTGCTCCACCCCTCGTAACAGATTCCACGTGGCGAGCTGTGGTGATGGCCATGATTTCGCTCCACTACCTCTCGCAATAAATTTCCCCTGACAACAGGCGGCCCACGATCCGACGGTTACAGACATCACCATCGATCCGTTACCTCCCCCACCTATAAAAAGGGGGGATCCAGATACGTTATTCTCTAAGCTCATTTCTTATCTCAAAACTCTGCTAAATTCTCTGTTCGAGCACTCCATTCTTGTTGAGGCAGATAACTGACTTGAGCGTCGGAGGGTCTTGCCGGAGCAACCCCACCTCTGGTTTAGACTTCCCTTGCAGGTCCCGGCGGCGATCGCGGCTTCCCCGACTCCAGCTTCTCCGGCGCAAGCAGATTTTTGCACCAACAGGATTGGCGCTAGAGGAAGGGCTGTGTCTTCGCAGCACCCTTGTTCTTAAAGGAGCGCTCAACGGATCCGCTTCCGGCCATCTTTTTCGGCGCCCAATCCTCCTTCCCTCATCGGATGCCCTCTCACGAGGTCTCTGCACAACTACCTCCGGCTATGGTCGCCGATAAGGGGTGGCCGGATGACCGATCTCTGTCGGATTCCGTCAACGTCATCTCGGGGGAATCCCGACGGGAGGCAATCAGCGCACCAGCTGCATCCCCCAAGCGACAAAAAGTTGAAGAACCCATAACCTTCACTGAAGTGGATACCCAGGGAGTCCAATTCCCTCATAACGATGCGGTCGTAGTTTCCTTGAACATAGCAAATTACGACGTCTGTCGCATTCTCGTCGACAACGGGAGTTCGGCCGACATCCTGTTCTACAACGCCTTTTCAAGAATGGCCACTCTTAGCGGTCATCTGAGACCGATTTGCTCTCCCTTGATAGGGTTCACCGGTGACGCCGTTCCAACGGAGGGAATGATAGCTCTGACTGTGACCGCGGGCCAGTATCCAAAGCAGTCCAGAGCTTTGGTGAATTTTCTGGTGGTAAAGGCGCCATCCGCCTACAATGCAATCCTTGGCCGACCCGACCTCAATGCCCTCAGAGCTGTTGTTTCAACCTATCATTTGAAATTGAAGTTCCCCACCAACCAGGGGATCGGAGAAGTCCGGGGAGACCAAGCCCTGGCCAGACATTGCTACAACATCGCCTTGCAAAGGAGCGATCAAGCGGACCTCTATCCGATCGATGGATTGGATGCTCGCGATGACCTCACTGAAGAGAGGGGCTGTCCTATCAAAGACCTAATACCAATCCCTTTGAATGATGGGAACGCGGAGCATGTGGTGTTAATTGGCTCCAACCTGGGGGAGGAGGTGCGGACGCGTCTCGTAGATTTCCTCTGAAGGAATGCGGACGTTTTTGCATGGATCCTGGTGGATATGTCGGGGATCGATACAGAAGTCATGGAACATCATCTGGAGGTCGACCCTAAACATCGGCCTACAAAAGAAAAAATCCAGAGTCATGCCCCAGAGAGGCAGAAGGCGATAGCCGAGGAAGTAGATAAGCTTCTCAAGGCCGGATTTATTAAGGAAGTCAATTATCCTGAGTGGATCTCCAATGTTGTTTTGGTCAAGAAAGCAAACGGCAAGTGGAGGATGTGTATCGACTTCAAAAAGCTGAATAAGGCTTGTCCAAAGGACAGCTATCCCCTTCCCAGAATCGACCAACTGGTGGACGCTACCTCAGGCCATGAGCTCCTAACATTTATGGATGCGTTCTCTGGCTATAACCAGATTAGAATGGCATCGAAAGATGAAGAAAAGACAGCTTTCATCACTAATCGTGGCCTTTACTGCTACAGGGTCATGCCGTTCGGCCTTAAGAATGCGGGCGCCACCTATCAACGACTGGTGAACAAAATCTTCAAAGAGCAGATCGGCCGAAACATGGAGGTTTACGTGGATGATATGCTTGTAAAAAGCAGGTCTTCCAGAAATCATGTCGCCGACCTCGAGGAAACCTTTGGCGCTCTTCGAAAGTATAAAATGAAGCTGAACCCGACCAAATGTGCTTTTGGGGTAACCTCAGGAAAGTTCCTGGGCTTCATGGTATCAGGACGCGGGATTGAGGCCAATCCAGAGAAAATTTGCGCCATCCAAGAGATGACCGCCCCAAGGTCGATCAAGGAGGTTCAGTGCCTCACGGGGAGGATTGCAGCTCTTAATCGCTTTGTCGCGAGGTCGGCTGAACGATGTTTGTCCTTCTTTCAAACCCTCAAGCGGCCGAAGAACTTCTGTTGGACCTCTGAATGCCAACAGGCATTCGAAGAATTAAAAGGCTACCTTAGCTCACCCCCACTGCTGGCGAAGCCCGAACCTGGGGAGAAACTATATTTGTACCTGGCAGTCTCTCCCACAGCCCTCGCAGTTGTCCTTGTCAAAGAAGAAATGAAAGTCCAGCGGCCGGTCTACTACATTAGTCGGCGCTGAGGGACGCCGAGATCAGGTATACTAAATTAGAAAAACTGACCTACGCCTTGTTGATTGCAGCTCGGAGACTCCGATCTTATTTTCAAGGGCACACGGTGACGCTACTCACCGATCAACCGATCAAGGCAGTTTTGCACCGAGCTGATACCTCTGGAAGAAAGGCGGGAGATTGCTCAGGTTCGAATGGCAACCTACAGACAGAATGTTGCCCGATATTACAACGCCCGGGTCAAGAGCAAAGCCTTTAAAGTAGGAGATCTGGTGCTTCGACGAGCTGCTGTCTCACAACCTCAGGACCGGGGGAAGCTCGCCCCGAACTGGGAGGGACCTTATGAGGTCAAGGAAGTAGTTCGGCCTGGAACTTATTATCTCAAGGAGCTCGGAGGAGCCGACCTCCCGCGACCGTGGAGCTCAGAAAACTTACGGATGTACTATCAGTAACTTCATTTTAGTCGTAAATCGCATACCCATGCGTCTTTAGACGATTCAAGCAAACTGTGTCCAAAACAAAAGGGCAATCTCATAAAGTCGAAGGCCCAGTTCTTTTAGACCGGATGGGGGGAGAGGCCTTACAACGCCCATATGTGCCCCCACAGCCCTGTTAGGGATAGGAGGAGAACCTCGCCCTAACTTGAGCAAAGTCTAAGGCCCGGTTCTTTTAGACCGGATGGGGGGAGAGGCCTTACAATGCCCATATGTGCCCCCACAGTCCTGTTAGGGACAGGAGGAGAACCTCGCCCTAACTTGAGTAAAGTCAAAGGCCCGATTCTTTTAGACCAGATGGGGGGAGAGGCCTTACAACGTCCATATGTGCCCCCACAGCCCTGTTAGGGACAGGAGGAGAACCTCGCCCTAACTTGAGCAAAGTCAAAGGCCCGATTCCTTTAGACCGGATGGGGGGAGAGGCTTTACAACGCCCTAATGTGCCCCCACAGCCATGTCAGGGATAGGAGAAGAACCTCGCCCTGACACGAGCAAAGTCGAAGGCCCGGTTCTTTTAGACCGGATGGGGGAGAGGCCTTACAGCACCCTAACGCGCCCCCACAAGCCAAGCTGATAACGAGAGAAAAACCTCACGTCGGCTCGAGCAAAATGAAAGGTCCGGACTCCTATGGGAGCCGGGTTCCGAAGCCAAGGAAGGCTTCACCCGGACTCCTACGGGAGCCGGATTCCATCCACGATGCCAAAGAAGGTTTCATCCAGACTCCTACGGGAGCCAGGTTCCGACGCCAAGGAAGGCTTCACCCGGATTCCTACGGGAGTCGGGTTCCATCGCCGACATCAGCCGCAGGACAACCCCGCCCGAACTCCTACGGGAGCCAGGCTCCGCTGACAACAGCAACTGCCGATAGGCCTTGTCCAGATCCCTACGGGACCCGAACTTTGCCTATGACTTTGATTACAGGGAGACTTTGCCCTGACCCCTACGAGAGCCAGGCTACTCCAACTTCAGGAGAGCTTCTCTGTTCGGACTCCCAAGGGAGCCGAACTTAGCTCCGACTTCAGCAGAGAAAAAACTCAAGCAAAAAAGGAAAGCAAACAGTGCCCGAAGGCAACGGAAGCTCGAACCCCCAAATTCAAGCCCTAGGAGGGACTTCGGGCCCAAAGGGCCCCAAGCGAACCTGCAACCGTCGACGGAATGACAATCGGGTATCTTCGAACGGCGTAAGAACCGAAAAGTAGCTCGGCAAATGACAACCCCACATGAACAAAAGAGGTCGTCGACGACCTTGGGACGACGTGATGCAGACGAAGAGAAGGAAAGGAAAATGAAGAAGTTCAACAGACAACTATTTAATGCGAGATGTAGACGAGGTAACAAAATCTCTTTTTCATTTAACAAGAGTATGCGTTACAGGACCCGGTGGGTTAGGAAAAAAAGAAGAAGAAGATACACATCATCGCAAGCCTCACAAACACGGTTCGGGAAGGGTGCACCGGAGGCTGCTCTGAGTTGCGAACTCCTCTTCCCGTCTCTGTCCTTCTCGATCGTGTTCTCCAGTGCATGTAACAGCTCTCGCCCCATCTCGCCTCATTCTGTCTCCGAAGTCCCAACCCTAGCGGGAAAAGGGTGGGATAGATCTCCGGAGGCGGTAAGGGCAACGGCGGCAGTAGCGAAGACCTGTTTCAAGAAGAACCGGAGTCACCTCGAAAGCGGTAGCGATGTCAGATATGTGCCTCATCTCCGAATGCCCCACGACAGCCGCCGCCCAAAATGCTCCGACAAGGTCGGCATGCGCTACTTCCACCGTCCCCGCAACAAGTTTCACTGCCCCACCATCGACGCCGACCGCCTCCGGTCCCTCGACCCCGACGGCGTCAAGGATCCCGTCATGGCTTATAACGGCAGCTCTGCCCTCTTGACCGGTATCACCCCGCCTTGCTACTCTGAAATTCGCGGATAGAATAACTTCACCGACAGCCCCCGTTACTAAACCCCTGTTGTTGAAGGAATTCTTCCCTGAGCCCCCTTTAAAACGACGGAGATTCTCACCGGCCGTCGTTCTCCTCCTCACCTTCCTCCAAGCCCTAAAAATCCCCTCAAGAACAGCCTCCGGGGTAGAGGACATGGTGTAGAAACCCTCAGAGAAGGATTGGGGGGCTGAAGAAGGTAAGGACTGGTGCGAGGGAAGCAAGGCTCTCAGGCGAAAGAAGGGCGCCAGGATGAAGCCATGAAAGGACTAGGGGGATTAAATAGCCGACGGATCCAAGCGCAATTATGGCGGCGAGTCTTCCTGGGCCAACTGGTGCGTGCCACGTGTCGCGCTTATCCCCTTCATCGCTATCGAGGGTTGACCGTTCGCAAATTCCCGTGGTACGGTGCTGGGGAATCGCATTTCGATGGGGGTTCCGAAAAGACTCTTCAGGTCACCTTCACCGAAAAGCGGGATCTGACGTACCCACATTAAATATCAAAATATCTGGAGGCGGCAGTGCGCAGGATTCGAAGAGACGGTTCCGGCTGTACCCATCTCTCTCTGTACTTCCTTCGTTTGAAATTCAAACTCGAAAGTAGGGGGACTGGTGTTGGGTATAAAATATCCACAGCCGGAACCCTCAGCGGAATCAACTACAGAACGGCTCCGCCTGGACTCCTACGGGAGCCGGGCTCCGCCTCCGACATCCGCTGCAGAACGGCTCCGCCAGGACTCCTACGGGAGCCGGGCTCCGCCTCCGACTTCAGCTGCAGAACGGCTCCGCCCGGACTCCTACGGGAGCCGGGCTCCGCTTCCGACATCAGCTACAGAACGGCTCCGCCCAGACTCCTACGGGAGCCGGGCTCCGCCTCCGACATCAGCTGCAGAACGGCTCCGCCCGGACTCCTACGGGAGTCGGGCTCCACCTCGGTATCAATTGCTGGTAAGCTCCGTCCGGACTCCTATGGGAGCCGGACTTCACCTTCAACTTTGATTGCAGAGGACTCCACCCGGACTCCTACGGGAGTCGGACTCCGCCCGCAGCTTCAGCTCCGAGAGGGTTCCGCCCGGACTCCCACGGAAGTCGGGCTCCACCCACGACCCCAACCGACAGGAGGACCCCTCCCAGACCTTTACAGAGGCCGGACTCCGACCGCTGCCAAGCTTCAATCAACAGATCCGCGCCCCCTGGCGAGCCACCATAACGGCCGTGATCCTGCTGCACTTCCTGTGGCGGATTCCGTGCAGCTCCATCATTCCCTGACAGGCCGCGGTAACCATCGCAGCTCTGCTCCACTTCCTGTGGCGGATTCGGCACAGCTTCACTACCCCCTGGCAGGCCATCATAACGGCCACGAACCTGCTCCACCTCCTGCGACGGATACCGGGCGATTCTCCCATCCGCTAGCAAGTCACGACAACGAACGCTGCTCCACCCCTCGTAACAGATTCCACATGGCGAGCTGTGGTGATGGCCACGATTCTGCTCCACTACCTCTCGCAATAAATTTCTCCTGACAACGGGCGGCCCACGATCCGACGGTTACAGACGTCGCCATCGATCCGTTACCTCCCCCGCCTATAAAAAGGGGGGATCCAGATACGTTATTCTCTAAGCTCATTTCTTATCTCAAAACTCTGCTAAATTCTCTGTTCGAGCACTCCATTCTTGTTGAGGCAGAGAACTGACTTGAGCGTCGGAGGGTCTTGCCGGAGCAACCCCACCTCCGGTTTAGACTTCCCTTGCAGGTCCCGACGGCGACCGCGGCTTCCCCGACTCCAGCTTCTCCGGCGCAAGCAGATTTTTGCACCAACACCACTTATATCAGATAATCTTTTGATTTTTATGTATTTAAGAAAAGAGTTTCTATGTGTAAAAATTTAAAAATAATCTGATTAACGAAAAGATGCTTATCACATCTTTTATTGGGCGCGTGCGAAAGAAGAATAAAACGTTGTATTTGATAAGAGAGTTTCACCTGCAGAAGGACTCTTATTAGATATGATTTTTCCTCTATTTAAGATGTGGAAAGACCTCTAAAATTTGATTTGGGGCATGTGGATTGGATAACACCCATTGATAGGCATCTCCACATTAATACTAAATAGCATGGAGTCTCCGGTGTTTTGGTATTCAGAAGTCTATCTCTTCTTTCTTACATTCATCTCTAGTTTGTCCAATTTCTTTCTTCCTTCCCTTGTTAGGACATGTCCAAATATAGTAAGGGCAAGTTGGAATTAGGACAAGGGCTTAGAAAGATAGTAAAGAAAGACAAAGAGATAAGAAAGGTAGAGAAAGACAAGCCAAGGGAGGAGGGTGTTCAAGAAAATACAAGAGGAGTGTTGTGCTACCCAAATTAGTGAAGAAAAGTCTTGAAGGAGCTTATGTCTTGATCCAGTCTCTGTGTGGATCACCATTGAAGGGTGAATGCTTGGATGCCTAGTGGAAGCTCTGTCGAATTTTTTTTTAGATTTAGCGATACAGGTATTCTTCTATATCTTCTGTAGTGTCATGCATGTTTAGATATATGATTGTTAATCACCAAGGAGGTCATGACTTAGGGTTTGATAATTATGATTTTATTATACAAAGTTATGAAATTCATACTTCCACTATGCTATCATAATCTAACAGTGGTATCAGAGCCAACTTTGATTGGTTCAATCATATGAGCATGTCTATATATAGAATTATATATACATGCGAGTTGCATGCATATGGTATACTGTATGTGTTATATTATGTAAATAACTTTGTTATGATTTATTTAATATATATTTTTTAGATCATAATCATATAGTTAAATTTTTAAGGATGTGCTTGTGACCACTAAAGTCCTTATAAAAAATTATATTAAGTCGTAGTGATCAGAACCAGTGGCTAACTAATTCTTGAGTCGATTAATCAATTGGTATCTAGGCAAGTGTTAAAGGTGGTTCTTTAATTGGTTCCGTTGACTGACCTGGCCAATTTATTGATGTCTAAGAAAAGCAACGGGAGGACCCCCACCTACTTTTCTAGCTAATTGGGTTAGTCTAAATTTTGAATTTGGTCTGCTCAGTGTTTATTACACTACTAAAACCTTCCTTCATGCTAAGATGATTATTATTTTAAGAACCATAATAAGTTTGTTGTGCTATCCATAAAACTTACTATGAGACTAATATAATAAAATCTTGGTGCATTATGAATGCTTATGGCATATTTGAATTATTATTGCTTTGTTGTGCTATCCACAAGAGCAATATTAATTTCAAATATGGCTGTATGTAAATGAAGGGTTTGATTTAACTAAAATATTATGGTTTGTTGTGCTATCTACAAGACTATAAATATTTTAGAGATAGTTTATATTGAAAATATAATTAGAAAAGTTTTCCTATCTTTGATCTCACTGAAGTTTGTTATGCTATCCACAAGATTTCTTTGAGGAATAAGGATCTCAACCCCACTAACAGACCTGTTGGGTATAAAACACCTCCAGCCGAAGTTTGTAAAAGGCCGACCCTTCCAGGGCTTTTCCGGCTTCTGACCTTGTGTGGCGTCTTTCTGAACTCCCTCGACCGGCCGAGCTTCCCCAACAGCAGGACTTCTACAGTAACCAGACTCCATCCAAGTTTCTACGGTGGTCGACCGCCTTCTGGATTTCACCCGAGCTCTTGTGAGAGTCGAACCTCTACCCCGAATTTCTATTGCAGGTGGACTTCATCCGAACTCCTGCTAGGGTCGGGCTCCATCCGAACTTCTACGACAACCGACCTCCATCCGGGCTCCTATGGGAACCGGATTTCAACTAAACTCCTACAGTGGATGGATCCTAAACGAATTTCGACAACGAACAGCCTCCACCAGCGGGATCTTTACTCCGAACCTCTTTCAAACTTCGCTAAAGACCGAGCTTCATCAGTGGCGGGACTTCTACAATAAGCGATCTACTCCGAACTTCTACTATGAGCGGTCTACTCCGAACTTCTACTACGAGCGATCTACTCCAGATCTCTACAGTAAGCGAATTCCTTCCAAACTTCTGTTATAGGCAGACTTCAGCCGAGCTTCTTCAATAAGCGGTCCCCATTAGGACTTCTACAAGAACTAGACTCCACCTGAACTTTTGTAGCGAATGGATTTCGGATGAACTTCTACAACAGACGGGCTCCAACAGCTGGATTTCTACAACGGCCGACTGCCTCTGGTGTCTATCGTACCTCCCCAGCCATCAATCTTCAATAGTGTCAGCCGGACTTCAACAACGCCAACCAGATTTCCACAGGATCCTCCAGACTCCTCCAGCGGACGAACCTCCCCAATGCCATCCGAAGTCCATTATCGGTCGACCCTTTGCTGGATTCCTTATGAAACCAAACTTCCCCAACAGAAAGTCTCTGTCCGAGCTTCTACAGCAGATGGTTTCTGTCTGCAGCATCAGCGCTCTAGGCACCCAACGATAGTAGACCCATCAGCAACCTCAGAAACATCCAAGCTTCTCCTGGATTGATGAGACAGAGAGCTATTCCGCTCCATCAAACATCCCAACCGAGCTTCAACCGACAGATCCAAACTCTCTGACAAGTCACGACAATGGCCACTACCTTACTCCACACTCTGTAATGGATTTCGTATGGCTCCACCACTCCCTGGCAAGTCACGACAACGGACACCACTCCACTCTCCGTAACAAACTTCACGTGGCCCTGAACGGCCCCTGATGCCACTACTCTCCGTAACAAACTCCGCGTGGCCCTGAACGGCCCACTACCAGGTGGTTACAGATGTCGCTGTCAATCAGTTACGCTCTCTGTCTATAAAAAGGGACCCCCAGATACGTTCTTCTCTAAGCTCTAAACTTTATCTCAAAACTCTGCTAAAATTTCCATTCGAGCACTCCATTTCTGTTGAGGTAGAGTATTGACTTGAGTGTTGGAGGGTCTTGCCGGAGCACCCCCAACTCCGATTTAGAGTTTCCTTGCAGGTCTCGATGACGGATGCGACCCCTCGACTCCAGCTTCTCCAGTGTCGACAGAATTCTGCACCAACAGAATTGACGTTAGAGGAAGGGCTGTGTCTTTGCAGTACCCTTATTCTTAAAGGAGTGCTCAGCGGGACCATTTTTGGTCATCCTCTCCAACATCTTCCTCTCCTTCTCCTGCCAGATCTCCACCTGATGCCTCCTCGAAAGGCATCCACTATGTGATCCACGGCCTTCGCGGCCAGATCTCAACGAGCTCCGCAAGCTCCGACCTCGTCTCTAGTTTTCCAGACTCCTCCTCCTCCGGCAATGACAGTCGATGTGAAGCAGTTCGACTTGCTGATTCAGTAGGTCAGGGGCCTCACCAAAGCAGTGCAAGCCATGCAGCAGCAGCTGCAGCAGCCGCAGGCATCAGTACGGCTGGAAAGAGCATCGTCGAAGTTCCAGAATCTGACGATCGGGTGGGCCACTTGGGCCAGCCACCCTGTCTTCCTCAGAAAGGGGAAGCAGAAGGTGGAGAGCCCTCCGTCCGATCATGATTCCACCCCCGGAGAGTTCCTACCTCCATTCCACCAGAAGACCCTCAAAACTCATAGTCGAGAGGACCTTTTGGATCAAAGATTCAAGGTGATGAACCGGCAGATTGAAGAGCTCCACCGTGCTCCCACTGCTTACGGTGAGGACATCTGCACTGACCCTCCTTTCTCTCAAATGATCATGCAGGAACCAATCCTGCTGAACTTCAAGCTCCCCCAATTCGAGAGCTACGACGGGACCTTAGATCTGGTTGACCACCTGGAGGCCTTCCGGACCATGATGCTGCTCCATGGTGCACCAGACGTCATCTTGTGCCGAGCTTTCTCGTCTACCTTGAAGGGAGCAGCAAGGAATTGGTACTCGACACTGAAGCCAGGTACTATCTTCTCCTTTGACCTGATGAGCCATCAGTTTGTTGCTCATTTCATCAGCAGCCGACGTCTTCGGAGAGGTTCGAAGTCCCTCATCAACATCAAGCAAAAAGAGAGAGAATCCATCCGAACTTACGTCAACCGTTTTAACGCCGCGGCGTTGGAGGTCCGAAACTTGGACCAATCGGTTGCAATGGTCGCCCTGAAGAGCAGTCTTCAAAAAAATGATCTTCTGTTCTCCCTGAAAAAGAAGTATCCCAGGGACTTCGTTGATCTGCTGGCTCAGGTCGAAGGATATGCTCGAGCAGAAGAAGCCTTCAAGATGAAGGATGAGGAGGCCGCGAAGGAGCGGCAGGTGGGCGACTCCAGTAAGCTCGCAGTTGAAAAAAGATCGAGTGAAGTTCGACCACATTCTCAAACTCCCTCCAGACACAAGCATGTCTAGACTCCTCCCCGGGTGCGTAGGCAGAGAAGCCTGGACCGTAGAGTTCGACGGGGCTCTCCCCCAGGAAGATTTCGCAGCTATGCCCCTTTCAATGCATCAAAAATCCAAGTGCTGATGGAGGTCAAGGAGTAGCTGTCGAGGTCGGAAAGGATGCGCACACATCTCGGGAAGCACAACCCTAACAAGTTTTGCCTCTACCATCGTGACCACGGTCACGACATGGAGGAATGCATTCAGCTCCGAGATGAGATCAAGGAGCTCATCAGACGAGGTCGGTTTGACAGATTCATTCGATGTCGGCCTGAAGGTAGGGAAGATCGACCAAGGGCCCTGCCACAATCAGAGCTGCCAAAAAGGGAGGAGCAGCCTAAAGATCGACCTCCAATTGAGATTATCAACTCCATCTCTGGAGGACCCCAACGGGGAGCAGACCTTCCACGGCTATGGGATTCGAAACATCTACGAATATATTACCAACAACTTTGCCCTAAATAAAAATTTCTTTCATATTTATGTATCTTTTTTTTTGGCATGAGCTTGTAACGACAGGGAGCAGCTCCTTCAGACAATTAAAACATGACCATGTTAGGAACAGGAGGAGAACCTCGTCCTAACATGAGCAAGGTCGAAGGCTCAGTTATTTTAAGACCGGATGGAGGGAGAGGCCCTTACAATGGCCCTTATGTGCCCCCATAGCCATGTTAGGAATAGGAGGAGAACCTCGTCCTAACATGAGCAAGATCGAAGGCTCGGTTATTTTAAAATCGGATGGGGGGAGAGGCCCTTACAATGGTTCTTATGGGCCCCTACAATCATGTTAGGAACAGGAGGAGAACCTCATCCTAACATGAGCAAAGTCGAAGGCCCGATTATTTTAAGATCGAATGGGGGGAGAGGCCCTTACAATGGCCCTTACGTACCCCCACAGTCATGTTAAGAACAGGAGGAGAACCTCATCCTAACATGAGCAAGGTCGAAGGCCTGGTTATTTAGAGATCGGATGGGGGGAGAGGCCCTTGCAATGGCCCTTATGTACCCCCACAGCCCTGTTAGGAATAAGAGGAGAACCTCGTCCTAACATGAGCTGAAATCGACTGCGTCAGAAACAAGAGGAGAACCTCGTCCTGACACAAATGAAGACCCGATCGATCAAGATCGGATGAGGAGGAAAGCCTCCTCAATGGCTCTTCTACACTCCCACGACCCCATTAAGAACAGAGGGAAAACCCTCACTCGAACACAAAAAAAAAAAAGAGGGGGAAGATGAAAAGGGAAAGCGATGAACTACACCAGTGATAAGTGAAAAACAAACTACATCAAAGACACAAGGGACCTCATCTCAATGTGGAAGGAGACTCTTATCAAAAACCCTCAGTCTCTAAGAGGGAACTCAACACAGGCCGAGGAAAAATCGACTTCCTCAAGGTAACGAGAAGTTCGGGCCCCCAAGCTTGAGCATCAGGAGGAAGTGTCAAACTTAGATGGCCTCGAAAAGACCTACGGTCATAATCAAAAAGGGCAAATCAACACGGCGACGACTAGGAACTTACAAACAACACCGACGTCGAGCAAGACGGAAGACAAAAGAAGTTTGGTAAACGACAAATTAATACAAGAATGGACAAGGTAATGAAAAATTTTCTTTTCATTTCATTAGTGAAGTGTACATTACAAAATCCTAAAAACTCCAAAAAAATTGGAAAAAATAAGAAACAAGGAGTTTGTGGAAAACTGAACAGATGGAATGTGACAGAAGAAAAATGAAAGAAGAACATTGAGAGAAAAAATAAAGAGGAGAGTTCTGAAACTAACCTAGGCAGGTCCGAAGGATGCAGAGATGCAGAGATGGGGATGACTCGAAGAACACCTAAGGCCGAAAAGAACACTGAGGAAGGATGGAGCTCTCAGGAAGAAGAAGGGCACCAATAGGACTCTCAGGCAAAGTGAAATCCCTGGAGGAGGGGAGCGGGTTTAATAGGCAACAGGGCCCGGTGCAGTAATGATCGCGGATCTCGTCTGGTTGACCTACACTCACCGCGTGTCCCACTCACCATGGCAGACGGCTGAAAATGACTGACAGCTGACAAAATTATTATTGCACTGTACCTAGAGCAGCGCTCCAGTGGGAATTCTGAAAAAACCTTTTCAGATTGCCTTGATTTGAAAAGGCTCCAACACCAGTGCGCCAAATGCCAAAATATCTAGAAACCACTGAGTGCAAAAATCAAGGGAGGCAACTTTGACTGTGAAAATTTCTCTGTACTTCTTTCATTCGAAATCCGAACTCGAAAGTAGGGGGACTGGTGTTGGGTATAAAACACCCCCAGCCAAAGTTTGTAAAAGGCCGACCCTTCCAGGACTTTTTTGACTTTCGACCTTGTGTGGCATCTTTCTGAACTCTCTCGATCGGCCGAGCTTCCCCAACAGTAGGACTTCTATAGTGACCAGACTCCATCCAAATTTCTATGACAGTCGACCGCCTTCTGGATTTCACCCGAGTTCCTGTGAGAGCCGGACCTCTATCCCAAATTTCCATTACAGGTGGACTTTATCCGAACTCCTGCCAGGGTCGGGCTCCGTCCGAACTTCTACAACAATCGGCCTCCATCCAGGCTCCTACAGGAATCAAATTTCAGCCGAACTCCTATAGTGGATGGATCCCAGATTAATTTCGACAACGAACAGCCTCCACCAGCGAGATCTCTACTCCGAACCTCTTCTGGACTTCATTAAAGACCGAGCTTCTCCAGCAGTGGGACTTCTACAATAAGCGGTCTACTCTGAACTTCTACTACGAGCAGTCTACTCCGAACTTCTACTACAAGCGGTCTACTCCGGATCTCTACGGTAAGCAAATTTCTTTCGAACTTCTGTTATAGGCGGACTTCAGTCGAGCTTCTTCAATAAGCGGCCCCATTCGGACTTCTACAAGAATAGAACATCACCTGAACTTCCGTAGCGGATGGATTTCGGTCGAACTTCTACAACAGATGGGCTCCAGCAGTTGGATTTCTACAATGGCCGATCGCCTCTGATGTCTGTCGTACCTCCCCAGCCATCAACCTTCAATAGTGTCAGCTGGACTTCAACAATGCCAACCGAATTTCCATAGGATCCTCCAGACTCCTCCAACGGACGAACCTCCCCAATGCCATCTGAAGTCCACTGCTGGCGACCCTTTGTCGGATTCCTCATGAAACCAGACTTCCCTAATAGAAAGTCCTCATCCGAGCTTCTACAGCAGATGGTTCCCGCCTGCAGCATCAGTGCTCTAGGCACCCGATGACAGTAGAGCCATCAGCATCCTCGAAAACATCCTAGCTTCTCTTGGATTGATGAGACAAAGAGCCATTTCGCTCCATCAAACATCCTAGCCGAGCTTCAACCGACAGATCTGAACTCTCTGACAAGTCATGACAATGGCCACTATCCTACTCCACACTCTGTAATGGATTTCACGTGGCTCCACCACTCTCTGGCAAGTCGTGACAACAGACACCACTCCACTGTCCGTAACAAACTCCACGTGGCCCTGAACGGCCCCTGACGCCACTACTCTCCGTAACAAACTTCACGTGGCCCTGAACGGCCCACTACCAGGTGGTTACAGACGTCGCTATCAATCAGTTACACTCTCCGTCTATAAAAAGGAACCTCCAAATACATTCTTCTCTAAGCTCTAAACTCTATCTTGAAACTCTACTAAAATTTTCATTCGAGCACTTCATTTCTGTTGAGGCAGAGTACTGACTTGAGCATCGGAGGGTCTTATCGTTGCACCCCCAACTCTGGTTTAGACTTTCCTTGCAGGTCCCGACGGCGGACTCGACCCCTCGACTCCAGCTTCTCCAGCATCGACGAAATTCTGCACCAACAAGATCGATTTAGGATTTCTCATCTATCATAGAGAGGGCTATGGTATATGATAAAATAGTGAAAGCAATAACTAGAATAAAAAGACCTCATCTAGTTATACATGTCACCATAAATCATCTGCTTATATGATTATTCTTAATTTTTTTAGATTAAAACTCTGCATTATGGCTACTTCACTCTCACTACATTGCATCCTTGATGTAAATAAGCTGATTGGTCCCAATTATGTGGACTGGCTGAGAAACTTGCATATAGTGCTTATGCAAGAAAAGTTATCTTACATTTTGGACACACCTGACCCTGGTCCAGTCAGTGAAGATGCTTCAGAGGAGGAAAAAGCCACATATAAGATGTGGCAAAATGACAGCATGGTTGTTAAATGTATAATGTTGGCCTCTATGAGTAATAAATTATAGAGGCAACATGAGGATATGGATGCTTCTTCTATACTACTCAATTCAAAAGAGCTATATGGAGAACAAAGCCGAACTGCTAGATATGAATTATCTAAGCAGTTGTTTCAGGCTCGGATGACTAAGGAAACTCCAGTTCAAAATCATGTGTTGAAGATGATTGACTTGATCACCAGATTAGGTCAATTAGGATTCACCATGGATGCAGAACTCAATCAAGATCTAATCCTTCAATCTCTCCCAGAATCCTTCTCTCAGTTTGTGGTGAATTACCATATGAACAAACTAGATATTTCCCTGCCAGAGGTATTAAATATGTTGAAAATAGCTGAAAATCATATAAAGGGAGAAAAAGGTCCACTTCTTATGGTGGACAAAAATAGATATGGCAGGAAGGGTTCAAAGAAAGAAAAAGAAATTGAACCCTAAAAGAAGCACCTTCAAGAAGAAGGCAAAGCATGTCCCTGCAGATATGACATGTTATCACTGTGGCAAGATGGGATATTGGAAAAGAAATTGCAAGAGTTTTCTTGCAAAGATGAAAGAAAATGCAAGTGTGGCACACAGATATGTATATGATACATACTATATTTTCACTAAGTTCTTCAGCAAGCAATTCATGGGTATTGGATACCGCATGTGGTTCTCATATTTACAATTCGTTGTAGGGGTTACAGAGAATCAAAGGACTGAAGAAAAATGAGTTCAAGCTTTTCGGTGCTAGTGGAGAATCAATCTCTGCTAAAGCTGTGGGAACTTACCTGCTGGAGCTACCATCAGAAAAACTCTAGAATTAGAAAAATGTTATTACATGCCAAAGATTCTGAGAAATATCATATCTGTACCTCTTTTAATACAATGTGGATATGAAATAAAATTTATGGACAGTGGTTGCTCTATATTTCGTGCAAATGAATTCTTTGGCAATGGATATTTTGATAATGATCTTCTAATTCTATTACTTAATGAAAATATTTTTCATATTCATGAAAATATAAAAAGAAAGAGAGAAGATATAAATATGTCATTTCTTTGGCTTTACCGTCTTGGTCATATTGGTGAGTCAAGGATAAGCAAGTTGTACAAAGAAAAATTCTTTGAACCATATGATTTTGAATCATATGGAACTTGTGAATCTTGTCTCATGAAAAAAATGACCAAGACTCCATTCTCTGAACATGGAGAAAGGGCAAATGAGTTATTGACCTTAGTACATTCAGATGTATGTGGGCCCATGACAACTTTAGCTAGAGAAAGATATTCCTATTTTATAACTTTTGCAGATGACTTATCAAGATATGGATATGTGTACCTCATGGAACATAAATTCGATGCATTTGATAAGTTTAAGGAATATCAAAAGATGGTCGAAAAATAAACTGAGAAAGGTATTAAAGTCCTTCGATCTGATCGAGGTGGTGAGTATTTATCCAATGAATTTTTTGATTATCTTAAAGGATAAAGAATTCTCTCTGAATGGACACCTTTTTATACATCACAGTTGAATGGTGTAGCAAAAAGGAGAAATCGTACTCTTATAGAAATGGTACGGTCCATGATATGCTATGCTGATCTTCCTATGTTGATCTTCTAATATCTTTCTAGAGATATGCTCTAAAAACTGCTGCATATATTCTTAATAGAGTGCCTTCAAAATCAGTACCTAGCACTCCATATGAATTGTAGAATGGTAGGAAGCCCAATCTTAAACATCTCAAAATATGGGGTTGTCCTGCTTATGTTAAAAATATTTTTGGACATAAGCTAAGTGCAAGGTTGGACAAGTATTTATTTGTAGGATATCCTAAGAAAACTAGAGGATATTATTTCTACCATTCTATTGAATAAAAGGTAATTGTCAGTAGGCATGCCATATTCTTGAAAAAAGAATTCATTCAAGAAGGAGGCAGTGAGAAGAATATTGAACTCAAGAAAGTTCAAGACCTACAAAGTGTTCTAGAATTACCAACGGAAGTTTCTCAACCAGATGTACCTAGTAATGTGGTACATCCAAAATTTATATCTCCTCTCCGAAGGTCAGATAGAGTGCATTATGCACTCTCAAGATATGGTTTCATCATAAAAAATGATAATGAGACTAGTATCATTCAAGATGATGATCCATTGACTTATTCGGAAGCCGTCATGAGTAAAGACTCTGACAAGTGGCTCGATGCTATGAAATCTGAAATGGACTCAATGTATTCCAACCAAGTGTGGATACTAGTTGATGCACCTGAGGGTGTAACCCTAATAGGGTGCAAGTGGGTCTTCAAAAAGAAGATCGGAGTAGATGGCCAAATTGAAACCTACAAAGCTAGGTTAGTGGCAAAAGGTTTTAGACAAAAGCAAGGGATTGATTATGATGAAATCTTTTCACCAGTGGCTATGCTGAAGTCTATACGGATGTTACTTGCTGTAGCTGCATACTATGATTACAAAATCTGGCAGATGGATGTCAAGACTACCTTCCTTAATGATAATCTTGAGGATGAGGTCTATATGACTTGGCTGGAAGATTTTGTCTCCAGTAGGAGGCCAAACCAGGTATGCAAGTTTAAAAGATCTATTTATGGATTAAAGCAGGTATCAAGGAGTTGGAATATCTGATTTGATATAACAGTCAAAGAGTTTGACTTCATAAAAAAAATAGATGAACCATGTGTATATAAGAAGGCTAGTGGGAGTGCGTTAGTCTTCTTAGTATTGTATGTCAATGACATACTATTGATTAAGAATGATATCCCAATGCTCCAGTCAGTCAAAATTTGGCTATCTAATAAATTTTTAATGAAAGATTTGGGTGAAGCATCCTACATTTTGAGTATAAAGATCTATAGAGATAGATCTAAAAAGATGCTAGGTTTATCCCAATCTAGGTACATTGACTTAGTATTGAAGAGATTCAACATGGAGAGAAGTAAAAGAGGTTACTTACCCATAAGTCAAGGCATACATTTTTCTAAAAAAATGTATCCAAAGACATCAAAAGAAAGAGAAAGAATGAATTCTATCCCTTATGCTTCAGCAGTAGGATCTATTATGTATACCATGTTATGTACCAGGCCTGATGTGGCTTATGCATTAGGCATAATCAGCAGGTATCAAGCTGATCTAGGAGAAGATCATTGAAAAGCTGTAAAAAATATTCTTAAGTATCTGAGAAGAACTAAAGATATTTTTCTAATAAATGGAGGATCAGAATTAAAGCTAGAAGGATATACAGATTCTAGTTTTCAATCCGATCCAAATGATAGTAAGTTAATTTTAGGATATGTTTTTATCCTGAATGGAGGAGTAGTGAGTTGGAAGAGTTCAAAGCAGCAGACAGTAACCTGACTCAACTACTGAAGCAAAGTATATTGCTGCTCGTGAAGCCGCTAAGAAAGCTGTCTGGATGAAAAAATTCATCATGGAGTTAGGAGTTGTTCCTGCGATTAAAAGACCAATGTCTCTTTATTATGATAATACTGGTGCTGTTATTCAAGCTAAAGAACCAAGGTCTCATCATAGATCAAAGCACATCCTCAGACACTTCCACCTCATTCGAGAGATTGTCAAAAGACAAGATGTTATATTAGAACGAGTAGAAACTAAGAATAATATAGCAGACCTATTCATTAAGGCATTATCACAGCAACTGTTTGATTGCCATCTTGATTGTATGGGATTAAAATACAAAGGCGATTGGCTTTAGTGCAAGTCGGAGATTGAAAGAATAAGTGCCCTACAAGCCAATCACAAAGATTATGTGATGGGACTTATTCATATATTCTTCCAATTCATGTAAAGATATTTATTTTTTGATATAAATAAAAATGATATATTTTTGATTCATCATTTCAGTTGCATCTTTTTATATATATTAAGGATTATGATGAACCCCATAGATTAGGATAATAATTTTAGAGGATATGAATGAGTCATGCCTGTGAGATCTAAAATCTCAAAATCCTAATCTTAAATATTTTTGGTCTTAAGAATATTGAGTCGGAGATCAATGTTCGAACAGACTGGCACATCCTTTATATGCTCAATAGAGAGGGTGGCTAATCTCACAAGCCACTTATGTGGAGATACTAATACAAAGGTGTGGGTGCTCAATAAAGAATGAGATCACTAAATTAATCCATCAATAGAGAATATCTTATGGAGTCTTACTTACATATCAAAAGATAATTCTCTAAGTGGGAGTTGTGCAAATAGTCCTTAGACCTGAGACCACCATGGAATCTTGTACATATGAATTCATATTTTGGTTCACACTCAAATATGATATTAAATCATATATGGGGTGTTCTGAATATGATGGAGTGTGTATGGATATTGTGAGTAGGTCAACAAGAAATTGATCACTCTTAGTAAGAAGAGATGACATCCTACGTATTATTTTCTCTTGATAAACTCAGGAAGACTTTGGCTAAAGCAAATGAAGGATAGATAGGGATTCTAATGCTTCATTAGAGTTAACATTGATTGATAAAGAATCAATAAGAATATGTGTTGAGTTTGACATGATTCCGTACTCATAAACATATTCAGAATGTAGGATGATCAAAGGACTGGGTTGCATGGTAAGTTACCACTGAAGGGCATATTTGAATTTTTTTTCATCAAATTCCACATCTTCTAGGTAGTCATGATACATTGCTAGACATCAATCTTGACTTGTGGGTTTGATCAAATTAAAGATTTAATTTGGTCACAAATTAGACAGAGTTCTAATTACTAAATTCAGGTTAGCTTGTTTCGAACCTAAGTTGATTAAAAAGGTTCTAATCAAATTTGGTCCACTTGCATCTGGACCTACTGCTAGCTAGATGAAGAACCCAATAGGTCACACACAAAAGAGACTAATCAAGGATCTAATTGGATTAGATTAAGTTTGCAGAGTTAACATGCTAGCACATGTTGCAAACACTAGATCTTAAAATCGAATCAATTTTGATTTCGGTTCTAATTTGAATAGAATTGAGTTAATTAAGCTCATGATTTATTTGGGTCTAATTTAGGTTAGCCAAATATTGGCACCTAATTGAATTCCTCTTATTTGGTTTGGCCTAGTTGGATTGGGTTAGCTTTGACTTGGTGTTATGGATAGATATGGACTAAAGAGTCCATTTGGTTATGGACTCTTAACCAAACATCCATGCCACCTTATTTTTGAGTTTTTCTATGCCTAAAAGAGCTAAGTGGTTCCTCCAATATGAGCCCTTGGATGGCATGAGGCGTTGATATGTGGTGGAGAAGGAGGGTGCCACAAATTGATGCTATGCAACTCTTCGAAAACATCGATAAAAGACTGTGTAGACTCCTTCTGCTTTAAGTCTCTTAGACACCACTTATATCAGATAATTCTTTTGATTTTTATACATTTAAGGAAAGAGTTTCTGATTAACGAAAAGATGCTTATCGTATCTTTTATTGGGCGTGCGCGAAAGAAGAATAAAATATCATATCTGGTAAGAGAATTTCAGCTACAGAAGGACTCTTATTAGATATGACTTTTCCTCTATTTAGGATATGGAAAGACCTCTAAAATTTGATTTGGAGCATGTGGATTGGATAACACCCATTGATAGGTGTCTCCACGCTAATTATAAATAGTGTGGAGTCTTCGGTGTTTTGGTATTTAGAAGTCTATCTCTTCTTTCTTACATTCATCTCTAGTTTGTCCAATTTCTTTCTTCCTTCCCTTGTTAGGACAAGTCCAAATATAGTAAGGGCAAGTTTGAATTAGGACAAGGGCTTAGGAAGATAATAAAGAAAGACAAAGAGATAAGAAAGGTAGAGTAAGACAAGCCAAGGGAGGAGGGTGTTCAAGAAAACACAAGGGGAGTGTTGTGCTACCCAAATTAGTGAAAAAAAGTCTTGAAGGAGCTTGTGTCTTGATCCAGTCTCTGTGTGGATCACCATGTAGGAACTAGATCTAGGGTTTCAGGGTTAGATCTTGAAACTTTTTCAAGATTATACAGCGGAAGACTAAAATAAATCAAAATTTATTTTCTAAAACCAGAGAATCCCTAGATCTAAGATCCTATTACAAGATTATTACATAGCATTAAATTAGAAATTAAAATATATAAATATAGCATGAACTACATGTTGATCATATCAACATGTTTCTATACTACATCTAATGTATGTATTAAACAAAAGATCAGATCTATTACCTTGCAAGTTAGACGTTCTAACTTCGCTAATCCGGGCTTGAGGATGATGTTGCAAGCCGCACATGCATCCAGCCTCTAGGAGTCATCCACACGAGCCCACGAATCTCGATCAGAAATCCTGCTTCAGAAAATCAGCACAGTATGCTAGTACTGCGCTGATCCTTCTTTGATGGTTGATCAGGTGCCTCCTTCTTCTTGATTTGGACTCTTCCAAAGATGGAAAGTAAAAGAAGGAGTTTCATATCTGAGATGCTCTCAGGAAACTCAAGATGGAGGGAGAAAAGATATGAAAACAAATAACCCTAGAAGAAAACCCTCTTCTTCTTCTCGTTTCTCTCTCTAGACACCCTAACTTGTGTCTTTTATATCGCCACGACCCAAAGGTATTTCTCAATGATTTTTAGATGACCCAAAGGACTCTCAAATATCTATCGTTTCCAAAAATTTCATAAAGAAACTCATTTTATACAGAGAGATATGATAGAGTCCTTGTCTAGGTCAAATACCTAGTCAAGGCTTATCCAAACATGGCAAGTTAAGGGGCGCCCAACTCTTGAGCATCTCCTCCTTATTTTCATACATGGATCACCAGAAAAAGGTGCACAATGTGTACCCTAAAAGCCATAAAAATTTCAAAAAAATTTGGATAAATTCAGTGCAAAATTGAAAGAGTTTTGGATTTCTAAAACTCTATCTCATAGAATTCGAAATCCAAACTTATTCCTTTTTGATTTGATCCAAACCACCTTCCATATAAGAAAGAAGAGAGGAGACCTTTTGTGAATGTGGGAGAGACCTGGGAGAGGGCTTTTGTCACACAAAATAAGTGAAGATTGGCGTTGAATAAGAGAGAGGGCGTAGGGAAGGCTTATGTGGCGCAAGGTGGAATCCTAGTCTTACTAGGATTCAATCTTATGACTTGTTTTAATTTGGTTTTCCAAACCAAATCAAACTAAAATTAGATCAACCTAATTAAAATAGGTCTTAACCCAATTAAGAACCTAATTTAATCAGATTAAATTAGATTTAAATCTGATTTAATTTTTTAATTAAATTAGAAATTAGATTGACCCAAGTCCTAGTTGAACTAGGACTAGTTTTTTCTTGCACTTGGCTTATCCAATAAACCAATTGGACTTGATCCAATCAAGCCCAAAATAAATTTAATTAAATAATATTTAATTCGACTTAATCTCAACCCATTGGCTTAATCAAATTAAGTCAATTAGCAATCGAATTGCTAATCGATCCTCCTGCAATACTTGCACTGGGTTAAATGTCAATCGTATTGATCATTTAACCCTAGAACGATTCTTAATCGTTGATCAACCATCTGATCGGATTATAAACTCTAATGTGTGTGACCTCATAGATCTGAACCTAAGCCGGTAGCACAGGAATAAATTTTTGTACCAATCGAAGTGACCATCTAGCAATGGTACCCGACGATCGGATAGGTCGAATGTATAAAACAACATCCTTAGAACCCATGCGGATATAGTTTTCATATAATTCATCCCCTTGACCAAAATGATCATAGGATACCCCAGAGTTCAACTGTCAACTCTGATCAGATTGTCCACATTGTATTTCAAAATATAAAATCCATCTGATGGATTACCCTGGCCAAGGTTTTGCTAAATTGAAATACAGCGACTCATTCTTCTCCAACTCTTGGAGTGGTCAATCCCATCTCGATCACACTCTGACTTCACAAGTACTTGACTGTGCCCAGAAGCCTTCCGTTCCTGAATTAGAAATTCAGTTAGTCTAGTACCAAAGCACAGTGAGTTGCTTGCAAGTCACTGAGGCGATCTCAAGTCTAAGGGACACTTATACCTATATCCCATCAGAGACATTTTCGACAGCAGAATACTCTGGAGTTGGTTACGTTCAATGATGATGTACCCTTACATCTCACCTGTATGCCATACCAGTGTCTCCACACTCCTTGGTTAAGAGGACAACCAACCCATATGGCCTACAGCGACCTATGCTCGATAGAAGCTGTCGTCCTTATTAACAACTTATCATTTGGTGGTGAACAGTTTTAAGGACTAATCGATAAATCCTCTCTTTATCGAACTTAAATAGTCCTAAGGACTTCATCATAACAACAGAGTTCATTAGAAGATGAAAGCTTATGATGAAGATGCCAAATATATTTTATTTATTAACAAATCAATTACAATACTTGGTTGCTCAACTGTCAACAGCTTGACGATTGACTTTTTGGGACACATTTCCCAACAACTCCCACTTGTCCTAAAGCCACTCGGCACAGTATCTAATACCCATCTTCGACTTGTGGTTGTCGAACTCCTTTATCGCCAGGGCTTTAGTGAAGGGGTCGGCTAGGTTCTCCTTTCCATCAATCTTCTGAAGGTCGATGTCACCTCAATCCACGATCTCTCGGACCAGGTGGAAGCGACGCAAGATGTGCTTCGTCCGCTGATGTGCTTTGGGTTCCTTCACCTGAGCTATGGTACCAGTGCTGTCGCAGTAGAGCAGGACTGGACCATCGAGGGAGGGTGCTACTCCGAGCTCAGTGATGGATTTCCTCAGCCACACAGCTTCTTTCGCGGCATCGATGCTGCGATATACTCCGCTTCACAAACATAGTCCACCACAGTATGCTGCTTGGAACTCTTCCAGCAGATGGCTCCACCATTTAGAATAAAGATATAACCCGACATGCTCTTGCTGTCATCATGGTCAGATTGGAAGCTAGAGTCTGTGAACCCCACAAGTTTCAGATCTGACTCGCCATAAACCAACCATTGGTCCTTAGTATTTCTCAAATACTTAAGGATGGCTTTAACCACTTTCCAGTGATTTTCTCCAAGATCAGATTGGTATCTACTCACTACTCCTAGTGAGTATGCCACATCTGGTCTTGTACATGTCATGGCGTACATGATAGATTCCACGATTGAAGCATATGGGACTCTACTCATACGCTCTCTCTCTTCAGGAGTTGTCGGACAATCCTTCTTAGAGAGAGAAATTTCATGGCCTATCGGTAGATAGCTCTTCTTGAAATTCTCCATGCTGAACCTCTTCAGCACAGTGTCTATGTACATGGACTGGGATAACCCAAGTATTCTTTTAGATCTATCCTTATAGATCTTCATCCCTAGGATGTAGGATGCTTCACCCAAGTCCTTCATGGAGAACTGTGATGACAATCAAACTTTTATTCCCTATAGTGCGGGGATGTCATTCCCGATTAAGAGAATGTCATCCATGTACCAGATAAGGAATACCACAACTGGACCATTTGCCCATTTATAGATGCAGGACTCTTCTCCATTCTTAATGAAGCCATACGTTTTGATCACCTTATCAAAATGCATGTTCCAACTCTGAGAAGCTTGCTTCAGTCCATAAATGGATCTCTGAAGCTTGCACACCTTGGACTCATCTGTGGATATAAACCCCTCAGGTTGTATCATATACACCTCTTCAGTCAGCTCTCCATTCAGGAAAGCTGTCTTTACATCCATCTGCCAGATCTCATAATCCAGATGGACAGCTATTGCAAGCATTATCCGAATGGATTTGAGCATTGCCACAGGGGAAAACATCTCGTCATAGTCAATACCATAACGTTGACGATACCCCTTGGCAACCAGATGGGCTTTATAGGTCTCCACCTTTCCGTCTGTGCCCCTCTTCCTTTTGAAGACCCATTTACATCCAATAGGTTTAACCCCTTCAGGTGGGTCAACCAATGTCCATACATCATTGACCTTCATGGACTCCATTTTGGATTTCATAGCTTCAAGCCATTTCTCGAAATCAGGTCTCTGCATTGCATCCATATAGGTGATCGGATCCTCATTATTCTCATTAAGTTCGATGGGATCACCATCCCGGACCAAGAAACCGTAGTATCTGTCCGGCTGACACGGTACTCTATCGGATCGCCTTAATGGTGCAGGTATATTGGGCTCCGGATCTGATCTAATCATATCCGACTCAGGTTTAGCTATTGGTGTCGGTCCTTCTACCGTTGAACTTCATCAAGCTCAACCTTAGAGGCAACGATTCTTTCACCAAGGAACTCCTTTTCTAAAAAGATTGCCTTAAGGCTGACGAACACCTTTTGTTCATCAGCATGGTAGAAAAAATATCTTTTTCTCTTTGGGGTACCCTATGAATGAGCATTTGTCAGACCTAGGTCCATGTTTGTCTATGACTAATCGTTTGACATAGGCCGGGCACCCCCAGACCCTAAGGTGTGAAAGTACTGGCTTACGCCCTGTCCATATCTCATATGGAGTCTTAATTACAGACTTACTTGGAACCCTATTTAACAGATAACAGGCCGATTCGAGTGCATATCCCCAGAAGGATATCGGCAAGCTAGCAAAACCCATCATGGATCGGACCATGTCTAACAGAGTCCGATTCCTCCTTTCAGACACACCATTATGCTGTGGTGTTCCTGGAGGAGTCCATTGGGAGAGAATCCCATTCTCTCTTAGATATGTGAGAAACTCACTAGAAAGGTATTCTCCTCCTCGATCAGATCGAAGAGTCTTAATACTCTTCCCAATTTATTTTTCTACTTCACTTCGGAATCGTTTGAACATTTCAAATGAATCCGACTTATGTTTCATCAGATAGACATACCCATATCGGGATAGGTCATCTGTGAAAGTTATGAAGTAGAAATATCCATCTCTAGCACTGGTGCTCATGGGCCCGCATACATCAGTATGTACTAGGCCCAAGAGCTCAGTAGCTCTCTCACCTTTTCCAGTAAAAGGTGACTTAGTCATTTTACCAAGAAGACAGGACTCACAGATTGGAAGTGATTCACAATCACTAACTTCAAGGATTCCCTCTTGAGTCAACCTGTTTATTCTGTTCTTGTTTATATGACCTAGCCTACAGTGCCATAAGTAGATATCTGACACACTATCTAATCTAGGGTGCTTGCCAGTTGAATAGACTACTATCGGGCTTGATCTTTTTGGTCTGGCTCTGCACTGATGTCCCAGCCTGAACTTGCACCTTCTTCACTTTCTTCTTCTTGTTCTTCTTCCCTTTCTTAAAAGGTCGAGAACCAGAAGACGAACCTCCCACTAAGTTCACCGACTTTTTATGAAGTTAGTGATCCTTCTCAAAGTTCTGAAGCAACCCCAGTAACCCATGGTAGTTTATTTCAGGCTTTATCATTCTATAATGAGTGAGGAATGGGAGATAAGACTTGGGCAGCGAGTTCAGTATTGCATCTTTCTCAAGCTGCTCATGCAAGGGAAAACCGAGCTTGCTCAATCGTTCCATCAGCTCGATCATGTACAATACATGATCAGTGACAGAGGCACCATCCCGTATTTTGGCGTTGAAGATGGCACAACTAGTCTTGTGCCTCTCCACGTCATCGGGTGTGCCAAAGGCATCCTCCAACACTTGAAGCATATCCTTTGGCTGAGCCATCTCGAATCTGCGACTGAACTCGTCGCTCATAGCAGCCAGCATGATATAGCGCATCGTGGTCCGATCACTGAGCCACTTCTGGTAAGTGTCTCTGACTGTTCCACATGCATTGACAGCTGGCTCCTCAGGTGCAGGATCCATTATCACATATAGGATCCGTTCATGCTCCAGGACTATCTTCAACTTTCGGTACCAGCTACCAAAGTTGGATCCCACCAACTTATCATTGTCCAACAATGATCGGAGCGATAGGGAAGTGGCCATATCTGCACAAAAGAAAACCATAACCTAATTAGTAATTGATTCATTAAACCTAAGGATTTGTACTTTAATCAAAAGGTTTCTCCCACTATTTTATTCGAATTGGTAGCCTCTACCTCCAATTCGAGGAATTATCCTAATTCCTTAGTGGGTACTAGAATCCACTTAGACTGCACACAAGCCCAACTTTGGTTGGCCAACCCATGTACATCTAAGGGTAGGTTTATAACCAATTATTTTTCTAAATAATTTTTAGTAATTTTAATTTTGCCCCAGAAACCTAATCAGTAGGCTTTGGCCTCCACTGTAAGGATCCGGTTAGGTCCAACTATTAACATGATCATACTTGGTGTATCTAACCAATGAATGATTAAGTCCAACTTTGGTTAGCTCACCTAACCACCATTAGAGAGACACTTCCAAGTCGTCATATGATGAGTGATAATTCCATTAGTCAACAAGCACCAGGCCTTTGGGTCTGCAATGATTATTGAGTTAATGGACTCATTATCAAACATCTTAATGGGAGGCTATGACTCAGTTATCTCCATAACTTTGTCATTTTAAGGATCTAATAATTTTAGAAGATTTAAATAATATAGAGGATAAGGTCAGATGAACCAGCTTATCATGATTCTCCCACTGGCTTCACCAAGTCAGCTTAAGGGAGACCATTAAAAGGGCTGGTCTAGGAGCACCTAAATCAGTCACACTGATTTACCTAGCTGACATGGGTCAGCTCGAATAGTCAAGTGATCCGATCAAAATATAATTTCACCAAGAGGCTAGGTAAGTTCGATCAGTGGGAGGGTCTGCCAAAGCTTGCCTTAGACACCATCAGAAATGGCCAGGTAAGCGGGCTCCCAATTAAAAACCACCGGTCTGGTTTACCTTAGACACCAACTGGTTTAATTAGTTTCGATTAGATCAATCTAACAGTTCGTGCTAGACCGCTTAGCCAAGAATCAAGTCTATTTGGTTCTCGTTAAAGACATGGACTTGACCAACTACAACTATTGTAATTGATCTAGAGAATCCTTGACCTAATCTAAGACAACAATTGATTAGATTTAGTCAATTCTCTAATTAAGTCCATCTTCAATCTAACCATAGGTCTAACCCAATTAATAGACCTAATTCCCACTAACCCATTAACCCAATGTGTTATGGTTTGTGTCTTAGGTTCTTCAATTCACAATCCTAAAACCTAATCAAACAACTTCTTAATTCTTAATTAAGTTTTGGGCTGAGGGTTGGGTTCGGCTTTTCAAAAAATAATTTTCATATTTGTAAAATAATTTTATAATATGATTCTACCAACCATATTGCATGTTTGATTCATAATCAAGATACAAGTGAAATAAACATGAAACTACTTTAGATCTAATCTAAACAGGTTCATGTAATTGAAATAATTTCAACTTTAAATAATTTCTTTGCACAAAAATTATTAATAAAGAGATTTTATTTTAGATTTAAATATCTTTTAAATCTAATAAATCATAAATTTAATCTAGATCATATCTAACAAATTTATGATTAAAGATAGATCTACACAAACTAGGACAACCTTTGCACTGTAAGGGGTAAACCTTACAGCAGGACAACCTTGCAGTTCGTGATTGATCTAAAATTTTAATTTCAGATTTAATAATCAGATTATAAATTAGATCTAATCTAAGAAATAATCTAATCATGTATAAATAATCATGTAATAAAGAACCTATGCTCTGATACCAATTGTAGGAACCAGATCTAGGGTTTCAGGGTTAGATCATGAAACTTTTTCAAGATCATATAGCGGAAGACTAAAATAAATCAAAATTTATTTTTTAAAATCAGAGAATCCCTAGATCTAAGATCCTATTACATGATTATTACATAGCATTAAATCAAAAATTAAAATATATAAATATAGCATGAACTACATGTTGATCATATCAACATGTTTCTATACTACATCTAATGTATGTATTAAACAATAGATCAGATCTATTACCTTGCAAGTTAGACATTCTAACTTCGCTGATCCAGGCTTGAGGATGATGTTGTAAGCCGCACACACGTCCGGCCTCTAGGAGTCGTCTATACGAGCCCACGAATCTCGATCAGAAGTCCTGTTTCAGGAAATCAGCACAGTATGCTAGTACTGCGCTGATCCTTCTTTGATGGTTGATCAGGTGCCTCCTTCTTCTTGATTTGGACTCTTCCAAAGATGGAAAGTAAAAGGAGGAGTTTTAGATCTGAGACGCTCTCAGAAAACTCAAGATGGAGGGAGGAAAGATATGAAAACAAATAACCCGAGAAGAAGACCCTCTTCTTCTTCTCGTTTCTCTCTCTAGACACCCTAACTTGTGTCTTTTATATCTCCATGACCCAAAGGTATTTCCTTTTGATTTTTGGATTGCCTAAATGAATCTCAAATCTCTATCTTCTCCAAAAATTTTATAAAGAAAATCATTTTATACAGAGAGATATGATAGAGTCCTTGTCTAGGTCAAATACCTAGTCAAGGCTTATCCAAACATGGCAAGTTAAGGGGCGCCCAACTCTTGAGCATCTCCTCCTTATTTTCGTGCATGGATCACCAGAAAAGGGTTCACAATGTGTACCCTAAAAGCCACAAAAATTTCAAAAAAATTTGGATAAATTCAGTGCAAAATTGAAAGAGTTTTGGATTTCTAAAACTCTATCTCATAGAATTCGAAATCCAAACTTATTCCTTTTTGATTTGATCCAAACCACCTTCCATGTAAGAAAGAAGAGAGGAGACCTTTTGTGAATGTGGTAGAGACCTGGGAGAGGGTTTTTGTCACACAAACTAAGTGGAGATTGGCGTTGAATAAGAGAGAGGGCGTGGGGAAGGCTTATGTGGCGCAAGGTGGAATCCTAGTCTTACTAGGATTCTATCTTATGACTTGTTTTAATTTGGTTTTCCAAACCAAATCAAACCAAAATTGGATCAACCTAATTAAAATAGGTCTTAACCCAATTAAAAACCTAATTTAATTAGATTAAATTAGATTTAAATCTGATTTAATTTTCTAATCAAATTAGAAATTAGATTGACCCAAGTCCTAGTTGAACTAGGACTAATTTTTCCTTGCACTTGGCTTATCCAATAAACCAATTGAACTTGATCCAATCAAGCCCAAAATAAATTTAATTAAATCATATTTAATTAGACTTAATCTCAGCCCATTGGCTTAATCAAATTAAGTCAATTAGCAATCGAATTGCTAATCGATCCTCCTGCAATACTTGCACTGGGTTAAATGTCAATCGTATTGATCATTTAACCCTAGAACGATTCTTAATCGTTGATCAACCATCTGATCGGATTATGAACTCTAATGTGTGTGACCTCATAGGTCCGAACCTAAGTCGGTAGCATAGGAATAAATTTTTGTACCAAGCAAAGTGACCATCTAGCAATGGTACCCGACGACCGGATAGGTCGAATGTATAGAACAACATCCTTAGAACCCATGCGGATATAGTTTTCATATAATTCATCCCCTTGACCAAAATGATCATAAGATACCCCAGAGTTCAACTGTCAACTCTGATCAGGTTGTCCATATTATATTTTAAAATATAAAATCTATCTGATGGATTACCCTGGCCATGGTTTTGCTAAATTGAAATACAGCGACTCATTCCTCTCCAACTATTGGAGTGGTCAATCCAATCTCGATCACACTTTGACTTCGCAAGTACTTGACTGTGCTCAGAAGCCTTCCATCCCTGAATTAGAAATTCAGTTAGTCCAGTACTAAAGCACAGTGAGTTGCTTGCAAGTCACTGAGGCGATCTCAAGTCTAAGGGACACTTATACCTATATCCCATCAGAGACATTCTCGACAGTAGAATACTCTGGAGTTGGTCACGTTCAATGATGATGTACCCTTACATCTCACCTGTATTTCATACCAGTATCTCCACACTCCTTGGTTAAGAGGACAACCAACCCATATGGCCTACAGCGACCTATACTTGATAGAAGCTGTCGTCCTTATTAACAGCTTATCATTTGGTCGTGAACAGTTTTAAGGACTAATCGATAAATCCTCTCTTTATCGAACTTAAATAGTCCTAAGGACTTCATCATAACAACGGAGTTCATTAGAAGATGAAAGCTTATGATGAAGATGCCAAATATATTTTATTTATTAACAAATCAATTACAATACTTGGTTGCTCAACCGTCAACAGCTTGACGATTGGCTTTTTGGGACACATTTTCCAACACACCATTGGAGGGTGAATGCTTGGGCACCTGGTGGAAGCTTTATCAAAAATTTTTTTTGGATTTAGCGATACAGGTATTCTTCTATATGTTCTGTAGTGTCATGCGTGTTTAGATATATGATTGTTAATCACCAAGGAGGTCTTGACTTAGGGTTTGATAATTATGCTTTCATTATGCAAAGTTTTGAAATTCATACTTTCACTGTGCTGTCATAACCTAACAAGAGATGCCAAAAGAGAGGGATGCACCTCATCCAAGAGGCCTATCTGATCTGATTATCAGAGATACGAGTTTCTTCAAATAGAAGGACTCTTATCAATGATATGTCGATAAGCACCCTATTCTGCACGTGCGACCAGAGAAGGATTCCACACGTGCTAGCATACTTACCGAAGCCCTGATTGAATCCAAAATTTCAATCAATCTTTTTCAAAAGGGTCCTTGGTCAATTTATATATGTGTATAACCCATTGGGTTATACATCTAGCTGGCAGTAGGTCTAGGTGCAAGTTGACCAAGTTTGATTAGGTTTCAATCTAATCAATTTAGGTCCAATCGAGCTAACCCAAGTTCAACAATTATAATCCTTTCTAATTGGTGATCAAATTAAACTCTTTAATTTGATCAAAAATTTATAAGTCAAGATTGATATTTAGCAATATATCATGACTATCCAAAAGATATAGAATTTGATAAAAATACCAAATATACCCTTCAGTGGCTAGTTACCATGCAATTCAATCTTTCGATCATCCTCGCACCCTGAATATGTTCATGAGTATGAAATCTTGTCAAACTCAAACACATATTCATATCGATCCTCAATTAACCAATGATGACTTTGATAAAGAAGCATTAGAAACTCTTTCTAATCTCTTGCTTGCTTTTGGCCAAAAGACTTTTCTCAAGTCATCTAGGATTGAGAATACACAGGATGCGATCTCCTCTTACTAGAAGTGATCGATTCCATGTTGACCTACTCACAACCTCCATACATACTACACCATATCCAGAACACCCCGTATATGTCTTAATGCCATACCTAGGTATGAACCAAAATATGGGTTCATGTGCATAGGATTTCATGGTGGTCTCAGGTCTAAGAATCACTTGCACAACTCCTACTTAAAGAACCATCTTTGACATGCAAGTAAGGCTTCCATAAGATGTTCTCTTTCATCGAGTCAATTCAGTGGACTCATTTTTCAAATAAGCACCCACATCCTTATATTAGTATCCCACACAAGTGGCTAGTGAGATCTGCCAGCCTCTTCATCGAGCATACATAGGATGTGCCAGTCTATCCAGAATATTGATCTCTGACTCAATGCTCCTACGATCAGGAATGTTTAAAATTAGAGTTTTAAGATTTTAGGTCTCACTAGCATGACCCATTCATGTCTCCTAAAATTATTATCCTAATTTTTGAGATTCATCACAATCTTAAACATAATAAGATGCTGCTAATATGATGAATCAATACCTCAAATAATAAATATTATTTCATGAGTTGAAAAATTATAAAGAAAAGTTCCATCACAACATACTTGCGATTGGCTTATAGGGCACTCTTCTTTCACATCCATCACATGAATATACCATAGTCTATAACAATTCAACATATATTTTATAATAATTATAAAATATTATAACAAACTACTCATGTTATTTTCATTACGATATCATTCATACACATGTCAATAAAGATGTTTAAATTTATGGGCATAGGACCCATCTAGGATTTTTGATTCGGGTTCAACTCTTGATCCAAATATTAACTTTAAGTCAATCACTTATCATTCATTTGAGTTAGGTTGATCAATTCTTAGATAACCCTAATTCTATTAGGTCAACATAGATTCGATCAACCCCAACTCAAACCCTAATCAAATTAGGTCAATAATAGTTAGATCAACCTAAATTAAAATATGATTTCTAATCAAATTAGAATCATGAATTTGATTTAATCTATAATCATTAATTCTAAACACTTAAGATCAATCAATTATAGTTAAACAAATCCACCAGCAAAAATCCTAATCCATGTCTGATGCTTCCTTTCCATGACCAAATTTTTTTTGGCACCACACATTCCTCGAGCAACAACCAAAATGCTTGACCCACAATGATGAGTACCTGCTAACATGGTGGTTGGCACTTAGATCTTAGGTGAATGCATCAAATGCAATAACCCTAAGTCTTGGCAATGTATATCCATATGTAGCATTCCAAGGCTCTGCACATCACATGCACTGAATTTCAATTCCATCAAAACTAGATCATAAGATCTAATCTAAACTTGTCACACAAGTCTATAGACTATGAAATTTTATATCCAAAATTTGAACATGGATTGATAACACTTTATCATAAACAAAAATGCATCAAGAATATCAATTAAACATCAATCAGAAATCTGATTTTGATATAGTTTGAACTGGATCTAATCTATATCACAAAAATAACAAAAAATTTGATTGAATCAAATAAGGGTGGCTCTGATATCACTGTTGTTCTAGTGATACAGTAAAATATAAATTTCAAAAATTTTAATATGCATTCAATAATTAAAAATAAAATTTAATATTTAAACTAGTCTATCGAAATTCAAAAGTCCTAGGAACCCTTTGATGATTACAATCAAATGATCAAAAACATACATATCAGGAAGAGACCAAAAGTCATATACCCATGAGAAGACCATGATCTGATAATTTTGAAATCTCCATAAGACTCTAAAGGAGAAGCCCTCCAATGGTGATCCACACAAGATTGATTAGGATCCTTTCCAACTCGACATGGTGCTGTAGCCTTCTTCGCAAGCTCACTGTCGACCATCTTTCACAAGAACTGGTTCCACCATTGCTTGAATGCCTTCATGACTTCTACTAAGACCTCTTCAAAAATTCTTTCTCGAAAGATCTCACCACACATAAATCAGATTTTATGTTCAACACATGAACAATCTGATTTATGGACAAGCATCTCATGCTTTCCATTTTCACTCTTCCCTTCCTTTCCATTTTTCTCTCTCTTTTTCTTTATCTTTTTTCTAAATTTTTCCCATTATTTTTCTCTCATTTTCATGCCAACTTCTAACCCAATTTGGCATATTAAGCCTGGTTGTAGCGCCCCCTATTTATAGGAAATAAGGGATGACACCATGGGATGCCAACTCTTGGTGTCCCTTCATTCTTACACGCATCATTTAATTTTTTCCATGGAATACAAGTAGATGGAATGGAAAAAAAGTGATTGACCAGTAGAAAGACTCTTCCTCTACTTGAAAAAATTAATACACAATCATATTGTGCGTGGGAAAAAGAATTAACATGAGAACCAAAGAATCTATACCATTAAGGACTCTTCCATAAACTCAATGCAAATAAGGGAGGGTCCAATTAATTTTTGGCATTCAAACTCCTTGTTAGAGAAGGATTCTTCCTTCTCTTCTATGCCTCATAATCTCAAGAGATATCTCATGTCACAAGGATTTAAGAAATGCATGGAGAATTAAAGGAAAGAATTAAGAGTTTGTTATGAAATGGACTCTTCCATTTCATTGCATAAAAAGTGGGCGTCCCTTATCTATTTTGGCATGGAGTTCCTTCTTAGAGAAGGACTCCTCCTCTTCCACACCCCATATCCCAAGGCACCATCTGATGGTGCACAAAAATAAGGGACATGTGGAAGATGTAAGAGAATTAAGATAAGGAGAAGGACTCCTCTCCTTAACTTTCAAATAAATATGATGCCTAAATTTTTTTTGCATGGATTTTGATGTGGAGGAGGTTTATTCACATGGAACTCTTCCATATAAATCAGATAAACTAACTAATAAATAAATGGTTCAAACCCAATCATATTAGATCAAGGCAACAAGCAAAGGGTTAGCACAAACACATTTGCACTAAACCCAATTAGGAACTTGGGTTAATTCATGTGCTAGCAATTTAATTAACCCATTAGATTTACAATAAATCCAAATAGATTGGATTAAGATCAAATCTCTATTGTATGTGACCCATTGGGTTTCAAATCTAGTCCACAGTGGACTAAGACTCTCGATGTAACCCTAATCTGATTGGATTAGGTCAGCTCAAGAGTCTCAATCAACTAGGACTCTTCCTAATTAATTCTTGAATTAAACTCTTTTAATTTTGATGAGTCTATAAGTCAAGATTGATATCTAGCAATGTGTCATGACTACTTGAAAGATTTAAATTTGATAGAAATACCAAAATTATCCTTTCATGGTGAGTTACCGAGCAATTCAATCTTTCGATCATACAACATCCCAAAAAGACCATGGGTATGAAAATATGTCAAACCCAAATATCTATCAATATGTATCTCAATTTGATGATGATGACTCGATTGATGAACCAGTAGAAATCTTTTCTACTGTTCTTTCTTGCTTTGGCCAAAGACTCTCAGAGTCATCATCCTATGAGATCACATAGGATGTTCTCTTTTTCTACAAGGAGTGATCGATTTCTTATTGACCACTCACAACCTTCATATACACTTCATCATACCCAAAATATCCCACACATATCTCAAAATGGTGTGCTAGAGAATAAACCAAAGTAAGGATCCATGTACATAAGGTACCATGGTGATCTCAGATCAAAGGATCACATGCACCACTCCCACTGATGAACCATCTGTTGACATGTTGTAAGGCTCCATCAGATGTTCTCCATCAGACATTCTTTTGACAAGTCAATTTCATGAACTCATTCTCTAATGAGCACCTATATCTTTGTATTAATGTCACCACACAAGTGGTTGTGAGATCAACCACCCTCTCCATCGAGCATACATAAGATGTACCAGTCTTATCAATATCATCGATTTTTGACTCGATGATCCAATGACTAGGAATATTTTAGATTAGGGCTATCAAGATTTTAGGTCTCACTGGCATGATCTGATCATAGCCTAAAATCATTGCCCTAATCTATGAGGTTTATTATAATCATAAAATTAATAATACAGCAAATGATAAAACATAATACCTCATAAATAAAAATAATTAATGTCATGAAAATGAGTAAGATAAAAATAAAGAGAAGTCTCTTCATATCCCTATGTGATTGACTTGTAGGGCACTATTCTTTTATGACAATGGGGTTTGATGAGTTCTCCATGACCTCCGTCAAGTTAGGACTTACGATAGAGGGATTGTATTATACGATAACTGCACCTAGGGATTTACTTTTTTATTCTATTGGATTACCACTATATGTTGCTAGACATCACTGGTAGATCGTGAGAACTTACTAAGATCATTTTCATATCAACGATCTTTGTTGAGGTGAGTTGGAATCATTTCAGTCTATCGAAAAGAGTTTTGATGATACTGTAATAGAGATCATGGTATGTCTCACTATCAGACAGAATAGAATTTGAGGGATCACACACAAAAAGAGCATGACCTAATCAATAACTTGGATTATATTCAAATTATTATCAGATTAATAGTTTAAATTTTAAAAACTACTAATTTGTAATCGTTACAGTTTTGACAGCTGCTAATTGTTAGTGCATGAACTTAATTATAAATATTATAATTTTTTTGAGATTGATTAAATTATAAATTAAATTTTAATTAATTTTAATTAGATTTAATTTAATTATATTTAATTTAATTTAATATTAATTGAGTTCAATTATCCAAATTAGATTTGAATTTCAAGCCTGATTGGATCAGGTTTGATAGCCTTTTCAAATTCGGCTTGTTTCGAACTCGATTTGAACCCGATTAAGGCCCAACTTGAACCAGAAGAACCATGACCTAGAGAGCCTAAGTCCTCTATGACTCACTCTCTAGAAATAAAGCCATGAAGGAAAGAGAGGTGTTATTTTTCTCATCCTTCTCTTCTTGCATGCGTGAAAGGACTATTGGCGCCCCACCTTATTTGGAATTCTTTCTTATCTAATTTTTTTTATTTGAATATGATTCAAAATAGAAACAAAATATATCTGATTGGGTTGTGGAAGATTTTTTTTTGTGTGATAAAAAAAATTAGAGAAGATTGGTGTGCGCTAATTTGTGAGAAGAGGTTTCTTTCTTACAACACAACTCTATCTCAACGCCCATCTAACCTTTGATTTGGATTTGAACACCTATGATTCAAAGAGATTAGTTCTCTAGGGTGTTAAGAAAGGTTTTGGGTGTGAGATATGTGGTGGTGTGTGATAAAAAATTAAAAAGGTGAAGAGGAGGCGTGCATGAGATGGTGAGGAGTCTTCTTTCTTACATCATATCTTCCTTCCCAACACCTCCTCCTCCCTTCTCCCCTTCATCCAATACCTAGATATGATGGTGATCAGATCTAAGAAGAGAAAAGAGAGAGAAGAAGAGAAGAAGAAGGATTCTTCTTCTCTTCATGGTGATCTAGTTTAGATCCTGATGGATCTACGTGAAAGAGTTCGCGCAGCAATCTCCTTCTGCAAGATCCAGAAGAACAGATCTTGATCCAAGGATAAAGAGAAAGATCTATAAGGTGCTAATACATCGGTAATCTTGGTGCTCTGATCAGACATCTCTGTATGGATATCAGTAGAGGTCGGGTGCGTGTGCAGCTATGATCAGAATTTAAGACATCCACAGGATCCGAGGTATGGAGATCTGATCTCTATTTGATTTTTCTAACAATTTATTTTTCTTTTTCAGATTTTAGATCATGGTCACTTATTCGTATCAAGATCCTAACTATAGTTTTTAGATTAGATCTGGTACATATTTAATTAAAAGTATTTTAATTAATTTACTTTCACTGCATTCATGTTTAGAAAAAGTTTTAAACTACACGTACAAAATTGTAGCGATCTTCTAATAGTGGTATCAGAGCATAGGTTCTGATATGAACATAAAAATCTTTTCAAAACTGAAATCTAATTTATAGAAATTAGATCTAAAGGTTAGTTTGATGATCTATTTATTTTGAAATAAGGTTGCCTTGGCATAATCCTATTATACTGAACGGTTGTCCAAGAATGATGTAGAACATCGATTAAGGTTAGATCTGAATTTTCTACATGCTGTAATATAATTACAAGATTATTTTGGATCTAAAATTATTTAAAATTTAAAATAAATTATGAATTATTTAAATCTAAAATTAGTTTTAGATCTAAAAATATTAATTAAGATTTAATTTGGATCTAGAATGATTGCTAAAATTTTTCTTACATCATAGATTCATAGTTATTGTTCATATATTTGACATGTGAAAGATAATTAGATCTGATTTTTAATTGATTACATATATGATATGTTAGATTAAATTTTTAGTAGCTTAGTAATCGAATTGGGATAGTCACCATGGCCATCCAGTCATAAGATGATGAAGGGACTAAAGTCCCTCTCTTGTCCATTCGATAGGTTCTCTCTTATGATGTGTAAGGGTACCGACCTTGATGTTTCCCATGAAGATGAACAGCGAACGAAAATATTGTATATGATACATATTTTAGATTTAAATTAGATCATACATATTTTTTGTGTTTTAGATCACTAAAATATTATATTTGAAATATTATTTAACACACGATCTAAAACTTAATTTCTGTAAAATCCTAAATCCAAAACTCTAGACTCTGTTTGCATGAAAATATGAAAGTGTGACTAGTATGCTAGTAGAGTCGACTCGATTTTCAATTGGGTCGACTTGAGTGCTTGGTGAGTCGATTTAATTTGTTGAAGTCGACTCGAGATCCTGGTAGGTCAGCTCATTTGCTGATGAGCCAACTCAATTGTGCAAGCTAGGTCTACAGATTTCTATTTATCTCAGTATTGTACCAACTTATTATGACAAGTCGATTCATGTACCAGGGTGAATGACTCGATTTTGTAGACAAACTCATTGTATGAGATACAATAAAATAGTTTAGTTTTGAAAATATTTTGAGATCTAAACTTTAACCCATATGCATAATGTACTTAATTGAGATTAAGATTTAAAATTATAAGATCTAAAATTATGAATTTAAGATCTAAATTTCAATGCATAAAATATGGACTTTGGGTATGGGTTGAACAAATTAGGTTTGGAGACTAAACTACAACTAGGGTCATTGATTAGATCTGATTAGAACTCTTTTCAATTTTGAGCAGTTGATCGAACCTAATCAAGAGTTGGTTAGGATTAGATCAAAGAGGTTCAAAATTGAATTTAATTATAGTTGATCAAATTGATTCATATGTGATATGAATTGATTAAGTCAAGACCGAATTTAGCTCAGTGATTCGAGCCTGGGTCTATAGGTTAACCTAATTAATTCTAATCAACCAATTTGGTGTCTAAGGTAAGTATTAGATGGTGGTTATTTAATTGATTTCATTGTCTGACCTGATCAATTCATTGGTGTCTAAGAAAAGAAATGGAGGGACCCCCACTCATCTTCATTTATCTGGCCATCTTGAGAGATTATGTTTTGTATTAGGTTACTTGTTGACCCGAGTTCACCCATGCCGACTAAGTTGGTCAGACATGAAATGTGCTGACCCAAACCATATTAGTCATTACATTAGATGTATGTGACTAATTAGAAGAGACCTGAATCTAAATCTTCTCACTAAATAATAAGTCTACTGGTCTTCCACTATTGTAGAGATGCAGATGCTTTTTTCGATATTGATCATTCTTGACTGGTTACAATAGTTCAGTTGCATCAGAAAGGCACAACCACTCTATTGGCATTAGATGCCCTAGGGTAAAGATGGGGTTAGGCCCAATAACTGTTAGGTGAGGGATCTAATGATGACTTTGTACTCACTGGTGAATGGTGGATTAGACTTAACTAAGAAATGTGTCAATAACTGTTAGGTGAGGCCATAGGACTTAGAGACCAAGTTGCTGCAACATGCTTGGAGAAGCATCTGGACCAAGAGTTATCCTCGCATTGGTATACGTGTCATAATTGTTAGGTGATGTGCCATACATCGATGGGACCACAGCATCCACTAGAACTAATTGTTACATTAGGATTTCCATTTCTCCACCTGAGGA
The DNA here is from genome assembly GCF_000442705.2 of Elaeis guineensis. Lineage (NCBI taxonomy): Eukaryota > Viridiplantae > Streptophyta > Magnoliopsida > Arecales > Arecaceae > Elaeis > Elaeis guineensis. Next base: position 64,765,011 of record NC_025997.2, read on the forward strand.
GTGTGAGAGACTCAAAAAATTAGTGGGAGTCTTTTTATTTGTTTTTTAAAATCTCTAGAATAAACTATTGTGAGTACAATCTTCTAATTAAATCTTTACTCTCTAGGATCAATTCTTCAACTTCCAACCCTCTAGCTCGAATCCTAAATATCAATCACTTAATCGAAATAAATTACATATTTTGGCTCATAGTTTTTAGCTTTTAAAAATTAAGCCATGTTCTTGATCAGGTTAACCCAATGTCATCAGCTTGTCCAATCCATAGTCAACGAGTTATACTTGACAAATGGTTGGACACTAACAATTAGGTTAGGTGCTATAAATTTAACTTCATAGTTGATGAAATCTAATATATGCATAAGGACATGTTGACTGTCAATGATATGCTAATTCATCTGTAATAGTTGTGAGATAATCAGAGTCATACAGTGTATGAGATGCATGATGGGCAGTTTGTCTATGATCGATGATCAAGGATATTGAAGAGCTTGAAAGGCTCAACATGATCATGTATAAGAAATTGCTAATGAATTTGATCCTGTAATTTCTGATTCATACAAATAGTTTGTGAAACTATTATATAAATAAATATTATAGCACCTTAACTAAATTGGTTGATATGTTGATAACTAAGGGATCTTGAAAAGTTCAGAGATACATACTTAGAGAACCTAAAGAAATACTGACATACTTTTAGAAGGTATGTCAAATTACTCAAAATTAATCTTATGATTTTCTCTTTTACATTAGACTCTAGTGCATATTACGTACTTTAGTATAAGGTCTAAGGAAGAAAGAGGACTGAGAGAAGGTGAAGTGACTCTTTTGAGTCAGCAATGGTGCAAAAATTGCACTAAGCCATGGGCACCTGATCTCGGTGATTATCGTTTGGATTTAATTTTTATCATTTGCATAATGTTGTATTTGTGAGAATCATTTAGGCAAATAGTGAATGCCACTGGGTCTAAGAGATCCACAACTAAATAATCTGAAGTATATAGATAGTTCTTTTGGCTAGATCATGTATGAAAAGAAATGATCTATCGATTGGAGAAAATGAGTATTTGGGCTCATTGACTGTTAAGTCATATCTAGTCTGTAAATCATCTCTTCGAGGATTAATGATCAAACCATCCTTTATGGGTCAAAGAGATAGGACCACTAAGATACTTATCCTAGTACATACATGATGTGCATGGCCCATTTGATGAGCCAGACTAGGAGGTTATCACTACTTCATCATCTTTATCGATAAAAAGTCATGGTATAGGTATGAATGTGAGATACAAATCTGAAATACTTTGAAAGGTTCAAAGAATTTAGATATGAAGTAGAAAAGATAAATCAAAAAATTTCTAAAGATACTTTGATCAGATCGAGGATGCAATACCAAATAAAAAATTTATCGATTATCTAAAGAAAATGATATAGTTTCTTGATGGAATTCTTCTTGTACACTTCAGCTCAACAGTGTATATGTGAGGAGCAATGGTGCTATATGAGATATGATCTGATCCATCATGAACATCATTAGATTAATTATTATTTCTTAGAAATAAGATTTAATTTTTAAAATTTAAATTAGATTTCCTCTAAAGTTAGTCTCATTACATCATATAAGCTATGATATGGTGAATAAGTTAGAGGATAGATCTATGAGAACTCATTTATGGAATATCTCAAAAAGTGTTTGGGATGTTACTTTCTCTTCCCAGTGCTTTACAATATGATTGTGAGTAATCATACTGTTTTCTTAGAAATAGTGGAAGGATGAACTCAAAGAGAAAATCTTTAAAGAATAATGAGTCATATGACCTATACAACCTATTTAAGATGAGCCAGTATATGTAGTACCTCCGTTATCTAGATCTAGTAGAATCTTTCATCCTTTAGAAAGGTACTTGATATTCTTATAAAGAATTTAGAGAAAGTGTTTCTCAAGGGAGATTGGGAATATAGGGATGATCTCAAAACTTACAATAATGTGATATGAGGAATCATGTGGTTACATGAAGGTCAGTGAGAGGGTCCCATGCTGATATTGGTTATGATGTAGTTACATATAAAATTTTCTTATCAAAGATCTAGATCAAACATTCTAGAAATAAAGGTCTATAGAGATAGATCTTAAAAAGATGTTTGGTTTTTCACAAACAAGTACATAGAAGAGGTGCTGAAAGGGTTCAATATTGAAACCTTCAAGAAAGATCCATTATTCTCTTAGGCATGGGTGTATGCCAAGCTATATACTTGATTTGGTATATCTTGCTATGAAAGTCACGAGCAGATACTAGTCGAATCCAGGCTAGGAACATTGGATTACTGTGAAAATATCCCAAGTACTTGAGAAGCACTAAGGGATTATTTCTCATTTTGAAGAAAGTTTAGAGCTAAGAGTGCGAGGATACATAAATGTTGACGGTAGAATATCTACATCAGTATGTATTCTTGAGTTATGTTGGTTCGATATGTTGGAAAGGTTTCAGACAATCGATCAATGGAAGCTAAATATACTATAGATGTGTAGGATGCGTTCTAGTTCTTATGATAGTTGTGGAACTGGATGTCATACCATTGGATGCTATGATATTATACTACAAAGATAATGGTTCATAGCCTTTGCTAAAGAGCCAATGTCTCACCAAAAGTCCATGCACATAGAGCAGAGATATACGTGATTACCTTAAATAGAAATACATAGAGGTAAAGAGAGTAAACTCCACATAATTGTAGTAGGCCTGAGTCACGTAGCCAGCTAAACAATGAAGCCTATCTTTAGAAGATGGGGCTCAGGGATATAGCAGATTGGTTTTAGTACAAGTGGGAGTTTGTTAGATGTGTGCCCGAGAAGTCAATCTTGGCTGTCACATACCTTTCTCTAAGGCATATTTTGTACTTGATAGGCAGTGTTTATAACCAATCATGTCTTATGTGTCCATGATTTATCCTATAAATTAACAAAGATGATTTTGTATATTTTCAAGGTGTTAAGAATTTAAGACATATATCATTAATGGTTAATTTCTAAATGCTCCCGATCGAAGGATCGTCATGGAAGACAGTGATCAATCCATTCAAGATTGGTATACAAATCACATCCTTTTAGGACAGATGAGTCTCGAGCCTGCGGTGTAGAGATACTAAAGTGAGAGTACAGATGGTTGTTAGAGAACAACTTGCACTGAGCATGACCAACACAAGAAATCACTTGGATGTCTACTCACTCATCAGTGATCTTCTCAATGCTGTAGTGGTGTGACTGGTCCTTTAACCTGCAGTGTGTTGGCTATTCGCAGTGAGGCTACATAGTTTGATTACACATTCTCTTGGTCCCTAGCCATTCGGATCTTTGCTGTGTATGTTGGCTATTATAGGTTCAGGTTCACTGTTTGGAGTAAGATGCACCTAGATGGAATCTATCAATCTTGATAGAAAAAAAAAATTCTATGCAATTTGCAAGACTGAGTTTAAAAAATCTCAAGCCAGAGTAAGTGTAAATACTAGAAAAGAGTTTTCACGAGATTCACAGATGAACTCGAGTCGAGCCAATCTAGCATATGACTGATAATGGGGTTTGACGAGTTCTCCATGACCTCGTCAAGTCGGGACTCATGATAGAGGGATTGTATCATATGATAACTGCATCTAGAGGTTCACTTTTCTATTCTGTTGGGTTGCCACTACATGTTGCTAGATGTCATGGTGGATCATAAGAACTCACTAAGATCATTTTCAGATCAACGATCTTTGTTGAGGTGAGTTGGAATCATTTCAGCCCATCAAAAAAAATTTCGATGATACTGTGATGGAGATCATAGTATGTCTTACTACCAGACAGAACAGAACCTAAGGAGTCACACACAAAAAGAGCATGATCTAATCAATGACTTAGATTATATTCGAATTATCAATCGGATTAACAGTTTAAATTTTAGAAACTACTAATTTGTAATCATTACAGTTTTGGCAGTTGCTAATTGTTAGCGCATAGACTTAATTATAAATATTATAATTTTTTTGAGATTGATTAAATTATAAATTAAATTTTAGTTAATTTAAATTAGATTTAATTTAATTTAATATTAATTAGATTCAATTATTCAAATTAAATTTGAATTTCAAGCCTGATTGGATCAGACTTAACAATCTTTTCAAATTCGGCTCGTTTCCGACCCAATTTGAACCCGATTGAGACCCAATTTGAACCAAAAGAATAATGATTTAGAGAATCTAAGTCTTCTGAGACTCTCTCTCCAAAAATCATACCAAGAAGAGAAGAGGAGCATTATTTTTCTCATCCTTCTCTTCTTACATGCATGAAAGGAGAGGGGGCACCAATAGTTGGTTCCCCACCTTATCTGAAATTTTTTCTCATTCAATTTTTTTTTATTTGAATATGATTTAAAATATAAACAAAATATATCAAATTGCAGTATGGAAGATTTTTTTTGTGTGACAAAAAAAATTGGAGAAGATTGGCATGCGCTAATTTATGAGAAGAGGTTTCTTTCTTACAACACAACTCTATCTCAATGCCCATCTAACCTTTGATTTGGATTTGAACACCTATGATTCAAAGAGATTAGATCTCTAGGGTGTTAAGAAAGATTTTGGGCATGAGAGATGTGGTGGTGTGTGACAAAAAATTAAAAAGGTGAAGAGGAGGTGTGCATGAGATGGTGAGGAGTCTTCTTTCTTACATCATATCCTTCTTCCCAACACCTCCTCCTCCCTTCTCCCCTTCATCCAACACCCAGATCTGATGGTGATCAGATCTAAGAAGAGAAAAGAGAGAGAAGAAGAGAAGAAGAAGGGTTCTTGTTTTCTTAATGGTGATCTGGTTCAAATCTCGATGGATCTATACGAAAGAGTTCGCACAACGATCTCCTTCTTCAAGATCTAGAAGAAGAGATCTAGATCTATAGACAAGAAGTGAGATCTGTAAGGTACTAGCATATCGATGATCTTGGTACTTTAATCAGACATCTCTATGTTGATATCAATAGAGGCTGGGCACTTGTGCGCCTACAATCAGAACCTGAGACATCCGCAGGATCCGAGGTATAGAGATCTAATCTTCGTTTGATTTTTCTAACGATTTATTTTTCTTTTTCAGATTTCAGATCATGGTCACTTATTTGTATTAAGATTCTAACTATGGTTTTTAGATTAGATCTGATACATGTTTAATTAAAAGTATTTTAATTAATTTACTTCTGCTGTATTCATGTTTAGAAAAAAATTTAAACTACACGTACGAAATCGTAGCGATCTTCTAACACTGATTTGATACTATCTTGGTGCATAATGAAACTTAGCTTATACTAAGTCAATAGAGTATATCAAAAACTGTAGTGACTTTGTAGTGCTATTCACAAGACTTGCTATAGAGAATGATATGATGTTGATTAAGTGATGCTTATGGCATATTTTGGTAGTGCTGTCTTGTTGTGCTATCCACAAGGATAATATTATTTAGATATGACCATATAGGATTGAAGGATATGACTTAACTAAAATACTATAGTTTATTATGCTATCCACAAGGCTATAAGTATTTTAGAGATAAAAGTTATGTTGAGAGTTGCATGAGATGCAATTGGTAAAGAGTTACCTATCCTTAAACTCATAGGAGCTTGTTGTGCTATCTACAAGACTTCTTATGAAGAATTGGAATGTCAATCCCATTAAAAAATTTGATGATAGGTCTCTTCATTTTTTATACTTGAGGACTATGAAATTCGTTAAAATAGTAGGAGACACATTTAGATAAAAATCTCATCTAAATTGTGCATGTCATCATGAGTAGTTCTTCTATGTTCTTATAAACACATCTGCATCTTCACTATCACTGCATGAGATACTTTTTAAAATTGATCGAATTTTATGAACTGGTTGAGGAATATGAGAATAGTTCTCATATAAGAGATAGTCTCCTATTCTCTTGATTTCATTTTGATCAGAGATGATACTATAAAGAAGGAAAAACTACATATGCGATATGGTGGGATGACAGTATGACTGTCAAATGTATCCTGATTAACTTAATCATGTGATTAAGTCATCATCATAGATGGTGAGTTAATCCAAAATTTGATCCAAAATTTGATCCTACTAACTCTCTTAGATTCCTTCTTTAATATCTCTTAGGAGAAAAAGGTGAAGATAGTCTTTACTATGGGTATCTATTATCATTACAGCAATGATGAGCATTAGAGATAAATTGTAAGAGTTGTATTGCAAGTGTGAAGTAGTAGCAAGATGCAAAAATTACATCCGCTAATGGTTTTATATGATACAAACTAATTTATCGTTGAGTACTTCAAAATTTTGGGTATAAGATATCTCATATACGTTCCACTTATGCAAAGTGTTGCTGGACCCATAAAGCTGAAGTAAGATGACCATATACTCTTTGGCACTGATGAATAGTCCATTCATGCTAAGGCTGGTAGGAACCTACTAGTAAGATTTAGAAACTAGTAGACTATTGTTATATGCCTAAATTTATCAGAAACATTATTTCAATTCCTTTGCTATTGGAGCATGATTTTAAAATTAATGTAAAGAGTAAATATTGCTCTTCTTCTGGTAAATTTTATGGGTATGGATTTATGATAATAATTTTATGTTTTTGTCACTCAATGATATTGTTCTTCATATTGATGAGAATAAGAAATAAACTTGTGATGTTCACATATCTCTGACATTGCCAACTTGGCCATTTTTGTGAGTCTAAGATAAATAAGTAATACAAAGAAGAGTTCTTTATCTGTATGATTTTGAATCATATATAACTTGTAAATCTTATCTCATGGGTTAAATGACCAAAGATCTCATTTACTGGACATAGAAAAAGGCAAGCAAAGTATTAGGTCTTGAACATATGGATGTTCAAAGACTAATAATATCTCTATCTAGAGATGGACACTCCATATGTGATATGGTGTGTTCCTTAATATGCTTTACAAAACTTTTTTTCTCATTTTAGAGATATGCCTTAGAAATTACTGCATATGTTTTGAATTAGATACTGTCAATATCTATTACTAGCACTCTATATGAGATATGGAAAGGGATAGGTTAGCCAACTTATGTGAAAAGTGTTGATGTGAAAGGAATATGCCCTACAAGCCAATTAAAATTTGTATTTTGATGAATTTTTTCTTGTAATCTTTCAGACTTATGTAATTGATATTTTATAAATAAAAAATATTTTTCATCATATGCTGCATCTTATTTTTGTAAGGATTATGATGAATTTCATAAATTAGGATAATAGTTTTAGGGTTATGATGAGATCATACCTATAAGACCTAAAATCTTAAAAATCCTGATTTAGAATATTTCTAGTCATAGAAGCATTGAGTAGGAGATCAATGTTCTGGATAGACTAGCACTTCTTATGTATGCTCGATGGAGAAGGTGGCTGATCTCATAAGCCACTTGTGTGAGACACTAATACAAGAAAGTGGATGCTCATTAGAGAATGAGTTTACTGAATTGATCTGACTTAAGAAACATCTTATAGAATTTACTTATCCATCAAAAGATATTTTCTTATAGTAGGAGTTGTGCATGTAATCCTTTGACCTGAGACTACTATAGAACCTTGTATATATGAATCCATATTTTGGTTCATACTCATTCAGGACTTAGTTCTGGATATGGTATGTTCTAGATATGGGATGTTCTGGATATGGTAGAATATGTATGGAGGTTATGAGTAGGTCAACATAGAATTAATCACTCCTGGTAAGAGAAGATCGCATCCTACTTGCTCCGATCGATTGATGATTCAAAAAAATTTTGATCAAAGTAGAATAAAAATTAAAAAGAGTTTTTAATATTTTATTAATCAAATCATCATTTAAGATGGAGAGAAATATGAGTATGATATTGGATTTGACATCATTCCATATCCAGATGTTAGATGTATGCCCTAGATGCCAGATTGGCTGACACATTCCTGTACAAATGTAAGGGCAAAATTATAATTTTGACTATAAATGAATAAGAGGGTTATTCTTCTATCACATTATATACATTATGTCTGTGATACATCTTTTGAGTTAGTAAAAATGTTAATTCATATTTTCAAGAGTTAAAAATTTAAGGCATAAATTTACATAACTAACTCATAAACAGCTCCTGACCATAGGATCATCACGAGGATGGTGATCGATCTGGAAGATTGATGTACGATCATTTTTTTAAGATAGATGTGTCTTGAGTCTATGGTGTGGAGATACCAGAGTGAGAGTATAGATATTCGTTGAGAATGAGAGTACTGAGCGTGACCATATCGAGCAGTCATAAGGAAGTCTACCTTCTCGTCGATGACTAGCTCGATGCTGCAGTTGTGTGTCTAGTTCTTTGACCTGAGGTATATTGACAGTTCACCTTGAGTATGTTATAGTTTGACTACACCATAATTCGATCTTCTAGCTATTTGAAACCCTGAGGTGTATGTTGGCTGTAGCATATTCATTGTAGGAACCAGATCGTGCCAAGATGGGATCTATCAACCTCGATAGATGAGAGGAGTAGTCCTATGGTAATCGAAAGATCGAGTCCTTAAGTCCATGGCCATGGCAGAGTGAAATAATGGAAAAGAGTTTTCCATTGGGGTTTCACATCGGACTCAAATCAATCGATTGATTCATATGACTGATGTTGGGTTTGACGAGTTCACTTTAACCCTAATTCAGTCGGGACTCATGATAGAGGAACTCAATCACACAGATAGCTGCTTCGAGAGGTTCATCTTCAGTTCTGATGGGTTGCCACCATATACTGCTAGGTGTCACTGGTGGATTTTGGGAGCAATTAAAATGATCTTGATGATCGATCATTCTAATTGTCTGAATCAGAAGAGTTATGGTCCATTGAAAGGAGTTTCGATGATGAGATCATGACATGTCTCATTACCACATAGAATTGAACCTAATTAGGTCACACTAACAAAGGTTAGGATCTGAATGTCATCAATTGGGCTAGCCCAATTGATTTGGATTAGATCCAATTAGATTCAAGGAAATCGTGCTAGCACACGATTGAGCCTAACTTTCTCCTCATGCAATCTTTTTCATCTTGACTGAGCCAAATATGATTTGACTCACCCAGAGAACCTTGAAAAGATTTCTCTCAATCTGACTGGAGCTAGTCCAGCTCAGAAAAGGCTTTTCTTAATTCATGAGATGAATTAAAGACAACACCTGCTAATTCCTGACACCTGTCATTTTTATTTTAGGACATCTGTCAAATGTTGACATATGGGTCTTAAACTGAAGGCCACTTGGCAAGAGGTTATTGGAGGTTTTTTGTGGAGTGTCCATCTGAAAAAAATAAGCACCAAAGTGGGTGCCACAATTGGACAAGGCTTGCGCCCCAAGTGGATAAAGATTAAGAGGAGTCTTGATCAACATAAACTCTTGGGCGCCATCTCCCTTGTGCTTATCCAATGTTGGCACCAACATAGGAGAGAGGATGGGGGTTCTTATCTGATATGATCAGATGATATCACTCCATCAATCAAAATTTTTTTGGATTAAATAGAATTTTTTGATTGGTCGAATGATGTGGCACTGCGCAGCGCAGCAGGGTCTATATAAACCCTATCTGCGCCTAGGGTTTAAGAGATTCTGCTCCCTACCTAGCAAAAGCCCACCACCTCTCCTCTTCTCCACATCCTCTCTAGTGCTCCCTCTCCCCTCTTCACACCCAAGAGGTTGGGCATCCATCTGGTGAAAGATCAAGGCATGGTGACGCATTGAACAAAGGGCTGCAGGAGTTTTTCGACAAGCTGCTGCTCTAACTTCAAGAAGACTTTTGAAGATCTTCCTAATCAGATTGAGTTTTGATTTTTGGAGCAGAGATTCATGAGGAGAAGACAATCTAGGTCCTACCTGAGTGGATACTAGTAGAGGCCACGTGATTGCGTGGCTAAATCAGAACCTTAGGCTTACTGCGATCATCTACAGGGTAATCAGATTACCCTTGAGGTATTTCATATTTCTTCATACTTTTAGATTTATTTTAGAATTAATATCAGATAATAAAATTAAATTTAGAGATTTAGATCTGAAATAAATATAAGATAATTTTTTTTTTAAAATTATTCCATCCCAGATTTGATGAAATCTAGAAGATCATACAAGGAAAAAGATGATTTTTCCTTCAACTGGTATCAGAGCCAGATTGATGGCTCAGTTTCAGATCTAATTTTAATTTTAATTTATCTGATATTAAAATATTTTAGATGTCACATCATATGTGATAGGATTTGAAATCAAAATATTTAAAATTAAATCTGAGAAGATCTAATATGCATGAGATGCATGACTAGACTAGAAATAGTTTGATCTATGAATAGTCTTGTAAGTTTATGTTTTAATGAGATTAAAATATAATTTAGATCTAATTTATTCCCTATTTTTGATGATATAAATGTTATATTCAGATCAAAAATAGAAAATAAAAAATTTGGGTAATACATAAGATTGATCTGTTGCATGCCTAGACTAGTTGTAGAATTATTCTAGTAACTGTCTAAAATAAATTTTATGTTGAATAGTTTAATTTAAATTTTATTTTTTAAATGTTACATGTGATGTATTAAATCTGAAAGCATGTTAATTAGATCAATTTTTGATACATGAGATGTATGCAAAGCATGTATTAGTTAGATCTTAAATTGTATATATGATATATAAATTTAGATTTAACTAGTTTTGTAGTTAAATTTATATTTCTGATTAAGGTGTTCCTCATGGCCGTCCGGTCATAAGAACAAAGTAGGGTTTAAAAACCCTCTCCTCCCATACAATGGGGTGTTCTTATGATGTGTAGGGGTGCTGCGCATTCATCCTTAATCAGAAATCAAAACTTATTTTTCTGCAAAACCCTAGATCCTGAAACCCTAAGATTTATTTTACATGTTTTATTTATGAACCCAAGACTTAATTAATAAATTAAGCTTATGGAATTAAATTAGGTCTAAAATTGAGAATTTCAGATCTAAGTCATTTTCATAAAATTGGGTTCGGGCTTGGGTAGCTCAATTAGGTCTAACGGTTGATCAAACCGAATCAACAGTTGGTTAGCTCAGATCATGAAAGCTAATAATTGACCAGCCTAATAGGATTAAGTCTGGGTCAAGGTCAAATCACATTTAGATATGACTCGATCAAGTTAAGACCTAATTTGGCTCAGAGGTTAGAGCCTGGATTGTAGACTAATCCAATTGGTTCTGGTTCGACAATTTGGTGTCTAAGGTAAGTTTGGCAGATTCGACCGACTGATTTTTAATTGGGAGCTACTCGACTTGAATGCATTCTTGTCGAGTTAATGGCATATCCCTTCCATCAATCTCACTTACCTGGTCATTTGTGTCGACCCAATTCTAATTAGAGGTGGCTAACAATTCGAGCTAACCCATGCCATTAGGTTAGTTAAAATTATTATGACTATGTCAAGTCAAGTTTAATGAGACCTAAATCAAATCTTCCTAAGAAAATATTAAGTCTAAGATCTTCCACCATTGTGGATGTGCGGGCCCTTCTCGGGGTTGATTGTTCTCAGCTGGTTACAGTGGCTCAGTTGCACCGGGAAGACGCAACCATGTCCATTAGGCATTGGATGCTACGAATTAAAGGATGGGTTGGGCTCAATATTTTGGATATGGTGAGGGATCCAATCAGGAATCTAGTTCGTGCAAATGGTGGGTTTGACTTAACTAAGGATTGGAGCAATATTCTGGGCATGGTGAGCTTCATGAATTAGAGACCAAATTTTGGGTGCACCATAATTAGAGAATCATTGGACAAGAGTTGTCCACTCATCGGTTGACCCATCACCAATAACTGTTAGGTGAGGTGATGAGCCAGTCGGTGAGACCACACCACCCACTAGAAATCACTAATCACGGAGATTTTTATATCTCTACTTAGGGAGTGTAGGGATCTGAGAAAATAGTGGGAGCCTAATTTGTTTAAAAATGAAACTCCTAAATAAATTGATTAAGTCTGATTACAAAATCTAACTAAAAACTATTGACTCTCTACAGAAAACATGTCTGCATCCAACCCTCTGACCAAAATACTAGACACCCATAGATTGGCTGGACCCAATTTCAAAGATTGGTTGAGAAACTACAGAATTATTCTGGGTTTCAAGAAACTGACTCATGTCTTGGATCAGGACTCACCTGCCATGCCAGCACGTTCGACTGCTAAACAGAGAGCGTCTCTGGAAAAGTGGATGGATGATGATAACAAAATAAGGTACTACATGTTGGGTGCAATGTCTGATGACTTGCAACGCCAACATGAGAATATTATGACTACCTGCCAAATGTTGGCTCACCTACAAGAGTTGTTTGGTGAACAAAATCGCACAGCCAAGATCAAGTCAGTCAAAGACTTTTTAAGGCTAAAATGCATGATGGGCAGTCAGTCCAAGATCATTGTTTGACAATGATCAAGGATCTTGAGAAGCTCGGTGTCATCTTAGACAAGGATTTTCAGACTGATGTAATCCTTCAGTCCTTGTCTGATGCATATGGTCAGTTTATCAAGAACTTCCATATGCATAAGATGCAGTGTACCTTGGCCGAGTTAATGAACATGCTGGTTATGGCTGAGCTTTCTATGAAGGGTTCAAAAGGCTCAGTTCTTACTGTGGAGCGAACTTCTTTCAAGAGAAAGTCTTTTGGAAAGAAAAAGAAGTCTGCGAAGAAGCAGAAGGTGGATGGGAAGAAGAAGAAGATAGAACCGAAGAAGAAGGCTGCTGAAAGGGAAAAATATTTCCACTGCTAATCAGACGACTATTGGAAATGAAACTGTCCTCAGTACCTGGCCACCCTGAAGAACAAGAAGGATGGTCCTTCTGGAGGTTTACTTGTTATAGAATCTAATCTTACGATTTCTTCTGCATCCAGTTGGGTGCTTGACTCTCATTCTAGTGCTCATTTATGCACTTCTATGTAGGGTCTTGAGGAGAGCAGGAGGCTGAGGGATGGGGAGATGATCCTACGCATCGAGAATGGAGCAAGAGTTGCTACTGTGGCCGTGAAAACCTACCCTCTGTAATTACCGTTAGGATTAGATTTAGTTCTTAGAGATTGTTATTATGTGCCTGCAGCAAGCAGGAATTTGATTTCTATTTCATGTTTAGCACAAGAAGGCTATGTGATTAGCTTTCATAAGGACCATTGTAACATATTTTATGAAAATAATAAAGTTGCAAATAATTTTCTTATTAACGATCTCTATCAGCTACATATTGATGTATCTGTATTTAATATCGAGCAAAATGTGAATGCCATAGGAATTAAAAGGCCTAGAGATAGTCTAAATGATAGGTATCTGTGGCACCTAAGGCTAGGTCATATAGCGGAAGACAGGGTTAACAAATTGGAGAAATCCGAGCTGTTGAGTCCGTTGACTTTCGAGTCATATCCAGTTTGTGAATCATGTCTTCAAGGCAAAATGACCAAACTCCCTTTTGTAGGATATGGAGAAAGGGCCACAGACCTACTTGCCCTAGTACATACGGATGTGTGCGGCCCATTTGATGTGCCGGCTAGAGGCAACTATATCTACTTCATTACCTTTACCGATGATATGTCTAGGTACTGGTTTGTATTTCTAATGAAACACAAGTCTGAAGCCTTTGAAAGGTTCAAAGAATTCAGACATGAAGTAGAAAAACAAACAAGAAAGCCCATTAAGGTTCTTCAATCAAATTGAGGAGGTGAATACCTTAGTCAGGAGTTCCTAGACTATCTTAAGGACAATGGCATAGTCTCTTAATGGACTCCACTTGGAATGCCACAACTCAACGGGGTTTCAGAATGGAGAAACTGGATCCTATTAGATATGGTCCGTTCCATGATGAGCTTCACGGACCTCCCTGAGTTTTTTTAGGGACATTGTCTTATGACAGTAATATATGTATTGAATAGGGTTCCATCTAAAATCGTTCCTACCACACCATATGAGATATGGCATGGTAAGAAGCCAAGTCTGAATCATCTCAGAATTTGGGGTTGTTCAGCTTATGTCAAGAGACAGCAGGCGGACAAGTTAGAGTTCAGGTCTTTTAGAGCTCGGTTCATAGGATATCCTAAAGAGTCATTAGGATACTATTTTTATATTCTGAAAGACCACAATGTGATTATGAATCGATATGCTATTTTTCTTAAAAAATAGTTTATTCAAGATGGTGGCATCAGAAGAATAATAAAGCTCAAGGAGAATGTCTCCCAAGAGCAACGAGCTAAAGAACCTGAGGAACCAAATCAATCAGAACCAGTCCTAATACAATCTCTTCCACCTCGTAGATCGACTAGGATTTTCCATTCTCCTGAAAGGTACTTAGGTACTATACAAGAGGATATAGAGGAAATATTTCTCACAAAAAATGGAGCTTATGGTGATGATCTCAAGACCTATGATGAGGCGATATCAGATATCGACTCCGAGAAATGGTTAGAGGCAATGAGATCTAAAATTGACTCGATGCACTCAAACCAAGTCTGGACCTTGGTAGATCTATCTGAAGGTATTGTACTTGTTGGGTGTAAATGGATCTTCAAGAGAAAGATAGGTGCAGATGGAAATGTAGAGACATTCAAGGCTAGGCTCGTAGTGAAAGGTTATAGTCAGCGCGAAGGCATTGACTATCAGGATACCTTCTCGCTTGTAGCCATGCTAAAATCCATCTGCACATTGCTTGCTATTGCAGCGTATTTCGATTATGAAATGTGGCAGATGGATGTGAAAATGGCATTCTTAAATGGACATCTTGAGGAAGATATCTATATGGAATAGCCACCTGGTTTCACATCCAGTGATGATGATCACAAGGTCTGCAAGCTGCAAAGGTCCATTTATGGACTTAAGCAAGCATCTTAGAGCTGGAATACTCATTTCAATGATGTGATCAAAATATTTGGTTTCATCAAGATCGAGAAGGAACCATGTGTGTTCAAAATGGTCAATGAAAGTGCAGTTGTCTTCCTCGTATTGTACGTAGATGACATCCTCCTAATTGGGAATGATATTTTCATGTTGACCTCAATCAAAGTATGGTTGTCTAAAGAGTTCTCTATGAAAGATCTAGGAGAGGCATCCTTTATACTGGGTATTAAGGTCTATAGAGATAGACCAAATAGGATGTTGGGACTTTCACAGAAGATGTATATAGAGGAGGTGCTAAAAAAGTTTAGCATAAAAAACTCCAAAAGAGGTTTAGTACCTTTTAGACATGGCATTCATCTCTCCAAGAAGATGTATCCTAGCACACCTGAGGAGATTGAATACATGAGCAAAATCTCTTATGCTTCGGCAATAGGGAGCCTCATGTATGCCATGCTATGTACACGACCTGATATAGCCCATGCTGTGAGTGTCACAAGCAGATATCAGTCAAATCCAGGCGAAGAGCACTGGACTTCTGTGAAATATATCCTTAAGTACTTGAGAAGGACTAAGGATATGTTTCTAGTCTTTAAGAATGGAGAACTCCAGATTCAGAGATATATAGACTCAGACTTTATGTTTGATATAGATTATCGAAAGTCGACATCTGGGAGTTTGTTCAGTTACAATGGTGGTGCAGTTAGTTGAAAGAGTTCCAAGCAGACGGTGATTGCAGATTCCATCATGAAGGCAGAGTATATTGCTGCATCGGAAGCTGCGAAAGAGGCATTCTGGTATAAGAAGTTTGCCGTAGAGCTTGGAGTGATGTCATCGGATGCCATCTCTCTTTACTGCGATAATAATGGTGCCATAGCCCTAGCTAAGGAGCCAGGTCTCACTAGAAGTCCAAGCATATCGAGCGGCGATTCCATCTGATCCATGATTATCTCGAAAAAAGTTATGTCGAGGTTAAGATGATTATCTCAAAAAAAGTTATGTCGAGGTCAAGAGAGTCGACTCCATAGACAATATGGCAGACCCACTGACAAAGCCATTAGGCCAGCAAAAGATCGAAGCCCACCTTGAGAAGATGGGACTAAGATATGTAGCCAATTGGCATTAGGTCAAGTGGGAGTTTGTTAGATGTATGCCCTAGATGCCAGATTGGCTGACACATTCCTGTACAAATGTAAGGGCAAAATTATAATTTTGACTATAAATGAATAAAAAGATTATTCTTCTATCACATTGTGTACATTATGTCTGTGATACATCCTTTGAGTTAGTAGGAATGTTAATTCATATTTTCAAGAGTTGAAAATTTAAGGCACGAATTTACATAACTAACTCATAAACAGCTCCTGACCATAGGATCATCACGAGGATGGTGATCGATCCGGAAGGTTGGTGTACGATCGCTTTCTTAAAGTAGATGTATCTTGAGTCTATGGTGTGGAGACACCAGAGTGAGAGTACAGATATTCATTGAGAACGAGAGTACTGAGCGTGACCATATCGAGCAGTCATAAGGAAGTCTACCTTCTCGTCGATGACTAGCTCGATGCTGCAGTTGTATGTCTTGTTCTTTGACCTGAGGTGCATCAATATTTCACCTTGAGTATGTTATAGTTTGACTACACCATAACTCGATCTCCTAGCCATTCAAAACTCTGAGGTGTATGTTGGCTGTAGCATATTCATTGTAGGAACCAGATCGCACCAAGATGGGATCTATCAACCTCGGTAGATGAGAGGAGTAGTCCTATGGTGATCGAAAGATTAAGTCTTTAAGTCCATGGCCATGGCAGAGTGAAATAATGAAAAAGAGTTTTCCATTGGGGTTTCACATCAGACTCGGATCAATCGATTGATTCATATGACTGATGTTGGGTTTGACGAGTTCACCTTAATCCTAATTCAGTCAAGACTCATGATAAAGGAACTCAATCACACAGGTAGCTGCACTGAGAGGTTCATCTTCAGTTCTGATGGGTTGCCACCATATACTGCTAGGTGTCACTGATGGATTTTGGGAGCAATTAGAATGATCTTGATGATTGATCATTCTAATTGTCTGAATCAGAAGAGTTCTGGTCTATCGAAAGGAGTTTCGATGATGTCGATGATGAGATCATGACATGTCTCATTACTATATGGAATTGAATCTAATCGAGTCACACTAACAAGGGTTAGGATCTGGATGTCATCAATTGGGCTAGCCCAATTGATTTGGATTAGATCCAATTAGGTTCAAGAAAATCGTGCTAGCACATGATTGAGGCTAACTTTCCCCTCGTGTAATCTTTTTCATCTCGATTGAGCCAAATATGATTTGACTCACCCAGAGAACCTTGAGAATATTTTTTTTAGTCTGACTGGAGCCAGTCCAGCTCAGAAAAGGCTTATCTTAATTCATGAGATGAATTAAAGACAACACCTGCTAATTCCTGACACCTGCCATTTTCATTTTAGGACATCTATCAAATGTTGACATATGGGTCTTAAACTGAAGGCCACTTGGCAAGAGATTATTGGAGGTTTTTTGTTGAGTGTCCACCTACCAAAAATAAGCACCAAAGTGGGTGCCACAATTAGACAAGGCTTGCACCCCAAGTGGATAAAGATCAAGAGGAGTCTTGATCAACATAAACTCTTGGGTGCCATCTCCCTTGTGCTTATCCAATGTTGGTGCCAACATAGGAGAGAGGATGGGGATTCTTATTTGATGTGATCAGATGACATCACTCCACCAATCAAAATTTTTTTGGATTAAATAGAATTTTTTGATTGGTCGAATGATGTGGCACTGCATAGCGCTACAGGGTCTATATAAACCCTGTCTGCGCCAAGGGTTTAAGAGATTCTGCTCCCTATCTAGCAAAAGCCAGCCACCCCTCCTCTTCTCCACATCCTCCCTAGTGCTCCCTCTCCCCTCTTCACACCCAAGAGGTTGGGCATCCATCTGGTGAAGGATCAAGGCATGGTGATGCATTGAACAAAGGGCTGCAAGAGTTTTTCGACAAGTTGCTGCTCCAACTTTAGGAAGGCTTTTGAAGATCTTCCTAATCAGATTGAGTTCTAATTTTTGAAGCATAGATTCATGAGAAGAAGATGATCCAGATTCTACCTGAGTGGATACTGATAGAGGCCAGACGATTATGTGGCTAAATCAGAACCTCAGGCTTGCTGTGATCATCTACAAGGTAATCAGATTACCCTTGAGGTATTTCATGTTTCCTCATGCTTTTAGATTTATTTTAAAATTAATATCAGATAATAAAATTAGATCTAGAATTTAGATCTGAAATTAATGTAGGATAATTTTTTTTTTAAATTATTCCATCCCAGATTTGATGAAATCTAGAAGATCCTACAAGGAAAAAGGCAGTTTTTCCTTCACCAGAGTCATATTCAGGGTGCAGGGAGATCGCAGGATCGAATTACATGGTAAATTTTCACTGAAAGATATTTTTAATATTTTTATCAAAATTTTATATCTTTTAGGTAGATTTGATATATTTCTAGACGTTAATCTTATTTTGTGAGTTTGATCAAATTAAAGAGTTTAATTCGATCACCAATTAGAAAGAGTTCTAATTGCTGAAATTGGGTTAGCTCGATTGGTTCTAGATCAGAAAGATTAAATTCTAATCAAATCAGATCAACTTGCACTCAGACTCACTACTAGCTAGATGTGGAACCCAATGGGTCACACATAAAGAAAATTAATCAGGGGTCTAATTGGATTAGATCATATTTGCAAAATAGACATATTAGCACATGTTGCAAAAACTAGCTCCCTATTTTGAATTGGGTTTGAAATTGATTCCAGATTGGGCTAATTAAAACTAAATTAATACAAACCAATTTTGGGTTTGAGTTAGATCAGCTCTTGGCTATATGTATCAAAAATTTAGAGTCAAGAAACCTAATGACCATATGTCAAGAATTTTTCTTCCTTATGGGATGTAGTTTTTGTGTGTAAAAACAGGTTTCACATCTCATGAGATGGGATGCCCCTTCCTCAGGTTTATCCAATGTTCCATTATGAGAAAAAAATTTTGATGATTTTTTACTTAATTTTGAATACTAAAAAGTCCTTCTTTGGATTAATTACTTTCTGGTTTAATCATGGAAATTGGTTGAAGTTTGAAATCTTGCCAATCTGATCCATGCACCTAATCAAGAGTCCAACTTGTGAAGGACTCTAATCTATGTGTCACGCCCCATATTAATTTTAGATTTTTTTCATGCCATCAACAAGTTAGCATCTCAATTTTGGGCCATTGGATGGATGAAAGTTGCTGATGGGTGGTGGAGAAAAATTATGCCAAGAAAAGCTGCGTGACGCATCATAGAAACATCGAGAAAAATATTCCAAAGAGTCCTGCACGAAGTGTCTCTCAAATTTTTTTCAGATGCTTGCCATGTGTCATGAGGCTCTTGATGGGCATGAGAAATTGGTTAGGGGTGTGAGAAATTTTTTGGGGCATGAGATGGTGCGTGGAGGGGGCACGAATCATTCTCGAAGGCAACCTATTGCTAAGTATTTAAAGGGGGTGTGCCGGGGGGATTTGATTCATTCAGATTTTTAATTCCTTCTTTCTTTCTAATATCCTCTCCCTATTATCTAATTAGTCTCTTTCTTCTCTTATTGGGATAGGTCCAACAATAGTAAGGATAATTTGATTTTAGGACAAGAGCCTAGGAAGAGAATTAAAGAAGACAAAGAGAGAAGAAAGGTAGGGATAGGAAGGCTAGGAGGAGAAGAAGAGGATCTTGAGGTCCTGGTGCCCAAGAAAATTTTTAGAGTGAGAATTTTTGGAACAGGAATCATCTTAAGGAGTTGATGTCCTGATTACAGCCCTGTGTGGATTACCGTTGGAGGGTGAACACTTGGGTGCCTGGTGGAGGTTCTGCCGAAATTAGGATTAAGCGCTGTAGGTATTCTTCTATAGCTTGAATTTTATTATGTATATATGTTATATGATTGTTAATCATCAAGGAGGTGCTGGTTTAAGGGTATAAATATTTAAAATTTTTTAATTTAAATTTTTGAAATCTGTTATGCTTCCGCTATGCATGTCCATCTTGAAATCCTATAGTGGTATTAGAGCCGGCCTTGTTTGGTTCAATCAAATATACATAATGTTTATGTGATGCATATTATGATTCATGCTATAAAATCATTTATACCATTAATTATGCTTTCATTTGATGATATGAAATATTGCATATATGATTTACCACTTCATCATCCTGGCATAAGGTTGTCCTAGCATAATGGGGTTATGTTGCAAAATTGCCTTAGGATGATGAAAGTCTATATGTTATACTTGCAGATATGGAATATTTTAATATTAATACATAAATTAGCATTATATAGTTAGAATGTGCATGAGACCAAATAAAAATTCACATTAAAAATTATATTAAGTTGTAGTGATATGCAACTAGGGGTTAACCAATTCTTGATCAATTGATCAATTGGTGTCTAGAAAAGTGCTACAGGTGGTTTTTTAATTGGTTCTGTTGTCTAACCTAATCAATTTATTAAGATCTAAGAAAAGTAATGGAGGGACCCCCACCATACTTACTTGGCCAATTTGATTAAACGATCTTGATATTGAAAAATTCTAATGTTGAAAATACTACTAGGGGCCTTCCTTTATGCTAGGTTAAGGTTACATCATAAACTATGGCTAGTTTATTATGTTAATACAAGGCTTATCATAAGGATTGATATAACATTATCCTGATGCATAGAAGATGCTTATGGTAATTTTGGATGTACTGCTTTGTTGTGTTAACACAAGGATAGTTATATTCGAATTTGACTGCATTGAAGTGAAGGGTCTTACTTAACTAAAATATTATAGCTTGTTGTGTTAACACAAGGCTAATAATATTTTAGAGGCCAAGATATGATATTGAAAATTGCATGAGATACAATTGGAAAGATTTTCCTACCTATGAACTCATAAGGATTTGTTGTGTTAACACAAGATCCTTATGAGGGATTAGGGTCTCAATCCCACTAAGATAAATATGTAATATGTTTCATTCATCATAGTAGAGGGTTATAATGTTTGATAAAATAGTGGGAGATATAATTAAATCTAAAGACCTTATTTAATTATGTGAGTCAACATAAGTTGTTTGTTTATATAATGATCTTTATTCATTGTAAATTAAATTCTACAAATGGCATCTTCACTATCATTGTAAGGAATTTTAGATTCCAATAAGTTGATCGATCTCAATTATGTAGACTGGTTGAGAAATTTAAAAATCATACAAACTCATGAGAAGCTCTTCTATATTCTTGATATTTTTGAACCACAAGAGGTTGGGGATGATGCCACAGAGGAAGAGCTATCCACATATAGGATGTGGAAGAATGACAGTTTGACTGTCAAGTACATCATACTGGCCTCTGTGAATAATGAATTGTAGAGACAGTATGAGAGCATGGATACTCATCCATACTCCTCAATCTTAAAGAGTTGTATGGAGAATAGAGTATGACTGCTAGATATGAGATATCTAAGTAGTTATTCCATGCTAGAATGACTGAGGGGTCATCCGTACAAGACCATGTCCTGAAGGTTATTGATCTGATCACTAGATTGGGTCAACTATATTTTGTGATGGATAGAGAATTAAGTCAGAATTTGATCTTGTAATCTCTCCCTGAGTCATTTGCTCAGTTTGTCATGAACTATCTTATGAACAAACTGTATACCTCTTTGCCTGGGCTGTTGAATTTGCTCAAGACAGTTAAGAGTCACATTAAGAAAGAAAAGGCTCCACTTCTTCTTGTGGGTAAAATCTCTAAGAAGAAGTTAGGTTTTAAGAGTTCAAAGAAAGCACTAAACCCTAAGAGTGGCAAGATGAAGAAGAAGAGGAAGAAAGTCTCCGGATAGGGTACCTACTTTCACTGCAGCAAGGTAGGACATTGGAAAAAGAATTGCAAGTTATATCTTATAACTGTAAAGGCTGATGCAGATGACGCACCAAAAGGTATGTATGAGATACATACAATTTTGTCATTAAGTTCTTTCAATTCAGACTCTTGGGTATTGGATATCGCCTACGGTTCTCATATCTGTAAGCCATTATAGGGACTGCAGAATATTAGAGTGCTGAAGAAGGGTGACTTCGAGCTCTACGGTGCTGCAGAAGAGTCCATCCAAGTAGAGGCTGTAGAGACATATATGTTGAAGTTATCTTCTGAAAAGATTTTAGAGCTAGAAAACTGTTATTATATGTCAAGATCATTAAAAATATTATTTCTGTACTGTTCCTATTGCAACGAGATTATGAAATAAATGGAAAGAGTAATAGTTTCTTAATTTTTTTTTCTAATAAAATTTTTTATCATGACATTATTAATAATGGTCTTCTGATTCTATCTAATGATAATATTTTTCATATTGATGAAAGCAAAAAGTGAAAGAGAGAAGTGATGAATAATACTTTACTTTGATATTATCAACTTGGTCATATAAGTGAAACAAGGATTAACAAGTTATATAAAGAAGAGTTCTTTGATCCTTATGATTATGAATCATTAGGTACTTGTGAATCTTGTCTTATGAAAAAAATGACTAAGACTCCCTTTAATGGATATGGAGAAAGGACAAGTGAGTTATTAGGACTTGTACATACTGATGTATATGATCCTATGACAACAAAAATTAGAGGAGGATACTCTTATTTTATAATATTTACTGATAATTTATCTAGGTTTGGATATGTGTATCTTATGAAACATAAATTCGAGGTCTTTGATAAATTTAAAAAGTATCAAAGTATGGTTAAGAAATAAATTGAAAAAAGTATTAAAATTCTTCAATCCGATCGAGAAGGAGAATACTTATCCAATAAATTTTTAGATCATCATAAAGAAAATAGAATTTTTTCAAAATGGATCCCTCCCTATACACCACAGCTAAACGGTATAGCAGAAAAAAAAATCATACTTTATTAGATATGGTGCAGTCCATGATGTGCCTTACAGATTTGCTTATTTTCTTCTAAAGATATGCTCTAGAAACTGCTGTCTATATCTTAAATATAGTACCTTCAAAATCTATGCCAAGCACTCTATATGAGATATGGAGAGAAAAAAAAACTAATCTAAAGTATCTTAAGACATGGGACTGTCCAGCTTATGTTAAAAGAAATTTTGGACATATGCTGAGTGCTAGGGTAGATAAATACTTGTTTGTAGGTTATCCTAAAGAGAGTATAGGATACCTCTTTTACCATCCTACTGAACAAAAGGTATTTATCAGTAAATATGCCACTTTTATGAAAAAAGAGTTTATCTTAGAAAGAGGCAGTGGGAAGAAAATTGAACTTGAAGAAGTTCAAGACCTATAAATGCAAGCACAAGATGATTCTGAATCAAAAATATCCATTAATGAAATACAACCACAAAATACACCTCCTCTCTGAAGGTCAGATAGAGTACGAAATGCACCTATAAGGTATGGGCTCGTTATTGAGAATAATGAAGCCCACATCATTGAGAATGATAAACTTTTGACCTATACGGAAGCTATCATGAGTAGGGACTCAGACAAATGGCTAGAGACTATAAAATCTGAAATGGACTCCATGTATACCAACCAAGTATGGACTTTAGTTGATGCACCAAAGGATGTGACCCCTATTGGGTGTAAATGGGTCTATAAGAAAAAGATTAGAGCAAATGGCCAAGTTGAAATCTATAAAGTCAAATTGGTAGCTGAAGATTTCAGGCAAAAATAGGATATAGATTATGATGAAATATTTTCACCTGTTGCCATACTCAAATCTATATGGATTATGCTTGCAATAACAGTATACCATGATTATGAAATTTGGTAAATAGATGTGAAGACCGCTTTCTTTAATGGTTATCTTGAGGAAGAGGTTTACATATCTCAGCTAGAAGGATTCATCTCAAAAGGGAGAGCAAATCAGGTATGCAAGTTTAAAAAATTTATTTATGGATTAAAGCGGGCCTCGAGAAGTTGGAACATTTGCTTTGATATTACAGTCAAAGAGTTTGGCTTTATCAAAAATATGGATGAATCTTGTGTATACAAGAAGACTAGTGGGAGTGTCATTGTCTTCTTAGTTTTATATGTGGATGACATATTTCTCATTGAAAATGATGTCTCAATGTTACAATCGATCAAGATATAGCTATCAAGTAAGTTTTTCATGAAGGATTTGGGCGAAGCATCCTATATACTAGGTATAAAGATTTTTAAGGATAGATCTAAGAGGATGTTAAGCTTGTCCCAATCTAGGTACATAGACTTAATGCTAAAAAGGTTTAGCATGGATGGGAGTAAAAGAGATTACTTATCCATGAGTCAAGGCATACATCTCTCTAAAAGGATGTCTCCTAAAATACCGAAAGAGAGAAATAGAATGAATTCTATTCTCTATGCTTTGGCAGTAGGGTCAATCATATATGCTGTGCTATGTACCAGGCCTGATGTTGCCTATGCCTTAGGCATAGTTAGTAGATTTCAGGTTGATTTAGGAGAGGATCATTGAAAAGAAGTGAAAAATATTCTTAAGTATTTGAGAAAGACTAAAGATATTTTTTTGATATATGGAGGATCTGATCTAAAACTAGAAGGTTATTCTGACTCTAGTTTTCAATCAGACCCTGATGATAGAAAATCTACTTCAGGATATGTCTTTACTCTTAATGGAGTTGTTAATTAGAAAAGTTTTAAGCAACAGACTGTAGCTGACTCAACCACTAAGACAGAGTATATAGCTGTAAGTAAAGCCACCAAGAAAGCTGTCTGGATGAAGAAGTTCATTACTGAATTAGGTGTCATTCCTGAGATTAAGAATCTAGTACCATTTTACTATGATAATACTAGAGCAGTTGCTCAAGCAAAGGAACCAAGATCTCATCATAAATCTAAGCACATTCTAAGATGCTTCCATCTTGTTCGGAAAATAATCGAAAGACAAGATATTGTCATTGAACGAGTAGAAATAAAAAAAATATAGCAAACCCGTTTACTAAGGCTCTACCATAGTAGTAGTTCTATCGCCACCTCGATTATATGGGGATAAAATATAAAGGCAATTGGTTTTAGTGCAAGTGAGAGATTGAAAGGAATATGCCCTACAAGCCAATCAAAATTTATATTTTGATAGTTTTTTTTTGTAACCTTTCAAACTCATATAATTAATATTTTATAAATAAAAAATATTTTTCATCATATGCTGTATCTTACTTTTGTAATGATTATGATGAACTCCATAAATCAGGATAATAATTTTTGGGTTATGATGAGATCATACCTATAAGAGCTAAAATCTTAAAATCTCTGATTTAAAATATTTTTAGTCATAGGAGCATTGAGTAGAGGATTAATATTTCAGATAGACTAGTACTTCCTATGTATGCTCGATGAAGAGGGTGGCTGATCTCATAAGCTATTTATGTGAGACATTAATACAAAGAAGTGGGTGCTCATTAGAGAATGAGTTCACTGAATTAATCTGGCTTAAGAAACATCTTATGGAATTTAGTTACCTATCAAAAGATGTTTTCTTATAGTGGGAGTTGTGCATGTAATCTTTTGATCTGAGACTACCATAGAATTTTGTATACATGCATCTATATTTTGGTTCATACTCATTTATGAGTTAGTCATGTACAGGATGTTCTAAATATAGTGAAGGAATGTGTATGGAGGTTGTGAGTAGGTCAATATAGAGTCGATCACTCATGGTAAGAGGAGATCGCATCCTACTTGCTCCTATTGATTGATGATTCAGGAAGCTTTTGATCAAAGTAGAATAAAAATTAGAAAGAGTTTTTAATATTTATTTATTTAATCATCATTTAGAATTGAGAGAAATATGAATATAATATTAGATTTGACATCATTCTATATTCAGAGTCACATTCGGGGTGCAGGGACATCGTAGGATCGAATTGCATAGTAATTTTTTACTAAAAGATATTTTTGATATTTTTATCAAAATTTTATATTTTTTAGATAGATATAATATATTGCTAAATATCAATCTTGTCTTGTTGGTTTGATCGAATTAAAGAGTTTAATTCGATCGCTAATTAGAAAGAGTTCTAATTGCTGAAATCGGATTAGCTCGATTGGTTCTAGATCGGTTTGATTAAATTTTAATCAAATCAAATCAACTTGCACTTGAATCTACTACTAGATAGATGTGGAATCTAATGGGTCACATATAAACATAATTGATCAGGGGTCTAATTGGATTAGATCATGTTTGCAAAATAGATATGCTAGCACATGTTATGAAAATTAACTTCTTATTTTGAATCAGGTTTGAAATTGATTTCAGATTGGGCTAACTAAAGTCAAATTAATTTAAATCAATTTTAAATTTGAGTTGAATCAGTATTAGCTATATTTACCAAAAATTTGGAGCCAAGAAACCTTGTGCCCATGTGTCAAGAATTTTTCTTGTGCATGGGATGCAGTTTTTGTGTGCAGAAATAGATTTCGCATCCCATGAGATGGGATGCCCCTTCCTCAAGTTTATCCAATGTTCTATGATGAGATAAAAATTTTTCTAATTCTTGACTTAATTTTGAGCACTAAGGAATCCTTCTTTGGATTAATCACCTTTCAGTTTAATCATAAAAATTGGTTGAAGTTTAAAATTTTGCCAATCTGATCCATGCGCCTTACCAAGAGTCCAACTTGTGAAAGACTCTAATCTATGTGTCACACCTCATCTTATTTTTAGATTTTTTTCATGCCATCAACAATTTAGCACCTCAATTTTGGATTATTGGATGCATAAAAGTCATTGATAGGTGGTGGAGAAAAATTGCTCCAAGAAAAGCTACGTGATACATCGAAGAAACATCAAGAAAAATATTTCGAAGAGTCCTTTTGTGTGAAGCATCTCTCAAATTTTATTCAAATTTTTGCCATGTGTCATGAGGCTTCTGATGGGTGTGGAAAATTGTCTGGGGGTGTGAAAAATTTTTTGGGGCACGAGATGGCACATGGAGGGGAAACAAATCATTTCCAAAGGCAACCTATTGCTAAGTATTTAAAGGGGGTGTGTCTGGGGGATTTGATTCATTTAGATTTTCAATTTCTCCTTTCTTTCTAGCATCCTTTCCCTTTTGTCCAATTAGTCTCTTCTTTCTCTTGTTAGGACAAGTCCAAAAATAGTAAGGACAAGTCTGATTTTAGGACAAGAGCCTAGAAAGAGAATTAAGAAAGACAAGGAGAGAAGAAAGGTATGGATAGGAAGGCTAGGAGGAGAGGAAGAGGGTCTTGAGGTTCTGGTGCACAAAAAAATTCTCAAAGTGAAAATTTTTGGAGGAGGAATTATCTCAAGAAGTTGGTGTCCTGATCATAGCCCTGTGTGGATCACCGTTGGAGGGCGAACACTTGGGCGCCTGGTGGAGGGTCTGCCGGAATTAAAATTAAGCACTGCAGGTATTCTTCTATAGCTTGAATTTTATTATGTATATATGTTATATAATTGTTAATCATCAAGGAGGTGCTGGTTTAAGGGTTTGAATATTTAAATTTTTTTAATTTAAATTTTTGAAATCCGTTATGCTTCCGCTATGCATGTCCACCCTAAAACCCTACATGATGTACATAAGTTTAGTGCTAGTCAGCTTTGTATAAGTTTATAAGTTATCCTAAAGAGTAGTATGTGATACTACTTCTATCACCCTACAAGATAAAAGGTGTTTTATTAGTAGGAATGCCACCTTTTTAAAAAAAAAAAAATTTATGAAGGGGATAGTGAGAGGATAATTAAACTCGAGAAGTTTAAGACCTATGAACTATCTTATCATAACCCGTGGAGTGTCCACAAGTTGATCCTCGACCAAATGTGCCCACTGATGAGGCACAACTATGACACACACCTCTTCATCGAAGATTAATTCAAGTGTGTAATGTACCACTCAAAATATAGGTTTATCATTGAGAATGACGATGTATCATACATCATTGAGAATGGTGTTTTTTTGACCCATTCGGAGAAAGTCATGACTAAAGACTCTGGCAGATGCATGAAATCTGAAATTAACTCCCTGTACATAAATCAAGTATGGACTATAGTTGAAGCACCTATGGGTATGACCCAACAGGCTACTACTAGGAATGTCAATCTAGATTTTTACTTGCTATTGTCACACACCATCTAGAAAGTAAGTCTTTAATGGGAGGATAAATCCTTTTATAGATTAAAGCAAGCATAGAGGAGACGGTACTTCTATTTTTGATGAGATAGTCAAAATATTTGACTTTATCAAATATGGATGAACTGTGTGTGTACAAGAATATAAGTAAGAGTCCTACTAACTTCTTATGTATGTGAAAGACATACAGCATATTGGGAAGGTAGTCTCATTATTGTGCTTGGTCAATGACATGCTTATCACAAAAGTTTTCATAGAAAAAGACTTGGATATAGCATCCAATATACGTAGTATCTATAGAGATAGATATAAGCGGATACTAGGCTTGTCTCAGTCTAGGTACATGGATTTTATGTTGAAGAGATTCAACATGAATGGGTGTAAAAGAGTTTACTTATCCATATATTCAATGTACCAAGCCTGATGTGGTTTATGCCTTATGCATAATTATTGATTTCTGATAGATCCATGATAGAATCTTTTGAAAACTATGAAAAATATTCTTAAAGTACTTGAGAAGTACTAGTAAAGTAGTAAATTGGAAGAGTTTCAAATAGCAAACTGTATTTGACTCAGTTAAATGCTGTTAGTAAAGATTGCTAAGAAAAATTGCCTGATGAAGGGTACATCACTGAGTTGGGTGTGGTCTCACTAGGAACCCATGCATATCCTAAGGCACTTTCACCTCATTCATGATTTGATCATAAAATGAGTTCATACTAAGAATAGTATAATAGACTAGTTCACTAAGTCTTAACATAGCAGCAGTGTGTTCGCCACCTTGATTGCATGGGCATCAGGTATAGGAGTGATTGGCTTTAGTGCAAGTGGGAGACTGAAAGAATAGTGCCCTTCAAGCCAACTGCATAGGTGATGTGAAGAAACTTTTCTGTATTATCTTCCTACTCATTTGCATAATATTAGTTATTTTTATTCATGAGGTATTGTATTTTATCATTTGCTGCATCATATTTTTATGATTATGATAAACCCCATAAATTAGGGCAATAATTTTAGGGCCATGATGAGATCATGCTAGTGAAACCTAAAATCTTGATAGCTCTAATCTTAAATATTTTTAGTCATTGGATCATCGAGTCGGAGATCGATGATGTCGGTAAGACTGGTACATCCTATATATGCTCGATGGAGAGGGTAGTTGATCTTACAATCACTTGTGTGGTAATATTAATACAAGGATGTAGGTGCTCATTAGAGAATGAGTTCACTAAACTAATCTGTAAGAAGAACATCTGATGGAGCCTTACAACATATCGACAGATGGCTCTCCAGTGGGAGTGGTGCATGTCATCCTTTGACCTGAGATCACCATGGTACCTTGTGTATATGGATCCTTACTTTAGTTTATTTTCTAACATGCCACTTTGAGATGTGTGTGGGATATTTTGGGTATGGTGAAGTATGCATGAAAGTTGTGAGTGATCAATAAGAAATCGATCACTCCTTGTAGGAGGAGACATCCTATGTGATCTCATAGGATGATGACTCTGAGAGTCTCTGGTCAGAGCAGGGATGAACAGTAGAAAAGATTTTTACTGGTTCATCAATCGAGTCATCATCATCAGATCGAGATATATATGGATAGGTATTTGGGCTTGACATATTTCCATACCCATGACTTGTCTGAGATGTTGTGTGATCGAATGATTGAATTCCACTGTAACTCGACACGAAAGGATAATTTTGATATTTTTATCAAATTTCAAATCTTTCAGATAGTCATGACACATTGTTAGACATCAATCTTGATTTGTAGACTCATCAGAATTAAAAGAGTTTAATTCAAAAATTAATTAGGAAGAGTCCTAGTTGATTGGGACTCTTGAGCTGACCTAATCTAATCGGATTAGGATTCCATCGAGATTTTGGATCCATTGCTGGCTAGATTTGGAATCCAATGGGTCACACACAATAAAAATTTGATTTTAGTCTAATCTATTTATATTTATTATAAATCCAATGGGTTAATTGAATTGCTAGCACATGAATTAGCTCAAGTTCACAATTTGACTCAATGCAAAGGTGTTTGTGCTGAACCCAAGCTTGATGCCTCGACCTAGTGGAATTAGGTTTAAACCATCTAATAGTTAGGTGGCTTATTTGGTTTTTAAATCTCCTCCATGCCAAAACCACACGCAAAGAATAAATGCCACGCTCCATTTATTTTGGTGTTTAAGAGGAGAAGTCCTTCTGATTTACTCCCTTAAATTTCTTACCTTATTTCCGTGCGTTTCTTCATTTCTCGTGTCATATGATGACTCATGGGAATTGTGGGTGTAGAAGAGAAGGAAGAGTCTTTCTTTGGAAAGGAACTCACATGCCACAAAATTAAATGGGTCGCTTTTTTTTGTGTGTTGAAATGGAAGAGTCCATTTCATATTGGACTCTTGATTTCACGCATTCCCTTTAATTCCATATGCCATCAGATGGCATTTTATTTTTTCTATATAGAAGAGGAGTCCTTCTACTGATTAAACACTTCTTATTCCATTCCTTGCTCTTGGGTTTCCATGCAAAAAATTAATTTGTGATGTGTAAGGGATAAGGGATTCCAAGAGTTGGCACCCCTTGAAAATATTTGTGGTGCCCCTTCATTCCTTATATAAGGGGCACCCCATAAGGGATAAAAGCTGATCCAAGAGGGATTTAGGCATGGGATTAGATGAGGAAAAGATAGAAAAAAATCAGAAATGAAAAAGATAAGGTAAAGGGAGAGAAAATAAGAAAGGAAGGAAAGAGAAATTGGAAAGCATGTGATACTTTTCTTAAAATCAGATTGTTCAAGTGTTGAACATCAAATCTGATTTTTGTGTGGTGTGTTCTTGTGAGGAAAGGTTCCTATAGTGGTTCTAGTGAAGGTCTCGAAGGCATACAAGTGATGGTGCAACCCATTCTTGCGAAAGACGATCGGCAGCAAACTTGCGAAGAAGGCTATAGTACTACGTTGAATTGGAAAGGGCCCTGATCAGTTTCGTGTGGATCACCATTGGAGAGCATCTACTTTAGAGTCTTGTGGAGATCTCATGATTATCAGATCATCATCATCATGTTGGTATATAGCTTTTGATCTTTTCTTGTTATACATGCTTATGTTATTTGATTGCAATCATCAAGATGTTCCTAGGGCTTTTGTGTTCCGGTAGTCTAGTTTAATTATTAAACCTATTTTCAATTGTTGAATGCATATAAAAATTTTTAAAATTTACATTCCGTGTCACCAGAATCCAACACTTGACTCACTAATATGATCAAGACGGCAATACCAGAGATATATTATATTCACATCTTCTCTCTTTCTTTTCATATTTCTTTCAATATAAAAAATATTTTTATTAAGTGCAAAAATTAATAGATTGTTATCAATATAACTATTGCCATAAAATTCATTAAAAAAGAAAATGAAGCATCTATTTCCCATTAGCCTAATTTTATAACTTTGTTTTAATAACAAAGGTATAGAAATAATGTTTCTAATAACCTTTGGCATATAATAACAGTCTTTTAATTATAAAGTTTTGCTCGAAGGTAAATCAAGCACACAGGTTCCCACAACTTCTATGCTAATGGATTCTCCACTTATGCTATAAAGCTCAAGGTTACCTTTTTTTAGGCCTTTGATATTTTGTAGTCGCTATAATAAATTACAAATATGCGATCCATAGGTGGTATCCAATATTCAAGTATCAGAGTCTGAGCCACTCAATGAAATATAGGTCTATATCATATACACACCTTTTAGTTTTATACTCACACCCTGCTTCAATCTTACAAGATAATTCTTGTAATTATTTTTTCAATGTCCAAACTTGCCATAAAATGAACAAATAATATCCATGGAGATTTCTTTTACCTTTTTATTATTACTGATCGATCTAGGGTCAAAAATATCCAGAATATCGAAGTTCTTCTCTAGTACAAACTTATTTTGCAAGTTTCTCAACCAATCCACATAGTTAGGATCGATCAATATATTTTTATTTATGATATTATACAGTAAAAATAAGAAAATCATAATGTAGATTTAAATCTATATAAATAAAGAATAATAATATAAACAAATTACTCATGTTTGACATGCATAACTAGATGAGGTCTTTTAACTAGTTATGTCTCTCACTATTTTGTCAGATATCATAGCCCTCTCCTATGATAAACGAGAAATTCTAATCTAGTTTCTTAATGGGGTTGAGATCCTAATCTCTCAATGAAGCCTTATGGATATCATAATAAATCTCAATGAGTTCAAAAGTAGAAAAATCTATCCAAGTGCATCTCATGCAATTCTCAACATAAACTTTGCCTCTAAAAATACTCACAATCTTATGGATATCAAAATAAATTATAGTATTTTGTAGTTAAGTCAGACCCTTTATTTTCATATAGCCATATCTGAAAAATACTATCTTTGTGGATATCACAACAAAGCAACATATCCAAATATGCCATAAAGTATATAAAATGCACCAAGACAACCCCACATTAATTTCTATAGCAAGCCTTATGGATATCACAACAAGCCTATTATGGTTTTTGACAGGATATTGACTAGGCATGAAGGAAGGCATATGTAGTGTTTAAAATATTGAGCAACTTTTATTCAAGATTTGAACTAATCTAATTGGCCAGAAAAGTGTTAAGATTGGTGGGGGTCCCCTCGTTGCTTTTCTTAGACACCAATAAAATTGGCCAGGCCAGCAAACAGAATCAATTAAAGAACCACTGCATTTGAAACATTCCTTAGACATCAAATGATTAATCGATTCAAAAAATAGGTCAACTACTGGTTCACAATACTACGACTTAATATGATTTTTATGAGGGCTTTTAATGATCTCATGCACATCCTAATTCAATCAATTATAACTTGTATCTTAATAAACATAACTAATCATGGCATCTAATCAAATCTCTAAGATATGAAATCATAATCATACAACATGATTATAATAAAGCATCTTAAGCATATCATATGGATAAAGTTTTAATAACATGCATGAATATAAAACACTTTTTTCACTGTTCTTCTTCTTGGGACATCACAGTGGCACCCTACATGCCATAAGAGTACCTCATGGAATGGGAAGAGAGTCTTTGAATCTTACTTGCTCTTATGATCGAACGGCTTGGTGATTAACCCTAATTTGAGTACTAAGCTATTAAAAAAGATTCTATATATACATCATGCATTCAATATTATGTATCTAAAATATATCTCTAAGACATGCTAGGGTTTGGATGTTCAATTGAGTTCAACCATTGACCTGACTTGAACTAAACCAAAAACTCATGCTTGATCACAATCAAGATAATATTTTAATATTTGATTATATAAATTAAGATAGGCTTTGATACCACTGTTAGGTTTCGATGGTGCAACGAAAGGACTAGGTGTTTAAAATTTTCATTCAAAATACCTGATGCACCGAAAATCCTAATATCCAAAAATCTTTGACTATAATAATCAAAGTATAATTAAATTAATCTTGGATAAGAAGAATACCTATAGTGCTAATCTAAATTTTCATCAAGCATCCAAGTGTCTGCCCTCCAACAATGATCAATGTGAAAATTGGACCAAAGACGGCGCTCCTCCTTCACCTTGCTTCTGAAGTTCTAGCCCTTATAACTCGACTAGCCCTATATCGATCAGGTTTCTCCAAAAATCTGAATCGACCCTTTTAAAATCTTATCTGAACTTTTGAATCCCCTTCTTTAAGACCTTCACAATCTTTTTCTGAACTAGATAAGGTTTTGTCTTAAATCCCGAAGCTTTATCCTAAAACTAAGATAGGTTGTATGAAAGAAGAGAGAGTAACAGAGAGGAATTGGAAATATTTTTGAATGTCTCAGATACCCAGCACCCAAACCTTTTTATAGCCATTAGAGAAGTGCCAAAAAGGAGGGATATGCCTCATCCAAGAGGCCTATCTGATCTGTGTATCAAAAAAATAAGAGTCCTCAAATAGAAGGACTCTTCTGCCTGATATGTTGATCATCACCTTTACCTATGCCTGCGACCAGAGAAGGGATATTTTTGAATCCCTTCTAAAATTAAAAAAAATTCTCAATTTTTCACATGGATAGAGGATTCAATCTATATCTCTGATCACCTAATAAGGAGAGCAAAAAATCCATGGAAAGATGTGTTCTTGCATCCCTTTATGTGAACACTTATCACCACACATGTGCACATGCGAGGGAAGCTTCTGGCATCTGTTTGATCTCTTGATAAGTCTAAAAAAATTCCAAAAAATTATCCATGAAAGACTTATAAGTGGAACAAAATCTTATAAGTGGCATTCCAATTTAAATGATTTTGATTAGCAGAAGGACTCTCCAAAATGCAAGGAAATGCGATGCTTCAACACGTGCGCACAAGAAATCCTTTTCTTTCCAATTTTTCTCCACTCCATATTTTCCAAAAAAAATTCACTCATGCTTTGAGATGTGCATCAGAGGATAGAGGGTGATATGGGCTACCACACATGTCTAAATCCTAAGCCAAAAGGACACCTTCTTCTGCTCATGCCAACACGTGCATGCTAATATTTTTTTTGCACCAAGAGTCCTCATCCAAGAGGACTCTTAATATATGACATTGACTTAAGATGTGGCACTCTATTTTGGGCTATTTTCAGGTGGCATGAATAGATCCAAATGCCCACCAAATTGGGCTAGCTAATTAGCAAGGTATGAGATCAAATTGATCTCCTAAGGAGCTAGGATTTTCACACGTGCTAGCATGCTTATCGAAAACCCTGATGAAATTGAAAATTTCAATCAACCTTATTAAAAAAGATCCTTGGCCAACTTTTATATGTGTGTGACTCATTAAGTTCCACATGCAAGTTGATCTAATTTGATTAGATTCCAACTAACCAATTTAGGTCCAATCGAGCTAACCCGAGTTCATCAATTAGAATCCTTTCTAATTGATGATCGAATTCAACTCTTTAATTTGATCAAATCTACAAGTCAAAATTAATATCTAGTAATATATCATAACTATCCAGAAGATATAAAATTTGATAGAAATATCAAATATACCTTTCAATGGTAAGTTACCATGCAATCAATCCTTTGATCATCCTTACATCCTGAATGTGTTCATGAGTATAGAATTATGTCAAACTCAAACACATTCATATTGATTCTCGATTAACCAATGATGACTCCGATGATGAAGTATTAGAAACTCTTTTTAATCTCCTTCCTGCTTTTGGCCAAAAGATTTTTTCTGAGTCATCTAGGGATGAGAATACACAGGATGCGATCTCTTTTTACTAAGAATGATCGATTCCATGTTGACCTACTCATAACCTTCATACACACTCCACCATATCCAAAATATTCCATACATGTCTTAATTTCATGCCTAAATATAAACCAAAATATGGATTCATGTGCATAAGATTTCATGATGATCTCAAGTCTAAGGATCACTTGCACAACTCCCACTTAGAGAACCATCTTTGACATGCAAGTAAGGCTTCCATAAGATGTTCTTTTTTATCGAGTTAATTCAGTAGACTCATTTTCAAATGTGCACCTACATCCTTGTATTAGTGTCCCACATAAGTAGCTAGTGAGATCTGCCACCCTCTTCGTCGAGCATACATAGGATGTGCTAGTTTATCTAGAACATTGATCCCTAACTCAATGCTCTTACGATCAGAAATATTTAAGATTAAAATTTTAAGATTTTAGGTCTCACTAGCATTATCCATTCATGTTTCCTAAAACTATTACCCTAACCTTTGAGGTTCATCATAATCTTAAACATAATAAGATGCAGCTAAAATGATAAATCAATACCTCATTTTATTATCAAATAATAAATATCATTACATGAGTTAGAAAATTACAAAGAAAAGTTCAATCACAAAATACTTGTGATTGGCTTATAGGATACTCTTCTTTCACTAATCTCTTTCTTCTTCCTTTCTTGTCAACTCTTGGACTAGATCTAGAAAAGATAAAGGAGAACCTTTTGTGTCCATCTCATGGACCAAGAAGGAGAGAAAAAATCGGATCAAATTTGATTTTAATGTCCAACTCCTATACATGTTTGGGAGATAGGAAGAGGGAGACATGTCTAACCTTTAGACAAAGGATAAAGAGAGGGAGTTACCTTCCACAATCAACTATTGGTTGTAAGAAAGAAGGGATATGAAGAAGAAGCATCCACCTTTTTTCTTCACGTAGAATTCCTCATCCATGCCAATCCTCTCTCTCTTCTCATGCTAACCAACTCTTGGGGCATCCCACAAGTTAATCTCTTCTCAAGAGAGGCACCCACAACTTATCCCTATTTAAATAGGAGAGTGGTTAGGGTTTGTTGGAGAGATAGAGATAAACTCAAAATCTCCTTCCCTTGTGCCGCCCACCCCTTCCTTATTTTTCTCCAAGCCATCTAATTTTCTACGTAGAAAATATGGGGCATGGAACCATATAGAGCATGGGGCTTTGAATGCTAGATCTCCTCCTTGTTTGATTTGGTCAAAGACTAGTTCAAATCCAAATCAAAATTGGATTCCAATTTAGATTAGGTTAACTCCATTCCCATTAGACTAATTAAATCTAATCTTAATTAAATTTAAATCATATCTAATAAAATTAAATCTAATTTAATTTGACTAAGACCCTATCCAAATCAAACATGGATAAAAATTAGGTCAAACCTAATCTAGATAGGTTTAGGTCAAGTGTTCATTAGGTCTAATCTCGTTAGACTTATGAAATCTAATATGAGTCAAACTTAAATCAAAACTAATCAAATTAAATCTGATATAATTTAATTAGGATTCAGTCATAATATTTGATCAAATCAAATAATATGCAACAATTATAATTTAGTCCTCCTATAACTTACTAACTCTTAGCAAGTCCTTAATATAACTTTTATATTTAAGTCCAATCATCAATCAAATTGATTAAGACCACTTACGATTTGACAGAGTCCCAATCCAGTGGAACTCTAGAGTCTCAATCCAGTGAGACTCTTTTCGATCAGTCAAGATCTTCTTTATGTATGACCCCATAGGTTCTATTCTGTCTAGTAGTGAGACATATTTTGATATCTATCAAAATATTATTAAAACTTTTTTCAATAGATTGAAATGATTTTAACTCATCAATCAAGAATTATTGACCATCAAAATAATTCTCGTTGGTCCCACAATTCACCAATGACATCTAGCAGCATGTAGTGGTAATCCAATATAGTAGAAAGATGAACCTTTAGGTGTAGTTATCATGTGATTCAGTTCTTCTATTATAAGTTTTGACAAGATAGAGGTTCTAAAAAATTTATCAAACCCCATCATCTGTCATATGTAAGATTTATTCGACTTGAGTTTATTTGTAAAATCTGATGGAAGCTTCTTTCCATCATGCACATTGCCTAGGTCAAGGTCTTCCGAACACAATCTCATAAATCATATAAGACTACTCTTTAACCAATAAAATCGATAGATCCCATCTAGGTGTACATCATATTTTTACAATAAACCTACTACAGCCAACATACACCTTAAGACTCCATATAGCTAGGAGATCGAGTTATGGTGTAGTCAAATTATAGCAACCTCATTGCAAATAGCCGAGGTACTATAGGTCTAAGAACTAGTCACACCACTACAGCATCAAAAAAATCACTGATGAGTGAGTAAATATCCAAGTGACTTCTTATATTGACCACACTCAGTATCATTGTTCTCTAACAACCACTTACACTCTCGCTCTAGTATCCCCATACTATAGACTCGAGACTCATCTATCTTAAGAGAAGCGATCTGTGCACCAATCTTATCAGATCAATCATCATCTTTGTGATGATCTTTTGATCAAAATAATTTAAAAATTAACCATCAATGACATATGTCTCAAATTCTCAATTCTTAAGAATATATGTCATCATCTATTAATTCTTTGGATGATTCATGGATACATGTACTACATGAATGGAACTAACTATTCTAATTAATTTGATCAAGTATAAAATTATGTCTTAGAAAGAATTAATGTGTCAGTTCGACTGACTTTTAGAGCATACATCTAACAATCTCTCATTTGCACTAAAGCCAATCTGCCACAAACCTAAGCCCCATCTTCTCAAGAAATGCTCTAGTCCTGACTGGTTAAATCATTTAGTTAGTGAGCTTGCAATATTTTTATTAAGTCTACTCTGATCCTTGAAGTCTTACTACTTAAAATAATCATGAATCATCACTTTTATATGCTAAGAGCTCTAGTGAGACCTTGGCATCTTAGCTAGAGCTATGGTGCCATCATTGCCTAAGAACAGTGTTGTGTCATCTCTTAACATTACACCCAGTTCTACAACAAATCAGAATACTCTCTTAGCTACCTCATAAGCCAAAATATACTCGACTTCTAAAATCTACCATGATCGATTGTTTGAAACTCTTCTGTTAGTGCAGAATTTCGCCGACGCTGGAGAAGCTGGAGTCGAGTGGATCGCGTCCGCCATCGGAACCTGCAAGGAAAGTCTAAACCAGAGTTGGAGGTGCTCCGGCATGACCCTCCGATGCTCAAGTCAGTACTCTGCTTCAACAGAAATGGAGCACTCGAATGGGATTTTAGTAGAGTTTCGAGATAGAGTTTAGAGCTTAGAGAAAAATGTATCTGAGGATCCCTTTTTATAGACGGAGAGCATAACTGATTGACAGTGACGTCTGTAACCACCTGGTAGTGGTCCGTTCGGGGCCACGCGGAGTTTGTTACAGAGAGTAGTGGCGTCAGGGGGCCGTTTAGGGCCACGTGGAGTTTGTTACGGAGAGAGGAGTGGTATCCGTTGTCGCGACTTGTCAGAAAGTGGTGGAGCCACATGGAATCCATTACAGAGAGTGGAGCAGGATAGTGGCCATTGTCATGACTTGCCAGAGAGTTCGGGCTTGATGGCTGAAGCTCGACTGGGACGTCTGATGGAGCGGAATGGTTTTCTATCTCAGCAATCCAGAAGAAGCTCGGATATTTTTGAGGTTGCTGACGAGTCTACTTTTATCGGATGTTTTGGGTGCTGATGCTACAGGCGGGAGTCATCTGGTGTAGAAGCTCGGATGGGAACTTTCTATTGGTGAAATCTGGTAGGAGTCTGATTGCTAAAGAAGTCCTTCTGGGATTTGCCTGATGTAGAAGCTCGTCTGAAGATTGTCCGTCGGAGAGGTCCAGCTTCATGAGGAATCTGGCAGGGGGTCATCCGATAATGGAGTTTGGATGGCATTGTGGAGGTTTGTCTGCTGGACGAGTCTTGAGGACACTGTGGAAGGTCAAACATCGGAGGAGCCCGAAATTTAATATTCAATTATGCTGCAGAAGTTCGGATGGAGTCTGGCTTTTGTAGGAGTCTGAAAGGAGTCCGCTTATTGTAGAAACTCGGATGAAGATTGGTTGTCGTGGAAGCTCGGATGGAGACTTCTTATTGTAGAAGTCTTGCTGTTGGAGAAGCTCGGTCATTGATGAAATTCAAAAGAAGTTTGGAGTAGAGATCCGGTTGGTGGAGCCCGTCCGTTGTAGGAGTTCGTCTGTGATCCATCCACTGTAGAAGTTAGAATGGAGTCCAACTCTTGTAGGAGCTCGAATGAAGTTCGCTTGCAATAGAAGTTTAGGGTAGAGATCCGATTCTTGTAGGAGCTTGGATGAAATTCGGAAGGCGGTCGACCACCGTAGAAACCTGAATGCGGTCTGGTTACTGTGGACGTCCTACTGTTGGAGAAGCTCGGACGGTCGAGGGAGTTCAGAAAGATGCCACACAAGGTCAGAAGTCGGAAGAGCCCTAGAAGGGTCGGCCTTCTGTGAACTTCGGCTAGGGGTATTTTATACCCAACACTAGTCCCCCTATTTTTGAGTTCGGGTTTCGAATGAAGGAAGTACATAGAAATTTTTACAATCGAAGTTGCCTCCCTCAATTTTCGTACTTGATTGTTTCTAGATATTTTGATGTTTGGTGCGCTGGTGTTGGAGTCTTTTCAAATCGAGGTGACCTGAAAAGGTTTTTTTGGAATTTTTGTTGGAGCGCTGCTCTAGGTATGGTGCAATAATGGTTTTGTCAGTTGTCGGCCACTTTCAGCCACTTGCCACAGTGAGTGGGCCACGTGGTGGTTGTAGATCGGTCAGAGGAGACCTGTAGTCATTATTGCATCTGACTCCATCGCCTATTTAAACCCGCCTCCCTCCTTCAGGGATCTCACTTTGCACGGGAGTTTTTTGAAGGAAAAACTACCTTTTTTCCTATGTAGGATCTTCCAGATTTTATCAAATCTGGGGTGGAATAAATTAAAAATTTTTATCCTATACTATTTCAGATCTAATATCTATTAGATCTAATTTTATTATCTGACATTTAAAATCTAAAATTAAATCTAAAAGTATGAGAAATATAGACATACCTCAAGGGTAATCTAATTACCCTGTAGATGATCGCAGCACTGCCTGAGGTTCTGATGTAGCCACAGAAGCACTTGGCCTCTACCAATATCCACTCTAGTAGGATCAAGAACATCTTATTTTCATGATTCTACACTCCAAAAATCAGATTAATATCTGATTTGGAAGTACTTCAGAACTCCTTCTGAAGTTGGAGCAGCAGCCTATCGAAGATGTCCTGCAGCCTTCTATTCTAGGCGTCACCACGCCTTGTACTTTTGCCAGATGAATGTCCAACTTCTTGGACATGAAGAGGAGAGAAAGGAGAGCAGGGAGGATGTAGATAAGAGGGGAGGGAGTGCTAGCTAATGGGAATTTTGCATAAAACAAATTCTATCTCGAAACCCTAGGTGCAGCAGGGTTTATATAGATCCTGTATGCTGCGCAGTGCCACATCATTCGACCAATCAGAAAATTCCAATAATTTCTAGAAAAATTTTGATTGATGG
Source organism: Elaeis guineensis (assembly GCF_000442705.2). Classification (NCBI taxonomy): domain Eukaryota; kingdom Viridiplantae; phylum Streptophyta; class Magnoliopsida; order Arecales; family Arecaceae; genus Elaeis; species Elaeis guineensis. Next base: position 64,806,044 of record NC_025997.2, read on the forward strand.
AGTGATGTCATTTGATCACATCAGATAAGAATTCTCATACTCTCTCCTATGTTGGCACCAACATTGGATAAGCACAAATAAGGTGGCGCCAAAGAGTCCAAGTTTATCAAGACTCTTTGGTTCTTATCCATTTGGGGCACCCACTTAAATCCAATTGAGCTCATGCCATAATCTGATTATAGTGCCCAATTTGAAGAGGTTTGGACATGTGGACACTCTACAAAAATCCTCCAATGAATCCTCTTTAGTTTAAGACCCATATGTCAACTTTTGACAGATGTCCTAAAATAAAATTGGCAGGTGCTAGAAATTAGCAGGTGTTATCTTAAATTCATCTCATGAATTAAGACAAGCCTTTTTTGAGCTAGACAAGCTTTAATTAGTCTGAGAAAAACCTTTCCAAGATTCTCTGGATGAGCCAGATCACATTTGGCTCAGTAGAGACAGAAAAGATTACACGAAGAGAAAGTTAGGCTCAATCGAGTGCTAGCATGATTTTCTAAAACCTAATTGGATCTTATCCAAATCAATTGGAGTAGCCTAATTGATGACATCCAGACCCTAACCCTTATTTGTATGACCCAGTTAGGTTCAATTCTATATGGTAATGAGATATGTCATGATCTCATCATCGAAATCATCGAAAATCCTTTCGATGGACCAGAACTCTTCTGATTCAGACAATTAGAATGATCGATCATCAAAAGCATTCTAATTGCTCCCAAAATCCACCAGTGACATCTAGCAGTATATGGTGGCAACCCATCAGAACTGAAGATGAACCTCTTGGTGCAGCTACCTGTGTGATTGAGTTCTTCTATCATGAGTCCCAACTGAATTAGGATTAAGGTGAACTCGTCAAACCCAACATCAGTCATATGAATTAATCGATCAATCCGAGTCCGATGTGAAATCCAATGAAAAACTTTTTTCCATTATTTCACTCTGCCATGGCCATGGGCTTAAGGACTCGATCTTTCGATCACCATAGGACTACTCCTCTCATCTACCAAGGCTGATAGATCCCATCTTGATGCGATCTGGTTCCTACAATGAATATGCTACAGCCAACATACACCTCAGGATTCTGATTGGCTAGGAGATCGAGTTATGGTGTAGTTGTAAGAACCAGATCTAGGGTTTCAGGGTTAGATCTTGAAACTTTTTCAAGATCATACAGCGGAAGACTAAAATAAATCAAAATTTATTTTCTAAGATCAGAAAATCCCTTGATCTAAGATCCTATTACATGATTATTACATAGTATTAAATCAAAAATTAAAATATATATAAATATAGTATGAACTATATGTTGATCATATCAACATGTTTCTATACTAGCTACATCTAATGTATGTATTAAATAATAGATCAGATCTATTACCTTGCAAGTTAGACACTCTAACCTCGCTGATCCGGGCTTAAGGATGATGTTGCAAGCCGCACACGCGTCTGGTCTTTAGGAGTCGTCCACACGAGCCCACGAATCTCGATCAGAAGTCCTGCTTCAGAAAATCAGCACAGAATGCTAGTACTGCGCTGATCCTTCTTTGATGGTTGATCAGGTGCCTCCTTCTTCTTGATTTGGACTCTTCCAAAGATGGAAAGTAGAAGGAGGAGTTTCAGATCTGAGACGCTCTCAGGAAACTCAAGATGGAAGGAGGAAAGATATGAAAATAAAAACCCTAGAAGAAGACCCTCTTCTTCTTCACGTTTTTCTCTCTAAATGTCCAAACTTGCATCTTTTATATCTCCACGACCCAAAGGTATTTCTCTCTGATTTTTGGATGAAAGAAAGGTATCTCAAATATCTATCTCCCCTTAAAATTTCATGAAGAAACTCATCTCATATAGAGAGATATGATAGAGTCCTTATCTAGGTCAAACACCTAGTCAAGGCTTATCCAAACATGGCAAGTAAAGGGACGCCCAACTCTTGAGCACCTCCTTCATATTTTCGTGGATGGATCAACAGAAAAGGGTGCACAATGTAAACCCTAAAAGCCACGAAAATTCCAAAATAAATTTGGATAAATTCGGTGCAAAATTGAAAGAGTTTTGGATTTCTAAAACTCTATCTCATAGAATTCAAAATCCAAACTTATTCCTTTTAGATTTGATCCAAACCACCTTCCATGTAAGAAAGAAGAGAAGAGACCTTTTGTGAACGTGAGAGAGATCTGGCAGAGGGCTTTTGTCGCATAAAATAAGTGAAGATTGGCGTTGAATTAAGAGAGAGGGCGTGGAGAAGGCTTATGTGGCGCAAGGTGGAATCCTAGTCCTACTAGGATTCTGTCTCATGACTTGTTTTAATTTGGTTTCCCAAACCAAATCAAATCAAAATTAGATCAACCCAATTAAAATAGGTCTTAACCCAATTAAGAATCTAATTTAATCAGATTAAATTATATTTAAATCTGATTTAATTTTCTAATCAAATTAGAAATTAGATTGACCCAAGTCCTAGTTGAACTAGGACTAGTCTTTCCTTGCAATTGGCTTATCCAATAAACCAATTGGACTTGATCCAATCAAGCCCAAACTAAATCTAATTAAATCATATTTAATTAGACTTAATCTCAGCCCATTGGCTTAATCAAATTAAGCCAATTAGCAGTCAAATTGCTAATCGATCCTCCTGTAACACTTGTACTGGGTTAAATGTCAATCATATTGATCATTTAACCCTAGAACGATTCTTAATCGTTGATCAACCATCCGATCGGATCATGAACTCTAATGTGTGTGACCTCATAGGTCCGAACCTAAGCCGGTAGCATAGAAATAAATTTCTATACCAATCGAAGTGACCATCTAGCAATGATACCCGACGACCGGATAGGTCGAATGTGTAGAACAACATCCTTAGAACCCATACGGATATAGTTTTCATATAATTCATCCCCTTGACCAAAATGATCATAGGACACCCCAGAGCTCAACTGTCAACTCTGATCAGGTTGTCCACATTGTATTTCAAAATATCAAATCCATCTGATGGATTACCCTCGCCAAGGTTTTGCTAAATTGAAATACAGCGACTCATTCTTCTCTAACTCTTGGAGTGGTCAATCCCATCTCGATCACACTCTGACTTCGCAAGTACTTGACTGTGCCCAGAAGCCTTCCGTCCCTGAATTAGAAATTCAGTTAGTCCAGTACCAAAGCACAGTGAGTTGCTTGCAAGTCACTGAGGCGATCTCAAGTCTAAGGGACACTTATACCTATATCCCATCAGAGACATTCTCGACAGCAGAATGCTCTGGAGTTGGTCACGTTCAATGATGATGTACCCTTACATCTCACCTGTATGCCATACCAGTATCTCCACACTCTTTGGTTAAGAGGACAACCAACCCATATGGCCTACAGCGACCTATGCTCGATAGAAGCTGTCGTCCTTATTAACAGCCTATCATTTGGTCGTGAACAGTTTTAAGGACTAATCGATAAATCCTCTCTTTATCGAACCTAAATAGTCCTAAGGACTTCATCATAACAACGGAGTTCATTAGAAGATGAAAGCTTATGATGAAGATGCCAAATATATTTTATTTATTAACAAATCAATTACAATACTTGGTTACTCAACCGTCAACCGCTTGACGATTGGCTTTTTGGGACACATTTCCCAACAACTCTCACTTGTCCTAAAGCCACTCGGCACAGTATCTAATACCCATCTTCGACTTGTGGTTGTCGAACTCCTTTATTGCCAGGGCTTTAGTGAAGGGGTCGGCTAGGTTCTCCTTTCCATCGATCTTCTGAAGGTCGACGTCACCTCGATCCACGATCTCTAGGATCAGGTGGAAGCGGCGCAAGATGTGCTTCGTCCGCTAATGTGCTTTGGGTTCCTTCACCTGAGCTATGGCACCAGTGCTGTCACAGTAGAACAGGACTGGACCATCGAGAGAGGGTGCTACTCCGAGCTCGTTGATGAATTTCCTCAGCCACACAGCTTCCTTCGCGGCATCTGATGCTGCGATATACTCCGCTTCACAAACAGAGTCTGCCACAGTATGCTGCTTGGAACTCTTCCAGCAGATGGCTCCACCATTCAGAGTAAAGATATAACCCGACACGCTCCTGCTGTCATCATGGTCAGATTGAAAGCTGGAGTCTGTGAACTCCACAAGTTTCAGATCTGACTCGCCATAAACCAACCATTGGTCCTTAGTATTTCTCAAATACTTAAGGATGGCTTTAACCACTTTCCAGTGGTTTTCTCCAGGATCAGATTGATATCTACTCACTACTCCTAGTGAGTATGCCACATCTGATCTTGTACATGTCATGGCGTACATGATAGATCCCACGACTGAAGCATATGGGACTCTACTCATACGCTCTCTCTCTTCAGGAGTTGTCGGACAATCCTTCTTAGAGAAAGAAATTCCTTGGCCTATCGGTAGATAGCCCTTCTTGGAATTCTCCATGCTGAACCTCTTCAGCACAGTGTCTATGTACATGGACTAGGATAACCCAAGCATCCTTTTAGATCTATCCCTATAGATCTTCATCCTTAGGATGTAGGATGCTTCACCCAAGTCCTCCATGGAGAACTGTGATGACAACCAAACTTTTATTCCCTGTAGTGCGGGGATGTCATTTCCGATTAAGAGAATGTCATCCACGTACAAGACAAGGAATACCACAACTGGACCATTTGCCCATTTATAGATGCAGGGCTCTTCTCCATTCTTAATGAAGCCATACGTTTTGATCACCTTATCAAAACGCATGTTCCAACTCCGAGAAGCTTGCTTCAATCCATAAATGGATCTCTGAAGCTTGCACACCTTGGACTCATCTGTGGATGTAAACCTCTCAGGTTGTATCATATACACCTCTTCGGTCAGCTCTCCATTAAGAAAAGCTGTCTTTACATCCATCTGCCAGATCTCATAATCTAGATGGACAGCTATTGCAAGCATTATCCGAATAGATTTGAGCATTGCTACAGGAGAAAATATCTCGTCATAGTCAATACCATAACGTTGACGATACCCCTTGGCAACCAGACGGGCTTTATAGGTCTCCACCTTTCCATCTGCGCCCCTCTTCCTTTTGAAGACCCATTTACACCCAATGGGTTTAACCCCTTTAGGTGGGTCAACCAATGTCCATACATCGTTGACCTTCATGGACTCCATTTCGGATTTCATGGCTTCAAGCCATTTCTCGGAATCAGGTCTCTGCATAGCATCCATATAGGTGATCGGATCCTCATTATTCTCATCAAGTTCGATGGGATCACCATCCCGGATCAAGAAACCGTAGTATCTGTCCGGCTGACGCGGTACTCTACCGGATCGCCTTAATGGTACAGGTATATTGGGCTCCGGATCTGATCTAATCATATCCGACTCAGGTTCAGCTATTGGTGTCGGTCCTTCTACCTGTTGAACTTCATCAAGTTCAACCTTAGAGGCAACGGTTCCTTCACCAAGGAACTCCTTTTCTAAAAAGATTGCCTTAAGGCTGACGAACACCTTTTATTCATCAGCATGGTAGAAAAAATATCCTTTTGTCTCTTTGGGGTACCCTATGAATGAGCATTTGTCAGATCTAGGTCCAAGTTTGTCTGTGACTAATCGTTTGACATAGGCCGGGCACCCCCAGACCCTAAGGTGTGAAAGTGCTGGCTTACGTCCCATCCATATCTCATATGGAGTCTTAATTACAGACTTACTTGAAATCCTATTTAACAGATAACAAGCCAATTCGAGTGCATATCCCCAGAAGGATATCAGCAAGCTAGCAAAAACCCATCATGGATCGGACCATGTCTAACAAAGTCCGATTCCTCCTTTCAAACACACCATTATGCTGTGGTGTTCCTGGAGGAGTCCATTGAGAGAGAATCCCATTCTCTCCTAGATATGTGAAAAAATCACTAGAAAGGTATTCTCCTCCTCGATCAGATCGAAGAGTTTTAATACTCTTCCCAGTTTATTTTTCTACTTCACTTCAGAATCGTTTGAACATTTCAAATGAATCCGACTTATGTTTCATCAGATAGACATATCCATATCGGGATAGGTCATCCGTGAAAGTTATGAAGTAGAAATATCCACCTCTAGCACTGGTGCTCATGGGCCCACATACATCAGTATGTACTGGGCTCAAGAGCTCAGTAGCTCTCTCACCTTTTCTAGTAAAAGATGACTTGGTCATTTTACCAAGAAGACAGGACTCACAGGTTGGAAGTGATTCACAATCACTGACTTCGAGGATTCCCTCTTGAGTCAACCTGTTTATTCTGTTCTTGTTTATATGACCTAGCCTACAGTGCCATAAGTAGATATCTGACACACTATCTAATCTAGGGTGCTTGCCAGTAGAATAGACTCTTATCAGGCTTGATCTTTTTGGTCTGGCTCTGGACTGATGTCCCAGCCTGAACTTGCACCTTCTTCACTTTCTTCTTCTTGTTCTTCTTCCCTTTCTCAAAGGGTCGAAAACCAGAAGACGAACCTCCCACTTAGTTCACCGACTCCTTGTGAAGTTGGTGATCCTTCTCAAAGTTCTGAAGCAACCCCAGTAATCCGTGGTAGTTCTCTTCAGGCTTTGTCATTCTATAATGAGTGAGGAATGGAAGATAAGACTTGGGCAGCGAGTTTAGTATTGCATCTTTCCCAAGCTGCTCATGCAAGGGAAAGCCGAGCTTGCTCAATCGTTCCATCAGCTCGATCATGTACAATACATGATCAGTGACAGAGGCACCATCCCGCATTTTGGCGTTGAAGATGGCACAACTAGTCTTGTGCCTCTCCACGTCATCGGGTGTGCCAAAGGCATCCTCCAACATTTGAAGCTTGTCCTTTGGCTGAGCCGTCTCGAATCTGCAACTGAACTCATCGCTCATGATAGCAGCTAGCATGATACAGCACATCGTGGTCCGGTCACTGAGCCACTTCTGGTAAGTGTCTCTGACTGTTCCACATGCATTGACAGCTGGCTCCTCAGGTGCAGGATCTAATATCACATATAGGATCCGTTCATGCTCCAGGACTATCTTCAACTTTCGATACCAGCTATCAAAGTTGGGTCCCACCAACTTATCATTGTCCAACAATGATCGGAGTGATAGGGAAGTGGCCATATTTGCACAAAGGAGAACCATAACCTAATTAGTAATTGATTCATTAAACCTAAAGATTTGGACTTTAATCAAAAGGTTTCTCCCACTATTTTATTCGAATTGGTAGCCTCTACCTCCAACTCGAGGAATTACACTAATTTCTTAGCGGATACTAGAATCCACTTAGACTGCACACAAGCCCAACTTTGGTTGGCCAACCCATGTACATCTAAGGGTAGGTTCATAACCAATTATTTCTCCAAATAATTTCTAGTAATTTTAATTTTGCCCCAGAAACCTAATCAGTAGGCTTTGGCCTCCACTGTAAGGATCCAGTTAGGTCCAACCATTAACATGATCATACTTGGTGTATCTAACCAACGAATGATTAAGCCCAACTTTGGTTGGCTCACCTAACCACCATTAGAGAGATACTTCCAAGTCGTCATATGATGAGTGATAATTCCATTAGTCAAAAAGCACCAGGCCTTTGGGTCTGCAATGATTATTGAGTTCATGGACTCATTATCAAACACCTTAATGGGAGGCTATGACTCAGTTATCTCCATAACTTTATCATTTTAAGGACCTAATAATTTTAGAGGATTTAAATAATATAGAGGATGAAGTCAGATGAACCAGCTTATCATGATCCTCCCACTGGCTTCACCAAGTCAGCTTAAGGGAGACCATTAAAAGGGCTGGTCTAGGAGCACCTAAATCAGTCACACTGATTTACCTAGCTGACATGGGTCAGCTCGAATAGTCAAGTGATCCGATCAAAACATAATTTCACCAAGAGGCCAGGTAAGTTCGATCAGTGGGAGGGTCTGCCAAAGCTTGCCTTAGACACCATCAAAAATGGCCAGGTAAGCGGGCTCCCAATTAAAAACCACCGGTCTGGTTTACCTTAGACACCAACTGGTTTAATTAGTTTCGATTAGATCAACCTAACAGTTCGTGCTAGACCGCTTAGCCAAGAATCAAGTCCATTTGGTTCTCGTTAAAGACATGGACTTGACCAACTACAACTATTGTAATTGATCTAGAGAATCCTTGACCTAATCTAAGACAATAATTGATTAGATTTAGTCAATTCTTTAATTAAGTCCATCTTTAATCTAACCATAGGTCTAACCCAATTAATGAACCTAATTCTCACTAACCCATTAACCCAATGTGTTATGATTTGTGTCTTAGGTTCTTCAATTCACAATCCTAGAACCTAATCAAACAACTTCTTAATTCTTAATTAAGTTTTGGGCTGAGGGTTGGGTTTGGCTTTTCAAAAAATCATTTTCATATTTGTAAAACAATTTTACAATATGATTCTATTAACCATATTGCATGTTTGATTCCGAATCAAGATGCAAGTGAAATAAACATGAAACTACTTTAGATCTAATCTAAACAGGTTCATGTAATTGAAACAATTTCAACTTTCAACAATTTTTTTACACAAAAATTATTAACAAAGAGATTTTATTTCAGATTTAAACATCTTTTAAATCTAATAAATCATAAATTTAATCTAGATCATATCTAACAAATTTATGATTAAAGATAGATCTACACAAACTAGGACAACCTTTGCACTGTAAGGGGTAAACCTTACAGCAGGACAACCTTGCAGTTTGTGATTGATCTAAAATTTTAATTTCAGATTTAATAATTAGATTATAAATTAGATCTAATCTAAGAAATAATCTAAGCATGTATAAATAATTATGTAATAAAGAATCTAGGCTCTGATACCAATTGTAGGAACCAGATCTAGGGTTTCAGGGTTAGATCTTGAAACTTTTTCAAGATCATACAGCGGAAGACTAAAATAAATCAAAATTTATTTTCTAAGATCAGAAAATTCCTAGATCTAAGATCCTATTACATGATTATTACATAGCATTAAATCAAAAATTAAAATATATATAAATATAGTATGAACTACATGTTGATCATATCAACATGTTTCTATACTAGCTACATCTAATGTATGTATTAAATAATAGATCAGATCTATTACCTTGCAAGTTAGACGCTCTAACCTCGCTGATCCGGGCTTAAGGATGATGTTGCAAGCCGCACACGCATCCAGCCTCTAGGAGTCATCCACACGAGCCCACGAATCTCGATCAGAAGTCCTGCTTTAGGAAATCAGCACAGTATGCTAGTACTGCGCTGATCCTTCTTTGATGGTTGATCAGGTGCCTCCTTCTTCTTGATTTGGACTCTTCCAAAGATGGAAAGTAGAAGGAGGAGTTTCAGATCTGAGACGCTCTCAGGAAACTCAAGATGGAAGGAGGAAAGATATGAAAATAAAAACCCTAGAAGAAGACCCTCTTCTTCTTCACATTTTTCTCTCTAAACGTCCAAACTTGCATCTTTTATATCTCCACGACCAAAAGGTATTTCTCTCTTATTTTTGGATGCCAGAAAGGTATCTCAAATATATATCTCTTCTTAAAATTTCATGAAGAAACTCATCTTATATAGAGAGATATGATAGAGTCCTTGTCTAGGTCAAACACCTAGTCAAGGCTTATCCAAACATGGCAAGTAAAGGGACGCCCAACTCTTGAGCACCTCCTTCATATTTTCGTGGATGGATCAATAGAAAAGGGTGCACAATGTAAACCCTAAAAGCCAAAAAAATTCCAAAACAAATTTGGATAAATTCGGTGCAAAATTGAAAGAGTTTTGGATTTCTAAAACTCTATCTCATAGAATTCAAAATCCAAATTTATTCCTTTTAGATTTGATCCAAACCACCTTCCATGTAAGAAAGAAGAGAAGAGACCTTTTGTGAACGTGAGAGAGATCTGGCAAAGGGCTTTTATCACACAAAATAAGTGGAGATTGGCGTTGAATTAAGAGAGAGGGCGTGGAGAAGGCTTATATGGCGCAAGGTGGAATCCTAGTCCTACTAGGATTCTGTCTCATGACTTGTTTTAATTTGGTTTCCCAAACCAAATCAAATTAAAATTAGATCAACTCAATTAAAATAGGTCTTAACCCAATTAAGAACCTAATTTAATCAGATTAAATTATATTTAAATCTGATTTAATTTTCTAATCAAATTAGAAATTAGATTGACCCAAGTCCTAGTTGAACTAGGACTAGTCTTTCCTTGCACTTGGCTTATCCAATAAACCAATTGGACTTGATCCAATCAAGCCCAAACCAAATCTAATTAAATCATATTTAATTAGACTTAATCTCAGCCCATTGGCTTAATCAAATTAAGCCAATTAGCAATCAAATTGCTAATCGATCCTCCTGTAACACTTGTACTGGGTTAAATGTCAATCATATTGATCATTTAACCCTAGAACGATTCTTAATCGTTGATCAACCATCCGATCGGATCATGAACTCTAATGTGTGTGACCTCATAGGTTCGAACCTAAGCCGGTAGCATAGGAACAAATTCCTATACCAATCGAAGTGACCATCTAGCAATGATACCCGACGACCGGATAGGTCGAATGTGTAGAACAACATCCTTAGAACCCATACGGATATAGTTTTCATATAATTCATCCCCTTGACCAAAATGATCATAGAACACCCCAGAGCTCAACTGTCAACTCTGATCAGGTTGTCCACATTGTATTTCAAAATATCAAATCAATCTGATGGATTACCCTGGCCAAAGTTTTGCTAAATTGAAATACAACGACTCATTCTTCTCCAACTCTTGGAGTGGTCAATCCCATCTCGATCACACTCTGACTTCGCAAGTATTTGACTGTGCCCAGAAGCCTTCCGTCCCTGAATTAGAAATTCAGTTAGTCCAGTACCAAAGCACAGTGAGTTGCTTGCAAGTCACTGAGGCGATCTCAAGTCTAAGGGACACTTATACCTATATCCCATCAGAGACATTCTCGACAGCAGAATGCTCTGGAGTTGGTCACGTTCAATGATGATGTACCCTTACATCTCACCTGTATGCCATACTAGTGTCTCCACACTCTTTGGTTAAGAGGACAACCAACCCATATGGCCTACAGCGACCTATGCTCGATAGAAGCTGTCGTCCTTATTAACAGCCTATCATTTGGTCGTGAACAGTTTTAAGGACTAATCGATAAATCCTCTCTTTATCGAACCTAAATAGTCCTAAGGACTTCATCATAACAACGGAGTTCATTAGAAGATGAAAGCTTATGATGAAGATGCCAAATATATTTTATTTATTAACAAATCAATTACAATACTTGGTTACTCAACCGTCAACCACTTGACGATTGGCTTTTTGGGACACATTTCCCAACAGTAGTCAAACTATAACACACTCAAGGTGAACCAACGATGCATCTCAGGTCAAAGAACTAGACACACAACTGTAGCATCGAGCTAATCATCGATGAGAATGTAGACTTCCTTATGACTGCTTGAGGTGGTCATGCTCAGTACTCTCATTTTCATCGAATACATGTACTCTCACTCCGATGTCTCCACACCGTAGACTCAAGACTCATCTACCTTAAGGAAGCGATCATACACCAACCTTCCGGATCGATCACCATCCTCGTGATGATCCTATGGTCAGGAGCAGTTTATGAGTTAGTTATGTAAATTCATGCCTTAAATTTTTAACTCTTGAAAATATGAATTTACATTCCCACTAACTCAAAGGATGTATCACAGACATAATGTATACAATGTGATAGAAGAATAATCCTTTTATTCATTTATAGTCAAAATTACAAATTTGCCCTTAGTTCTGTACAAGAATGTATCAGCCGATCTGGCATCTAGGGCACACATCTAACATTTCTTCGATCCCTCCTTCTTCCTGAGAGTTTCATTCTTCCTCAGCATCCTTCTTGGCCTTAGGCGTTCTTCGAGTCGTCTCCATCTCTGTATTTTTGCATCTTTCAGACCAGCCTAGGTTAGCTCCAGAACTCTCCCTTTTTTCGTGGCTCTATTTCTAAACTGTACCGATCTTCCTTCGTTGCAGATATGGGCGCGGACGTGGCTCGGATGTTAGCCAAGAGTCTCAAGGCCCACAAGAGGGAAGGCGCTGCAACTTCAGGGTTGGCGAAGAAGGTGAGGGTAGAAGAGACAGATCTGGCCGTGCTTTGCCTTGATCGCCCAGAACCCGTGCTTGTGGTACATCTTCGACCGTGAGTACTTCTCGATCCCGTGGAAGGGGGAAGCAGAAAGGGGACTAGAAGAAGAAGTCAGGTACTTAAAGCAATCCTCGATGATGGCTAGAATCGAGAGTTCGAAGTCTGATGAAGTCGAGCTTCCTTAAAGACTTTTTGCCTTTTATTCTATGTATTCCTTTCCTTTCTTGTTGCTCCTTTTTTTTGGCCTTCAAAGGCTTTGTAACGTGCACTTTACTAATGAAATGGAAAGAAAATTTTTCGTTACCTCATCCCTTCTTGCATTAAGTTGTCATTTACCGAACTTCTTTTTTTATCTTCCGTCTTGTTCGACGTCGGCATTGTTTGAAATTCCTGGTAATCGCCGTATTGATTCGCCCTTAGGGACTGGAGATTTTCGACAAGGGTTTTCTTCCTCATTGAGATGAGGTCCCTTGAACCTCGGATGTAGTTCATTTATTTATTTATTTTTTTTGTAGCTTGTCGCTTTTTCTTCTTCTTTTTTGTGTTAGGGCGAGGGTTTTCCCTTCTGCTCCTAACAGGATTATAGGGGTGTAGAGAAGTTGCTGAGGAGCTTTTTCCTTTATCCAGTTTCGAATGACCAGATCTTCATTTGTGTCAGGATGAGGTTCTTCTCCTGTTCCTGCCATAATCAATTTCAGCTCATGTTAAGACGAGATCGGCTATGGGGGCACGTAAGGGCCGTTGTAAGGGCCTCTCCCCCCATCCGGTCTCAAAATGATCGGGCCTTCGACTTTGCTCAAGGTTAGGATGAGGTTCTCCTCTTGTTCCTAACATGACTGTGGGGGTACATAAGGGCCGTTGTAAGGGCCTCTCCCCCCATCCGGTCTTCAAATAACCGAGCCTTCGACTTTGCTCATGTTAGGATGAGGTTCTCCTCCTGTTCCTAACATGGCTGTGGGGGCACATAAGGACTGTTATAAGGGCCTCTCCCCCCATCCAGTCTTTAAATAATCGGGCCTTCGACTTTGCTCATGTTAGGACG